>NC_137071.1:104786684-105354758 GCF_951640355.1 Cnephaeus nilssonii
TACTGTGTTTGAAATCAGGACAGTAGTTACCCTGAGGTGGAAATTATTGACCGGAAAGAGATACAAGGGAGCTTTCTGGTTGCTGATAATGTTCTGTTAATGTGAGTGGTAATTACAGAGGGGTGTGTGTGTGTGTGTGTGTGTGTGTGTATGTGTGTGTGTGTGTGTGTGTGTGTGAAGATCAATCAAGCTGTACATTTAACACCTATGCAGTTAAATTATACTTTAATAAAATTTTAAAAAATATCAAGGTAAGCTAGAAGAATGACTTGAAACAAAGAAGATGATCTTTAATTTCTAAGAATTTTAAAGCAGAGCATGAGGAAGACCTACTTTGCCAGTACGGAGAAATATTTGGGGGATTTAGGTGACCACAAGTTCTGCATGAGTCAGCCATGTGACATGACAACTTTAAAAGTGCATGTAATTTAAGCTGCTTTGGCAGATGCAAAAGTCTCTGTTATACTTCATCTTGTTGGTTCTAACCCTTCATTTTAAATCTCTTTGGCTCTTAATTCTGTCATGTAGGACAGAATGGGGTTGCAGAAAGAACTCTTAACTAGGAAAATAAAGTCTTGGAACTATCTTTCTAACTAAGATAACAATCTTTAGTGTTGAGCAAAAGTCCAATGAGTTGTTTTCTTTATAACTATAATTAGACTTAGAGACCAGAAGCAACACTCTCCAAAAGTTGTTGACAAATTTAAGAGGATCCAGAGGCCAAGAGTTAGGATGGTAATTAGAGGTGACCCTGCCATATATGGAGGAGCTTATGACAAACAACTGAGGAGGGACATGGACTTTTTTTAATATTGAAAGAGTTGGCATATGGAAAAAGGCATATCTGTTTACTCCTGATGGCAGAGCTAAACCTATAGGTAGGTGTGATGGTGAAGCTGACTTGAGTTCTGTACTAAGAGGTTATCCTAAGAAGCCTGAAACACCAATCAGAAAGAATATATGCACCCCTATGTTCACAGCAGCGTTATTTATAATAGCTAAGATTTGGAAACAGCAGAAGTGCCCATCACTAGATGAATCAATTAAAAAAAAACTATTGTACACTTACACAATGGATTTCTCTGCAGCCATAAAAAAAGAAGGATCTGTTACCCTTTGAGACAACATGGAGGGACCTGGAGATTATTATGCTAAACAAAATAAGCCAGTCAGAGAAAGACAAGTATCACATGATCTCACTTATATGTGGAATCTAATGAACAAAATAACTGATGAATAAAATAGAACCAGAGGCATGGAAACATGGAACAGATTGATGAATCTCAGAGGGAAGGGGGGAGGAAAGATTGAAGAATTTATATGCATATATGCATTGCCACCCTATTGACACAAACAATAGTGTGGTGAAGGCCTGCGTGGGGCAGAAACTGGGTGGTGGAGGGCAAGGGGGAAAGGGGGGGGCATTTATAATATTCTCAACAATAAAGATTTTAAAAACTAAAAAAATAAAAAGTCAAAAAAAAGAAGTGATCTCCTAATACCCAGGACCCTGCAAAAGAAAGAGAGCTGACCATTATGAAAGAGTTTAAGCCTTCATGGAATGGCCACGAGTTGAATAGTGCTCAGAGGACTCCTGCTGCATAGTGCCTCTTTCCAGATGTGAAGTGAAGAATGGCACTAAGGTGAAGCAAGGTGAAATCTCAAAGATAATGAAAAAGGAAACATGCTAACACTTATGTTCAATCATTACTATCCATTCTCAATTTCTTAAAAGTGGTCAGTGGAGATGTCTATAAAGGTGAAACACCAAACATTTTTAACTACAAATGGGCCAGAGATGGAAAGTAAGGTTGGAATTTCCCCAAGGCATCTCTGTAAAATGGAGCTCATATGAACCGCTCAGTATATTTTCAGAAGAGAGACCAGTTCCAAATGCAGTCGAGACTCTCCAGTCCATTTATGGGGCCACGCATTTCAAAATCTTGCCCCTGTCAAGTTGCATAGTAAATAGCTTATTATGGCCCTTTTATAAACATCCTCTTCAACCACAGTCCTCTTGTTCCTCCAAAACTACAGTCCAACTATGTGGAAAACCAGATCTTTATGCTCACTATAAAGTGTTTTTGCTTTAACTGTATTTAATTTAGTAGAGTTGGCATCAAATATAAAAGATTATGCCAGCAAGTGTTAGTCAATCTGACCCTGTCTAGAATGCAATGCTTATTTTATTATACAGATGCAAAAATGTTGTCACAAGTATCTATGGCTATCTGTAAAGTACATAAAGTTATTAAAACACATTCTCTTACTAAAACAATACAAAAATTACATAAACAAATAAAGCTAGAAGCAAGCATATTTCGTTTGCTTAAATTACAGTAAGGAAGCCACTGAAGCAAAGCTTCTGATGGGCTGGCAGGCAGCAGGGAGATGATTTCAGAAATGATATGACATGATAAATTGCCTCTGCTGTGCACAATTTTCATTCCAGAAGATAATTCATCTCCAACTCCCATCACATTGTTCTTTCCCACTGATGCGGATGTCAGTTTCTTCATCTCTGGAGTCTGAGCAGGACTGAGTTTGTCCTTTGTGGCTGTAGCTCCAAAGATGGAAAACCATGAAAGAAAAATAAACCCACAAAGTACAGCTTGCTTTTGGGCAACTTCTAAAATCTAAATGTCATTATTTGGGTCCCATTTACATGTTTGCATCGAGATTCCAGAAATACCCATAGAATAATGCTTTTTTTAGACAAGGCACTTTGAGGGGAGGCAAGAGCAGCCAGATTGTGACCCTGTGGAAGCTTGGAGTTCTAGCACTTTCCAGATGTGTGAGTTTGAGCACTTCACATAACTCTTCAGTTTCCTCATCTGCAAAATATGTATATAATATAACTTCTTGGGGTTGTTATGAAAACTAGGTGATGTCATGAATGTAAGGTGTATAGCTGCACAATTTGTGTCTGATAATTGGTACTATTATTCAGTCGTTTAGCAAATACTTATTGAGCACCTATTTGCAAAGCACTGCTCTAAGTGCTGGGAATACAGCAGTGAAAAATGAAACCAAAATCCCTTCACTAACTGATTGTAAACCTACAGAAAGGAAACAAATAATAAAATAAATAAGTAAAACATATAGTTTGCCAGAGGCAATAATTGCTATGGAGAAAAACATAGCAGAGAAGGAGATTAGGGGGTCCTGGGACTGAGTGAGGGTGAGATTTTTGAGGGAGTGGTTACCTAAGATGATGACATATAAGCAAAGACCTGAAGGAAGTGAATGAGTGAGCCATGAGCCATGAACCAGGAGGATATCTGGGGTAAATATGTTTCAGGCACAGGGAATAACACTCAAAACCCTGAAACAGAAATATGCATAGGGTGTTCAGAACAGCTGGTAGGCCAGTGTAGTATGGTATGAATGATGGGGATAGTAGTTACAGATGAGGTCAAAGAAGTAATGGGAGCCGTATCCTGTAAGGCTTCGTAATGTCTGGCATGTAGCAGGTGCTATATATGTAATAGGTGTTACTATATAATGTTATAAATATTAAAGAATCATCCTTTTCTGAGATGAAAACTATAGAAGGCATAATGATGGTAACAGGGAGTTTATTAAAATAACCAGGTGAGAGATGATGGTGGCTTCAACAAGAGTAACAGCAGTGGAGGTTGTGAGACGTGGTCAGATTCTGGATATATTATGAAGTTAGTACCAACAGGAATTCCTAATTGTAAGTGTGGGGTGTAAGTGAAAGAGAGTAATCAAAGATGTCTGCAAGGTTTTGGTGCCTGAGCAACTAGAAGAGTGGAATTGTCATAGTCTGAAATGAAGACTATACAAGTGGAACAGATTCTAGGAGACCATTAGCTTGTTTTGACCATATTGAGGTGGTGGTGGTTGTTGTTAATCCTTACCTGAGGATATTTTTTCCATTGATTTTTAGAGAGAGTGGAAGGGTGGGGTAGAGAAAGAGAGAGAGAGAGAGAAACATCAATGTAAGAGATCCACATCAATTGGTTGCCTCCTTTGGGGATGGAACCAGCAACCTAGGTACATGCCCTTGATTGGGAATTGAACACGCAACCCTTCGGTGCACAGGCTGACATTCTATTCACTGAACCACACTGGCCAGGGCAGACCATGTTAAGTTTGAGATGTCTTTTAGACATCCATGTGGACAGATTAGGTAGGAAGTTGGGTAACCAAGTCTAGAATTCAGGGGAGAGGTCCATGCTGGTGTCATCAGTGTATGGATTATACCTAAAGCCATGGAACTGGATGTGATCACCAAAAGTAAGGATAGATAAAGAGGAAGAGGAACTGAGCCCTGGAGTACTCCAATATTAAGGAGTCAAGGAGAATAATAGGCACATCCATAGAGATGGAAAGTAGATTACAGTGGTCATTGGGCTGGGAGTGGGGATAAAGATTGACTGTTAGTAGATAAGGGGTTACTGTTTGGGGTGATTATAATGTTCTGGAATTAGATCATTGTGCTAATTGCCAACTCTGAGTATTCTAAAAACCACTAAATTGTACACTATAAAATGGCAAATTTTATGGCTTTTAAATTCTATCTTAATTTTTTTTAAAAAAAATAAGTTAGAGAGAAGAGGAGGAATCAACAAAAGAGATTGAAGAGCCATCAGTGAGGTGGAAAGAAAATCAGGAAAGTAGATTGTCCAAGAAGGAAAGAGAAAAATAAGTTTCAATAGGAATATGTCAAATGCTCCTGAGACATAACTAGGTTGAGTCTATATGATTGGATTTAGCATCATGAAAATCATTTATGACCTTGACAGAAGCTATTTAGGTGGAATGGTGATGGTGAAAACTTGACTGGCATGAGATGGGGGGAGGAAGGGTAGAGCCATTTATCACTGTTGGAGGATGCTAGGATTTAATTCATTATTTAAAAAATTGGTAAATAGAGAGAAAGAATCAAACACTAGGCCCTGGCCTGGTAGTTCAGTTTTTTAGAGCATTGTCCCCATGCACGAGGGTTGCAAGTTTGATCCCTGGACAGGGCCCATACAAGAATCAACCAATGAATGCATAAATAGGTAGAACAACAAATCAATGTTTCTCTCTTTTTCTTGCTCTCTCTCTTCCTCTCTTTCTCTAACATCAATAAATTTAAAAAATTTAAAAATGGTACCACTATACTAGTAAAAGCATATAGTAGATATAGGGACATTTCTATTTATAGAAGTATTTCCAGCTAATAAATGAAGATGGTATGGCAGAATTCTAATATCAACACTTTGCAGTCCTCAGTGGAAATTATGCATTAGATTAGTAATAGCAATAGCTGTTAACATCACACTGGGGAGAATTTTTATAGCTATGCCATTGACTAAATGATAGGAGGTGGGAATCTCATGAAGAAGTGGAAGAGTTGCCCTTAGATAGGAAACAAACACCTCTTCCATTGTAACAGATTTGTTTGTGGGAGCTTTTGGAAGTTCTTTTTATATTCTGCTTGCTTCTGTTTTCCCAATAGGGAAAACTAGATCACCTACTGAAAGTGAAAAATAGAGAAAGAGGTGATGGAGTTTTGAGGAGAGAGGAGTATATGTGACATATTTTTCAACAAGAATTGGAGAGTTAATATCTAGGGAAATGGTTAGGTTGCCAGGCAACTCCAAGGACCTACTTGTGGTTAGTGGTCATGAATTTAAAGTGAGACCAGATATCATGGTTTTGTATTTTCCTTTAGCCACATTTCAGCTACAGTTGCAAAGTATGGAGAGAGATTAATGAACTTAACTGGGTTTGGGGTGTTGCTAAATAAGTATGTTAATGTGAGAAGGGCAACGAGTTGGAGCATATGCAACTGAGTGATACAATTATTTTTTCCCTGCCTCTGCTATTCATCTCTACAATGACTGACTATGGAATTTAAGCTAAGTATGGAGGGAAGAGAGGACATCAATGGGGTGATGGACAGTAGTAGGATCACTGGAGTAAAAAAATAGTTGGGGTCACTACAGGGATGAGCTGGACAGATAGGAGATGCTAGTCTCCTATTCTAGCCTTCCAATGAGATAGTGAAAGTTTTGGTAGAAAAATTGGTAATGACCAGTCTAAGGTATGATCATGGAATTGAGTGGCTGAGGTGGGGCAGGGGTTAGACAAGACTGTTGGAGGAAAGGAGGTCAAGGAACTGAAAGGCTAAGGATGGAAGGCTCTTCCTTATGGGTATTGAAGTGGCACGGTGGTATTAGAAGATGTTGTGGCAGCAGCTCCAGCACATGTCCTTGTTGTTTCTTTATTGGGAGGAAGGAGACAAGTGAAGTTCTGTAGAGTTCAAATGTCTCCCCTTCAGAGACTCTTCTCTGGTTATCCTGATTAAATGAGCCTCTCTTACACTCTGTCTCCTCCCCTTTCCATTGCTGTACATCCTATTATTCTATGTTGTTTTCTTTAATGCACTCAATACTATCTGAAAATATCATACTTATTTACTTTCTTTCTTTCTTTATTATTATTATTATTATAATTATTATTATTATTATTCCTTACCTGAGGATATTTTCCCATTGATTTTTAGAGAGAGTGGAAGAGAGAGGGAAAGATAGAGAGAAATATCGATGTGAGAGAAACACATAGATTGGTTCCCTCCTGCATACGCCCTGACCAGGGCCTGGGCCAGGGAGGAGTCTGCAACCAAGGTACGTGCCCTCGACTGGAATCAAACCTGGAACCCTTTGGTCCACAGGCCAATGCTCTATCCACTGAGCCAAACCAGCTAGGGCACTTATTTTCTTATTTTTGTCTCTCCCACTGGAATGCAAACCCCATGAGTTTGTCTTCTTCAATGCTTTATTCTCAGGGCCCATTCAGTGCACTTAATAATAGACAGTTAGAAAAATGTAAAAAAAAAAGAATGAATTTAATAATGAGTGTGCTGCTTCCTCAGTATACAGGGGGACCCTTTATGAAGTCTCTGAAAGTTGGGTGAACAGAATGCATTTAGGAAAAGAGCGTCTATGTTAACTAGGGATGAGAGGCTCTGTGATGAGGGTTTGATGAAGTGAGGAAGATCCAATTTCTGTAAAGTGTGGTCACTTTTTTTCCTTTGGGAGACTGTTGGGTGTTATATTTTCAGTGAATATAGAAATTCAACCAAATAAAAATTCAATCTTAGTTCCCAGGCAGTGGAGGAGTAGTCCAATCTTGGGCTGCCCTCTAACCTGCAAAATGTTGCCTTTTCTCTGGTGCCTCTGTCTTCACCTTTTCAAATTCCATTCCTTTCTCCACTGGTTCCAATCAGGCTTCCATACCCTGTCACCTTGAAATAGCTCTGGTCAAGGACACCAGTAACCTTTTGTATCCAATTCAAAAAAACATTCCATTGTGTCTGTCTCAATGCTCTGCAGCAGTGTTAGACCATTGATAGTTCCCCCCTCCTGGAAGCACTTTCTTCTCTTAGCTGCTGTGAAGATACCTTCGGCTTTCTTTTATTTCACTACCTACTCCTCTTCCTCTGTTTGACCTCTAAATGTGGCAATTAGGGACTCAGGGCTCAGTCCCTGGTCCTCTCCTTTTCTCTGCCTTCATTTTGTTTCTGCCTGTTTTCCTTAGCATTGCCTCTCCGCTTCCATGACTCAACTGCTGCAACTTTCATCTATCTAGTGACAGCTTTTCTTACACAAGACCTCTTCTCTGGGCTCTAGATACCAGTATTTCCATCTACCTACTAGACATCCCCCTCAAACTCAACATGTCCAGAACAGAGATCTTCATCTTGCCTCCACCTCCCTCACTAAATCTCATACTCTGTCTCCTCTATCTCCATGGCACCAAAATATATCTAGTTGCTCAGGACAAAAACCTAGGTGACACCATTGACTTCTCTCTATCCTTCATGTACCTCCATTTAAAAATCCTTCATCAAGTCCTGCCAGTCTTGTCTTCTCAGTATCTCATGAATCTGTCCACTTACCTTCATCTCCATACACCACCCTGGCCTTTGGCAACATCCTCTCTTACATGAATGACTGGACCCATCTCCTAACTGATCTTTCTGCCTCCACCCTTGTTCCTCTACATACAATCCAATCTTCCCATAGCAGCCAGAACAATGGTCTTTTCAAAACATAAATTGGATTCTGTTTATTCCCAACATAACACTATTTAATAGTTCTTCCATTATCATCAGAATACAAATCACAAATTCATAACATGACCATGTTTACCTCTCTAGTCTCCTTGCCTATGACTCCTTCTCTTTCCTCAAACTCTATGAACTTTCCCTGGTCCTTCAGATACATTTATGCACTGTGATCACTGGCCCTTTAAGGTATGTTGTCCCTTCTCCTAACCTCACCTACAACCTATTGACCTGGCTAACTTCTCCTCATCCTTCTTGTAATAGCTTAAATGCTACTTCCTCCAGGAAGCCTATTCTAACCCTCCATCTTAGCCTTCAGAGCCCTTGTTCTAACTCTACATACTTTTCCTGTCATAGCATTGCTCTAATTGCATTGTAATTGCCTATCTATTTTCTGTCTCTCCATTTATATTAGAAGCTATGGAGGGCAAAGACTTGTTCTATTTGGTTACTTTCTGTCTTCCTTGTGTCTAGCTCACAGTAGGCTCTTTGCAGCAGCTCATTCTTACATTGGAATATTCCTCACTCTCATTCTTTAAAAGTCTGGCTGCTCATCCTTCAGATCTCAGGTTAGAGGTCATCTCCTCATAGATGCTATCCACACTATCTGAGATAAGCCACCTAGTTACTCCATTACAACACCCTACTTTCATTCTTTGTGTTACACTTGCTACTCTTGGATATTTCCCTTGCTCATGTGGGTTTTTTGGTCTGTTTATTGTCTTTCTTCCCTAGCAATAATATCTGCTCAATGGGAACAAAGAACTTGTCTGGTTTTGCCCCACATTATAACATGGCATCTAGATTAAAGCTTGGCATATGGCAGGATGAAAGTTGGATGAATACATGTTGGATGAATTGAGTGAATGAACCAATGAATGAATGAATGAATGAATGATTCAGTCAACCAGATGCAACCCTCAGAGGAGAGTAGCAGTCTTCAAGTAGAAACGATAAAATAAATGAAGAGCCTGTGAAGCCTCAGTTGGGGCCTAAGATGGTCATCAGTGGTTGCCTAAGGGCCATGGTCTACATTCTCCCAGTATGAATTGCTTCTGGTGCTCATGAAAGGCGAACACTGGGGAAGATTGTTTTTTAAAATTTCCAAATGGGGCAAACACTTGAAGGAAAAATGGAAAGAAGAAAAAATAACCCCCAGGGCTGAAGGAAGGGGTGTCAGAAGGTGGCTTCTCAGAACTGTTAATGGGTGCTGAAGATTGGTTAAATCAGTGACAGATAAGTCCTGGTAAACTTGAAAACAAGTATACCATTGGCTAGTGATGAGACCCAGGGAAAGAATGAGCCTCCCCGGTGTCTAATGGCTCTTTTGAACAGTCTCAGGTTTTCTGAAGGACAGTGAAGAGGAATACTAGCTAATATTCCTGCATTCCATCACTGCCCTGCTTCTTTCTTCAACCCACTTACTTCTCCGCTTTCTTTCCCCTACCTTGCATGTCCCCCTACCTGTACCACCAACAGCAAAAACAGAAAGCCATCATTCCAACTCCATAAGCTCTGTCCACAGGAACATGTCCGACCTACTAAATCAAGCTCTTAACTCCTATGAATACTAAGAACTGAAACTCAATAGTGCTCCTGCCAACATAACTTCTTTCTTGCTCAACATCAAAATCAAGGTTCTCAGCTTTCCAGCAAACATTTCCGAAGCTGCCCTGTTTCTTTTCTTTTCTTTTTTAATGGCAAACTAAAGAACTCTCTTGCAAAAGCCCCTCCTCCACTTCTCGCTTTGGTGGAGAGCCATGCCAGTTGGATATCTCCCAAGGACCAGACTTCTTATGCCAGACATTTTGTGAACAAAGTACAAGTTCCTTCAAATGCTGCCTGATTGATGGAAGTCCTGTGGGATTCGACCTTTAGAGGATTCCCACCCGAAGGCCACTTGATTACTAAGTACTACCAGAATAGACAATAAGCTTAAAATATAAAACCAAATGCTCTGAAGTCCCATTTATTTGCTATTTCACACATTGTTGCAGACAAATCAGAGCATTATGTATCCTCTGATCCAAGAGACCCTGTGTGGTGCTGCCCAAACAATAGAAGACATAATTTCTACCCTCAAAAGGGTCCAGTGGGACCAGATTACCATATGTGTGAAGACCATACTTGTTAATGAAAAATGTGTAGTACAGATACATATGGCATGCTCAGCATTCTCTCTCTGCACCACCTCTTGTGAGTGGCCTAAGGCTCTCAGCTTTCCTTGAGGGACCCATGACACAAAAGATCTGGCTCCAGAATACCAAGACCAGGACCAGTCTCCCACCCAGGGCTCTAAATAACAGCTCAAATTTAAATTCTGGTTCCTGGAGCAAGATAATCTAAGAAAAGCAAAAGCACCTTCCAAGTGAAACTACCCCCCAACTTAACTAAGGTTCTATTAGAAAGCAGCCCCTCAGCCCCCAGAGCTGTGGTGGGATGCCAATCTGCGAGCACTGGAAATGAATGTACACTTGTGGCTCTAGTCCTAATCCTCCTTGATTCTTAGTAATCCACCTAATCATACCCTATCACACAAGCAAAGCTATTTCAATGAAAAATATCTATACTAATAAAAGAGTAATATGCTAATTAGGCTGGGAGACCTTCCGGAGACCTTCCGGACGTCCTTCAGAAAAAGCTGGGGGCTTGGTAGGCCTGCAAACTGCCCCCAAATGACCCTCATCCCCTCACCCAGGCTAGCCATGCCCCCCAGTGGAGACCCTCACCCCGATGGGGGTGTAGCCAGCCTGCAAATGGCCCTCAGCCCCTCACCCAGGCCAGCCACGCCCCCCAGCGGGGACCCCCCCCACATCCTGATGGGGACATGGTCGGCCTGCAAACTGCCCCAGCCCCTCACTCAGGCGAGCCCTGCCCCCAAAGGGCAGACCAGCCAGCCCCCACCCGGGCACCAGGCCTCTATCTATCTATACTAATAAAAGGGTAATATGCTAATTAGACCAAGAGACCTTCTAGAAGACCTTCCAGATGTCCTTCCAGACAAAGCCATGGTGGCGGGGCCGAGGCAGAGGTGGTTAGGGGCGATCAGGCTAGCAGGGGAGGGCAGTTAGGGGTAATCAGGCTGGCAGGAGAGGGCAGTTAGAGGTGAGCAGGTGGGCAGGGGGGGCAGTTGGGGGCGAGCAGGCCGGCGGGGGGGCAGCTGGGGGTGAGCAGGCTGGGGGGGCCTTTGGGGGGATCAGGCTGGCAGGCAGAGTGGTTAGGGGCGATCAGGCAGGAAGGCAGGTGAGCGGTTAGGAGCCAGTGGTCCCCGATTGCGAGAGGGATGTCCAACTGCCGGTTTAGGGATCAGGCTTAAACCGGCAGTCGGACATTCCCCGAGGGGTCCCAGATTAGAGAGGGTGCAGGATAGGCTGAGGGACACCCCCTCCTGTGCACAAATTTCATGCACCAGGCCACTAGTCTCTATATATAAAAGCCTAAGCAACTGTCCAACCGTCTGACCATTCGATCTTCCAACCAGCAGCTATGACGCACACTGACCACGCAGGAGCTGAAACCACAGGCATGGAAACATGGAACAGACTGATGAATCTCAGAGGGAAGGGGGAAGGGGGGAGGGCAAGAAGAGATTAACCAAAGATCTTATATGCATACTAGAGGAACGGTGCACAGATTCATGCACTGGTGGGGTCCCTCGACCTGGTCTGTGCCCTCTTGCAATCTAGGACCCCTCGGGGGTTGTTGGAGAGCCGGTTTTGGCCCTATCCCCTAGGCCAGGCCAAGGGACCCCACCGGGCCTCTAGTACAAATATAAACATGGTATGAGTAACTCCCCCAGAGGCCTGCATCTGAGACTCTGGCAGAGCAGAAATCAGTGAAGCAACTGTGAGCTCATGAAATGTAGACATTTTGTGTGGGAGCCAGTGGCTCTTGGAGGGAAAAATAATTTAAAAAAATAGCAACTTGCTTAACTGGTTATCTTTTTGCTTCAGGGCTGGCCACACAATATTCCCATTGAAGAAAGAGTTTAAGGAAAATATAAAAGCAGAAATGTGGAACAATAAGTAGGCATTTCATAGTTTTCAGAAACCACCAAACTCCAGACCCTCTCTACCACAGCAGTCCAGAACACACAGCGGTTCGTGAGACAAGAGTGAATACCAAAAGTTGACATGTCCACTGCCTCTATGCTCTCCCAGCAATCCCTGGCCCACCCACAGTATACCACATCCCAGCTCCTAGGAGACTCTTTCCCATTCAGACTTGGCTGTGAGAAAGGGAACTGAGCAAAGGGTTCCCTCACCCCTTAGTCCATTCTGTTTTTAGCTAAATGGGTACAATGCAGCAACCCACAGCAAAACCCACTGCCAGCGGCTATAAAGAGCTGGGGAAATGTGGGACAGATGGTAAAGGCGTTTGGAATATAAAAACAGTCTCTGAATAGGGAGGAGAAAGCCACACATTGAGTGTTTTATTTTGTGATAAATCAAATGGCCCAAATGCTGACAACACCTACCAACATTCCAAAAGGTGTTTTCAAAATATAATCTTGACTCCTAATTCCTTGGGTGAGGCAAACCTCTTTTATCTGAAGAAATCATGTGCAAAGCGCTTATTAGGGAACTATCTTCAGAACCTGCAACCAATTACTTGGGATAGCCTGAGTGGTAGATTGAAAATTTTTTAAATTGGCCAACATTTTTCCATGGCCACTGGGCACATGTTCTGACAAGGCTGCACTACTTTGGTTCCAAAAAGAGGTGAAGGGAATTTTCTCAGGTATCAAATAACTTGGCTCTGAAGAGCAGCCCCCAAGATGTCCAGCACACTGGCAGCAGCATCGGAATAAGTGTGCAATGTCCCAAGGGAACTTCTTGGAAGGGCAACACATTTAATAAATGTAAAAGTACTGATGTAATTGAATAAATAAGAAAACTCTGATATGCTTGTTAAAACTCAATCTCTACTTTTTGTGTGCCCTGTGTTTGGGAGGAGAGGAAGGGAATGGGGGACACCACTAAACTCACATGCTCTCTTCCTAAGGGGAAAGATGAAGGCTTCCGTTGCGGGGCTTGGCAAAATGTTTCTGTAAGGACCAGATAGTAGATATTTTCAGCTTTGTGGGCCATATGGGCTCTGTGACATAGGATCAACTCTGCTTTTGCAGTGCGAAAGCAGCCATAGACAATATGCAAACTGATGAGTGTGGTTGAGTGCCAATAAAACTTTATTTACAAAAATAGCTCAGATTGGATTTGCTCTGTAGGCAGAATTTAGTCCATAAGCCATAGGTTATGACCCCTGTTCTCTGCAAAGCAAACACTCATTTGCAGACTTCTTGTTCAACATCTTCAAACAACTTGCTGAAAGGTAAAGAGACAAGCAGAGGTCTCTAGGCTCCCATAATCACTTCTCTTCAACCATTCTGAGTTTAATCCCATGATGTCATTCTGAAATGCAGCGGGTCATTGACGGGGTCACATTGCTGAGAGAAAAACAGGATGTTTGACACCTAAAATATTCAGAACAAGCCCAGAGCTCATCTCTGCAAAAAAAAAAAAAATGATCTTACATAATGGGAAGCAAGGGAAACAGGGAAAGCAGCAATGAGTGGCTGATTGGAGACAGACACTCACAGAGAAGATGCTCAGATGGCAGGCCTGCTGCCCTGGAGAGTACATCTCTGCTTGCAGCTGTCACTCCAGAGGACAGATGACTTCATTTCAGCTCCCCCAAATAAAGGGATAATAATCTCTCACTTGGGAGAAATACCATATGGTAATGCTTTAAAAAGTTATAAGAAAAGTATAAAGTACTTGGGGGGTGAGGGGGGAAGAGAAGTTACTTCCAAAAGCATGAAATTTGTCTAGAAAAGGATCAGGCAGTTTCTTTGAAATGCCATAGCTTCCTAGAAAATCAAGTCTAAACTCATGGGATTAGATAACAAGAGGGGCATTATCAAGGCAAATCAATGGGGAGATCTGTTTCTTGTTTTTACATACCTTTAGTGCAGTTCAAATCTACAACATTTATTCAACAAAGCCCTCCCATGACCTGCTCCTGCTGAAATCTCCAACCTCAGTCTCCACTACTCTCCATCTTGTACTCCAGGCTCAGAAATTCATAACAGAATGAGTTCTAATTCTCCAATGGCCCAGGGCATGTGGCTTCATGCCTCTGGGCCTTTCTCACTGGCATTCCTTGTTTTTATAAGGCCCTTCTAGCCCTTCAAAATTCAGCCTCTTTTGCCTGTTCCCTGGCTCTCCCAAATGTGTTGAGTGCCCCCTCTTCTGTGCTACCTTGAGATCTTGCACATATTCTGTTGTACTTACCACACTATGGATTCATTTACCTGATTATATGACTTACTAGCGTTCCGTTGCAGGAAGAATCCTGCAATAGGGTTTCCTGCTGCACTCTACCCCGCCCCGCCTGCTCTCCTCCCTTCTCCCCTGGCTTCTCTGCCAGCCTACCTGCTTTTCTCCCTTCTCCCCGCTTCTCCCCTGCCCCGCCTTCTCCGCCAGCCTGCCTGCTCTCCTTCCTTCTCCCCCGCCCTGCCTCTGCTCCTCCCTTCTCCTCCCCCTGGCTTGCTTGCTTCTCTGCAGCTTTGCTCCCTTCTGCAGCTCTTCGCTTCTTTCTACACTGTATTGATATGCAAATTAACCACCATCTTGGTTGGGGTAATTTGCATACATGTCCTGATTGGTTGGTGGGCATGGCTTGGCTGGTGGGCGTGGCTTGGGCATAGTGAAGGTGCGGTCAATTTGCATATTTGTCTATTATTAGGTAGGATTTCCTTCACTAGAGTGTGGGCTCTTTGCTGTCTGATTCTTTTCTAGATCCCCAGAGCCTAGACAGTGCTAGGCTCATGGAAAGAGCTCCATAAATATGTGGACTTAGATGTCCAATAGTGGGGCACCTTACTTGCCTAAAGGTTCTCTTTTGAACCAAGCTGTATTTTCCAGGGCTAGCCTAGTTAGGGCTCCAGGTTAAAGGCCCTAGCTAGAACATAACCATCTGTAGCTTTGTATTCCTTAGTGTGAGGCACCAGTCAACTGAGTCACTGTCATAGCTCTTTTTTTATATTTTTATTGATTTCAGAGAGGAAGGGAGAGGGAGACAGAAACATCAATGAAGAGAGAGAATCTTAGATCGGCTGTCTCCTGCACACCCCACACTGGGGATTTAGCCCACAACCCAGACATGTGTCCTGACCAGGAATTGAACCGTGACCTCCTGATTCATAGGTCAATGCTCAACCACACCAGCCGGGCACTGTCATAGCTCTTTCATTAACTTCCTTAACCAAACTCTTAAACACCAAGACTTCCAGTCCAAACACTGCGAGTCCCCCAGCCAGCTCCTTCTTATCCTTCAGGTCTCATCTTTAATGTGTTCTCTTCTGAGAGGCTTTACCTAACTCCCTAGTCTTGAGTAGGTCAACCCCGTTACTCAGTTTTGGTGCATTGTTTTTTAGCTTTACACCACTCATCATAATCTGTCCTGATTTTCTAAGATTTCTTTACTTGTCTATTACCTGCCTCTCCCACAAGAGGGTTAGCTCCATGAAGACAGGGACTGTCTATCTCATTCATTGTTGTAGCCCTGGCCTAGCACAGATATGGCATTTAGTAAACATCAATAAATATCTGTTGAATAGATGAGTGTTGTGAGATCTGAGTAATATAACATACCTGGGATACCTCACACAGAACCCATTGCCTATAGTCATACTTTAAATGTTTGCTTTATCAATATCTTTTCAAACACATTAATCCCTGGGGGGAAAAACAGAGTATTCAAACTACATTTGCCCCACTCCAGCATTTCCAAAATTTCCCCCTGTACCTACAGAAGAATGTTAATAAATATGAATGCCAAAAGGAAGGCAACTGTCCTCTTTTGTGTACAAATAAGACATGTGCAGAAGTTGACAGCAGTCATGTTTCCTTCAAATGCGGCAGAAGCTAAATTCCCCACATCTTGAGCAAATGGAAAGACCAGAAATGTTCACACATAACCTTAAAAGTGGATGTGACCATACCGCAGAAAAGGAGACAGGCCTGCGTTAGGAGATTATGCCCATATAAGGCCCCCGCAGGCAGCTCCCAGTGGAGCCTGAGATAATTTGGCATCTCTCAGCAAAGACCAACAGGACAGGGTTTTGTTCACAAATAACCCAAGATCTGCTGTCTACATTTTCATCTAAACATTAGAAAAAACCTAATACTACCCTAAACATCTCAGTCCTCAGAGACTCTTGAAAGAAGTGCTGAAAGAATTCAAAGGCAGCCATCATTGAAATGCTCATTTGAGCCTCCCTGGAGATCTGCCTGAGTTGTTGAAGAAGAGGCTGAGATCAGAGGACAGAGGTCCTGAAACCACCTGAGTTCAGATATGGGCTGAAACCTGCTTCCTTTTCTGCCAGTGACCTATGTGGCCAGGGACACTGCAAACTCTTCCTGCAAAGATCTAGATAGCATTTTTTACTTTGCTGGCTAAACAGCCTCTGTCAAGATTCCCCAACTCTGCTGTTACAGTGGAAAAGCCTTAGACCATATGTAAATGAATGGGTATGGCTATGGCTATATCTTAATAAATCTTTATTGATGATGGATACTGAAATTTGAATTTCATATAATCTTCATGTTGTGAAATATTCTTCTTTTGGTTTTTCAAACCGTTTAAAAATCTTAAAGTCATTGTTAGCCCGGCCAGCTTGGCTCAGTGGTTGAGTTGTCAACCTATGAACCAGGAGGTCACAGTTCAATTTCCGGTCAGGGCACATGCCCGGGTTGTGGGCTTGATCTCCAGTGTGGGGCCTGCAGGAGGCAGTCAATCAATGATACTCTCATCATTGAGTTTCTATCTCTCTCTCCCTCTCCTGTCCTCTCTGAAATCAATAAAAAGATATTTTAAATAAATAAACAAAAGTCATTCTTAGCTCTCGGGCAGTATAAAACCAGGCAGTGGGCCAGATTTGTACTGCAGGCTGCAATTGACTGACCCTGCAGTAGACAGCGGGTGCACAAAGAACACAGCCTCAGGCCTTTGGACTCATTTGAGTTTTCAAGCTTACTTTTGCCATTTTTTGGCTAAGTGACCTTGTGCAAGTTAGTAAAATCTCTGAACCTCAGTTTACCCATCCATACAGATCTGGAATAAGGATTCAAAAAAATAAGGCACAAAAAGTACTCAGCATAGTTCTTGGCACACATAGCACTCAATAAATGTTAGCTCCTGTTATCTGAAATTGCCTTCTATCAGAGTTGGGATTCTCCCTTCCGATAACTCTAGCGCCTACCACAGTGTCTGGCCCATAATAGACACTCATGAATTGTTCGTTGAATGAATGAAACCCCACTGAAATGCAGCAACTGATGCCTTCACTCACTAGCTGTCCAGGCTGTTGAATTTCAGCCTGCTTCACGTCCAAACTTTTAGTTTTGACTCAGTGTCCTGGTTGGATCATCACAGAGAGAGCAAATGGTTGGGTCTGGACTTTGTGCAATGTCAAGATGTATATGTGGTAGGTGCTCAATAATTGCTTGATGAATGAATGAATGAACACCAATTGCCTAAGCCAAGCCCTGTGGTGTGGTGTTTGAAGTCCCCCTCCTCCAAAAAGAGATATTTCCCTCTCCCCCTATTCCTAGGGCTCATAATATTACAGGGGAGTCATGAGGATGAGGGGAACCCCTCTGAAAATCTGCTTGGGGAGGCAGAAGGCCATTGTACAGCACTATCTGATTGTCTTGTCTTCTTCAGCTGGTCCCACAGGGGGCCGCTGGCCTGCCTACCACCTGCCTCCCTAGGAGATGCAGCTCATACAAAAACTGTTGGGGACTTTTTCAAGCCAAAGTGCTTTCTACATACACATCCTCATCCAGAGGACCACTGCTGCAGCTGCTAAGATAAAAGGGGGGTCAGCCAGGGATTCAGGCCCTGGTGCTTCATGGGGGGAAGCCATTTATTTTTATATAAACAGCATATGGTGCTCATCTACCCCTCACAAGGAGGCTGTGTGGATTCCTGGCACGTGGATAATTTTTAAGTTTCAAAGTTTCTCCTGGGTCCTGGGGGGAAGAGGGGAAAGCTGCAGAAAACACGGAAAGGGAAATCATCTTGAGCTGTCTGCAGCAGTCCCTAAACCACGAAGAGCATCACAGGCAGATCAGGGGCTCCAGCAAAGGCCTCCCTGGGGAAAGGTCCCAGCCTTGCCAATACAGTGTTGGTTTCCCCACCCAGGGAAACAGCGCAGGGATCAATGAGGGCACTGTGCTCGGCAGCTGCCTGCTGGGAAAGCCTCAGACTTGAGCGACACCAAGTAGGGGCCTGTGGGCTACATGAGCCCTGACAAGACCCTTAAAGGCTTCCAGCTTTCTTCCAGAGGCAGGCTTGACTTGGCTCTGACTACAAATACTGTCAACCACATCATAGCTGTTTCACAAAAGCGCTCAGAAAATGGAAAAGTTTAAGGGCATTTGTGGGAACCAAGAAGGAGCCAAACACAAGCATGGCATCATTTTTCCCACCACCCAAGGAGCCACCTTCCAAATTCTTGAAGAGGCAAAGATAAGTCAGGGGACTTCCTGCCCGTAGAGCAGGCCTCTGAAAGCTCCAAGGAGGACTACAGGAGTCTGTATCTCAGAGCCTACTTTGACTCTCTGCAACTATGGCATCAGCTATTTCTTATGATTAATAATAATGATAATATCCATAACCGCTACCATTGATAGAGTGTTCATTGTAGCCCAGGCACTGTACTGAGTAGCTGTGTGATCTTAGACATTCACTGGACCTCTCTGAGCCTCAGTTTCTTGCTTACCTGTAAAAGAGTGATAATAACAGTGCTTAGCTCAGAGGGTTGTTGTAAGGATTCAATGAGGCAATGCATAGGAAGGTCTTAACCTTGTCCCTAGCCCATATTAGGTACTCAATAAGTGGCTACTATTATTAGTATTAGTATTGTTTCATGTGAAAAATAAAGGGGGAAATTAGAACAGTGTCAACTCTGACTTCTGTCTTCTGTCACCCTCACTCTTTTCACCTCATCTTCTTGGCTCTTAAACACAGACTCTTGCAATTCTCTCCCCACCCCTAAAAGGGCAGGCAGGGCAAGCAAGAGCTGATCTGGCCATCGAGAAGCACAAATCAATCACTCACAGGTCTGTGTGCCCATCAACAGCAACTCTGAGAGTACTGACTCTTTCTTCCTCCCTGCCTGGTCCATTTTCTGCATGTTACATCTCCTTGACAATACAACTTTGGCCTGGCTCCACAGAGCAGCACATGAGGCATGACATAGCAATGTGACAAGTAGTTTGTTGGCTCTCCTGCCAGGCTGTGTAGCTGTGAGTCAGAAGTGCCAAGGCATTTGAAAGAAAACTCCACCCCTTCTGTGTTGGCCACCAAAAATAATGCCCCAAAAGGGATTCCACGTCCACCCCACCCCCCCCGCCACCTTATTCTGAGCATAAAGCAGAAGGGTGAAAAAATTAGTGGCAGCAACCAGTCCAGTGAAGGACAGTTTTCATCGTGCTGTACTGATTTGTTCATTCATTAGTTTGTTCATTACATTCTTAGCAAGTATCTACTCTTGGCTGAGTAACATGACACAAGCATTGGGCAGGGGTGGGGGGATGAGAAGAATGAGACAAGGGGCTCACAGTCAAGTAGGGGAGATGGACAAAGTTAATGAATAATTCTAATGTGGTGTGGTACGTTCTCTGCCAGAGAGGAACACAGAGTACTGTCAGGTCCTCAGAAGAATGGGGGGGGGGGTGTTTTCGTCTGAGAAACAGCAAGCAGCAACAACAAGAAAGAGGTTTTGATGAAAACTAGTGAAACTCAGCAGCCCAGGAAACCAATGCAGAATGCAGAGAGCCTGCAAAAGCAGCTTTGGAGCTGGTTTGTCTGGGTCATGATGACTCTGCTTCTATTTCTCGTCCATCCCTGAACCTGTTGATTAGGCTCTTGTCTCCAGTCCTCAAGGCAGTTAATCTTTAAGAAAATGCTCACAATATTAAGTAACAAAATACAAAATAAAGACAATCCTGTATACAGTAGGATTCCAATTTTGTACATTTTGTTCCTGTACCTGGGAATACATATGCATCTACAGGAAAAAGACTGGAAGGAAACCCATCAAAACATTAACAGTGTTTATCTTTGGAAAGCATTTTTATATCTCCTTGTTTCTTAGTTAAATATATTCTTTTTTTACAATGAACATGTATTAATCTTTATTATCTGAAAAAATAATATTAATTTTACAAGTGAATAGTCTGCCAAAGGCTATGTGTTGTGTGATTATGTTTATCTGACATTTTGGAAAAGGCAAAATTATAGGGATGGAAACAGGTCAGTGGTTGCCAGGAGCCTGGGGGCAAGAGGGGCTACAAAAGGACATGGGGATTTTTGGAGTGATGGAAATGTTTTGTATCTTTATTGTAGTGATAGTGACATGACTATATATGTTTTTTGAAATTCACAGAACTTTACATGAAAAAGGATTTGACTCCACACAAATCTTACCTCAATAAATCAGAGTGTCTTTTAAAGTTAGAATCTGAATTATTTCTCCAGTTTTATTACCTCAGGAGAATCTGATAGACGTAGGAAGATAATTAAAATCTTAAGATACCTAGGAATAAACTTAACTAAGGAGGTAAAAGACCTATACGTGGAAAACTACAGGACACTGAAAAAAAGATATAGAGGAAGACATAAACAGATGGAAGAACATACCGTGTTCATGGATTGGTGGAATCAACATCATCAAAATGTCCATACTACCCAAAGCAATCTATAGATTCAATGCAATCCCCATTAAAATACTAACAGCATATTTCACAGACCTAGAACAAACTTTCCAAAAATTCATCTGGAAAAAAAAAATACCCCGAATAGCCACAGCAATCCCGAGAAAGAAGAACAAAGTAGGTGGGATCTCAGTACCAGATATCAAGCTGTATTACAAAGCCACTGTTCTCAAAACAGCCTGGTACTGGCACAAGAACAGACATATAGATCAATGGAATGGAATAGAGAACCCAGAAATCGACCCAAATCACTATGCTCCATTAATATTTGACCAAGGAGGCATGAACATACAATGGAGTCAAGACAGCCTCTTCAATAAATGGTGTTGGGAAAATTGGACAGATATATGCAAAAAAAAAAATGAAACTAGATCACCAACTTACACCATACACAAACATAAACTCAAAATGGATAAAGGACTTAAACATAAGATGGGAAACCATAAAAATACTAGAGGAATCCACAGGCAGCAAAATCTCTGACATATGCCAAAGCAATTTCTTCACTGATACTGCTCCTAGGGCAATGTAAGCTAAAGAGAAAATAAACAAATGGGACTACATCAAAATAATAAGCTTTTGCACAGCAAAAGAAACCACCAACAAAACAACAAGAAAGCCCACTGCATGGGATAGCATACACTGAGTGACCAGATTACTATGATCTCTGAATGCATAATAATCTGGCCACTCAGTGTGTGTGTATATATATATATATATATATATTAGAGGACCGGTGCATGAATTCATGCATGGGTGGGGTCCGGCCAGCCTGGCCAGGGGGAGAGGACATGGGTGGTTGGCTGGCCTGCCTGCTGGTCGAACTCCTGGTCGAGGGGACAATTTGCATATTAGCCTTTTATTATATAAGATATACACTGAGTGGCCAGATTATTATGCATTCAGAGATCATAATAATCTGGCCACTCAGTGTATTTGCCAATGATATCACCGATAAGGGTTTAATCTCCAACATTTACAGGGAACTCATACAACTTAACAAAAGGAAGATAAACAATCCAATCAAAAAATGGGCAAAGGACCTAAATAGATACTTTTTGAAAGAGGATATACCAAAGGCCAATAGACGTATGAAAACATGCTCAAAGTGACTAATCATCAGAGAGATGCAAATCAAAACAACAATGTGGTACCACCTCACACCTGTCAGAATGGCTATCATCAACAAATCAACAAATGACAATTGTGGGGAAGATGTGGAGAAAAAGGAACCCTCATGCACTGATGGTGGGAATGCAGACTGGTGTAGCCACTATGGAGAACAGTATGGAGTTTCCTCAAAAAACTAAAAATGGAACTCCCATTTGACCTAGTGATCCCACTTCCAGGAATATATCCCAAGAAACTAGAAACACCAATTAGAAAGGATATATGCACCCCTATGTTCATAGCAGCACAATTTACCATAGCTAAGATTTGGAAACAGCCTAAGTGCCCATCAGTAGATGAGTGGATTAAAAAACCATGGTACATCTACACAATGGAATACTATGCTGCAGTAAAAAAAGGAGTTCTTACCATTTGCAACAGCATGGATGGAACTGGAGAGCATTATGCTAAGTGAAATAAGCCAGTCAGAGAAAGATAAATATCACATGATCTCACTCATTTATGGAATATAATGAACAACATAAACGGATGAAAAAAACCAGATCCAGAGACAGAGAAACATCGATCAGACAGTCAAACCTCAGAGGGAAGGTGGGGGGGGGGTAAGAGGGAGAGATCAACCAAAGGACTTGTATGCATGCATATAAGCCTAACCAATGGACAAAGACAACAGGGGGGTGAGGGCATGAGTGGGGGGGGGTGGAGGGGTAATGGGGGGGATAAGGACACATATGTAATACCTTAATCAATAAAGAAATTTAAAAAATTATAACAAAATCTTGGAATATATGATCTCGTAAAGAAGATGAAAGAAACAGATAAAGGAAATTTTGTATTCCTGTCAGTCTCCCCAAGTTCAGCCTTAGATGGCTGGTGCTTGAGTTTTGTTTTTTGTTTTTTTTCTCCTTTTTGTTAAGTCACTTGAGACCAGGATTTATGTGAAAGACATCGTTTTTCTTGGTATTTAATGAGGTGACTTTAGTATGAATTCAAGTACATGATTTACAACTGGAGTGATATCTTTATGAAACATTTACATCTGTGACAATACCTAATAAAACTTTTTATTGGAAACATTGCTTGGATGGTTAGAACAGACTGTCAAAATAATCCCTTTTGGACCAGACACTTCACAAATGATAATTTATCCTGCTGCTCTTGCCAGTATCCTATCTCAATTCAATCTGATGGGGAATCAAGAAAAGGGCAAGCCAATGACCTAATTTTCTTTCTGAAGATTGAGTTTTCATTTACTGCAAGGAACACAGTATAGAGACTATTTTAGAGAAGGAAACTATATGAGCCAGAAGGTGGCAAGAAAATTAGATTATCTGATGAAGGGAAGAGAGCTACCTAGGTAAAGATCTTCCTCAGACATAAGGACTTGAGGGCCTACTGTGTTTATGACATAGGGACAGGTGCTACAATTCTTGTCCTGAATTACCAGGGTAGACACTGTTTTTCAAGTTTAGTTGCATCATGTAAATATTTAAGACTGTTATGTGTTTTATTTACTATAGATTGTCTGTAAGTACTAACATTAGATGCTGTACAATTGAGGTAGAAACTGAATCTACTCTTTTGTTTTTTCTTTAAATTAACAACAAGAGAAAGCTTTAAAATATATCAGCGCTGCCCTGACCGGTTTGGCTCAGTGGATAGAGCGTTGGTCTGCAGACTCTAGGGTCCCAGGTTCGGTTCCGGTCGGGGGCATGTACCTTGGTTGGGGGCACATACCCAGTGGGGAGTGTGCAGGAGGCAGCTGATTGATGTTTCTCTCTCATTGATGTTTCTAACTTTGTCCCTCTCCCTTCCTCTCTGTAAAAAATCAGTAAAATATATTTTTAAATATCTATATCTATATCTATATCTATATCTATATCTATATCTATATCTGTAACTGTATCTATATCTATATCTATATCTATATCTATATCTATATCTATATCTATATCTATATCTATATCAGCATTTTGGAAAGGAAGTGGGCAACTAGTTCAATACAGAGAGAAGAGCTGTTCCAATTACTTTTTAATTTACCTGTAAGCACTTCTTGTTTTCCTTAGAGTAGCTCCAAATGCATGGTACAGAAACTGTGTGTACAGATTCTCCTGGTTCAATAAAAATCACAGTTGAGAAATCACAGAGAAATACCAAATATTAGAAAATATTTAAGAGATTGATCCTGGTAAAGGGCATTATGAAAATATAGCATGGAGTTCTTTATGGGGGAAAAATGGCCATGATAGCCTATTTTATTTACAAACTATTAATTTTAAGCTCTATACCCATATAGCCAATGGTCTACTGGATGGCTCCACAGGTACTTCATGCTCAATGTGTCCAAACCTGAACTCCTTCCCTTTCCCTCTACCCCAATATACTCTTCCTCTTGGGTACCACATCTTGGGAATAAAACCACCACTCACTCAGTGCAGAAATCTGATAGTTATCTTTAACAACCCACTCTCCCTCACCTCTCATATTCAAGCAGTCAATAGGTCTCCCCTAAATCTGCTTTTTCCATTCCTTTACTGTCACTATTGGTCAGATGAGTGATGTCTCCATATTCCTGAATTCAATGGATGCTCTTCTTCCTATGTATTACTTCATCTTTTACTGGTTTTGACAATAACTTATGAACACTTTCTTCCCTTGATATCTGTAATACCAGTCTCCCCTTGTATTCCACCAACCTCTCTAGTTATTCCTTCTGTCTCCTTTTATTCTACTTTCCCTTTACATGCCACTGTTTTTGCTGGGCTTTTTTCCTAGGACTCTGTCTATTATATACTTTCTCTTGGTGATCTCATTCACTGCCCAAATCAAGACCTCTCTCCTGTGCTTCAGGCTTATATACTGGTATATAATTTATCCTTTAAGGCTCAATTCAACCCTACCTTCTTCAGGAACCATAGAATAATAATTAATCTAATTACAAATCTGTCTCTACCACTAGACAGTGAGCTCCTTGAGGGCAGGTACCACGCCTTATTCACGTCTGAATTTCTAGTACCTAGGCTTGGCACTCAGATAAAGTTTGTTGAATGGATGAATGATTAGTAGAATCAAGTAATTAGTCTCCTACGAAAGGTAGAGGTTTGAATCCCATTGCAGATATTCCTACCAATGAGTCAGAAAGAGTAAAGCTCAGCTGGAGAGAATACAGTGTAATGAGAGCAAAGTTGCTGGCTCCATCACTGTATAGACCAGACAGGTTTGTCTTAATCCATGGTCGGCAAACTGTGGCTCACGAGCCACATGCGGCTCTTTGGCCCCTTGAGTGTGGCTCTTCCACAAAATACCATGGCCTGGGCGAGTCTATTTTGAAGAAATGGCATTAGAAGAAGTTTAAAAATTTTGGCTCTCAAAAGAAATTTCAATCGTACTGTTGATATTTGGCTCTGTTGACTAATGAGTTTGCCGACCACTGTCCTAGATAATAACCATAGGCCAGCTGTGAACTCTGACCAGTCATCTTGAAAATGTGATGTTGGTTATCAAGAGGAGTGGGTGCAACACAGAATCACTAATCCAAATGGTGGTAGGGTCTAACCATCCCCAGCAAGTAATCTTCCTCTCTCATTGGTGTCTCCACCTGAACTTTCCTTGTAGGGTGAGACTGGTGTCAGTTCAGGAAAACCTTGGCGAGAGGGAGAGGAGAAATGTCTCCTTCCTTAGTGTTGCTAGGGGCTACAGCTCTAACTCCATCAGCTACTGGGAAAGACTACAGTGAGCCAATAAAGTTTTCCTTATAAGTGAAGGATGTACTTTGTGAGGTTCTGAGTTGAATATACATTTTAAAGTCAGCACATGAGTCCTACAATTTCTGGGTGGAGAAATAAAATTCTGCTGAGGAATGAATGTAATCATGGGATAACATAAAAGCAATTTCAAGAAATACCGATCAGGACTAATATTTTTTTTAAAATGACACCTCTCTGTGGATCATCTTTCCCTCAAGGTAGTTCTCAAGTGACTTTTCCAAACGATTCCAGAGGCAAGGAAGACTTCATTTTGGAAACATTGGCTGGTGAGCTGGTGACTCACACCTCAGATGAATTAATGAAAGTTAAGAAAACAAAAACCAGATGTTTCCTTCATGGTAATATAGGCATCTACGGTTTCTTTTGTCACTTACACTGTTGATTGCTGATTTCCTTCTATTGAGGCAAAAATCGATTTTGAAAAAGTTTGTATCCCTGTATATTTGGTGAACTCTGATCCAATTGTTGCTATTTGGCTCAAAGGTCCACAAAGACTGCGGCTCAGGAGCTGACTGTTTCAGCAAGCTAATAGCACACAGTGTTTGAGAACAGCATACCCGAAGGCTTTGGATGCTAGGTTGAATTTGCTAGAGAACTCTTGCAACAGCCTTTGGGGAAAAGCACTAAGTGAAGCAGTCTCCTCGCTTGCACATAGTCTTCCACAGAACCAGAATGGGTCTGGCTAACTAGCCATGGCTTCCTTTCAAGATCCAGGATTCATTTCTTGGCCCTTTACCCTCCTGGAAAATGCTAAGAACTGCATTTTAGAGATCCCACAACATATATTTTCACTCTTCCAGCTAGACCAGTGGAGGATACACTGAAATCCAGAGCAAGGCACTTTTAAAACATTCCTAACACCACCCTCCTTCCCTGAGAACTTTGGAAGCTTTCTGCTTTGGTTTAAACACTTATTTTCCCCAGACACCACCCATATCAGGAAACTCCAGATGTTCCTAGGTTATAATGGGAGAATGGATTACAAATCCCGGTGTTTTTCAAACTTGCTTCCTCTCCCAACTTTCTTGTTTGAGGCACTTAGTCCCCTTCTCCTACCCCCCTTTTCCCAATTGGGCTCCATCTGTCCTTATCTATGTGATCCAAAGGCAAATTTAGATTTGTACCTTTACTGCTACATATTTTAATTTTGCTGTCATAAAAGCTGTGTTCTAAAACTATAGTTAGTACCATTCTACCCACCCATTTGGCCAATCCAGATTTCTGAGAATCATTGTAAATGCCCCCCTCTCACTCCTTCACTGGATTAGTGTCCAAGTTCTGTTAAATTGGACTAAATGTCTCTTGCATCTATTCCCTCTTCTCCATCTCCATTGACATTTCTCTAACCCAGGCCACAACTCTCCCTCAGGCCAAGTCTTCTAACCATCATCTGTGTTCACTCTTGCCCCTATCCAAATAATCCATATTTCCCACTGCAGCCACAATGAGAGTGATCTTTCTAGAACCCAAATTGATCAGTTATCCCATACATTGTCACTCCCTGGTGATGTAATGGGCATGGTGGCCTGGGAAATTTTCTTACACCAGTAAGTAATGTGGAAGTGTTAGGTAAAGCTAGGCTAAAGTCATAGAAATGACAGGGCTTCTCTAGCCTCCCCACCCTTCTCCAGGTTGTATGATTATCATATGGGTTTCCTTCATCATGGTGCCACATTGTCTCTATACTTGCTAGTCTTACCCACTGGACTGTGGACTCTGGGTCTTGTTAAATTTTGTATCCTCAGCACCATTCACAGTGCCTGACACAGACCAGGCATTCACAACTGCATATAACACAGACAACACCTCTCCCTCCAAGTCAGTGTGTCAGTTACCTATTGACCCTGTAACAAATCAACACAAACTCAGTGGCTTAAAACAACACCCACTTGTCATCTTATAGTTATGTAGGTCACAGGTCTGGCACAGATCTTGTTGGGCTAAAACCAAAGTGTCAGCAGGCTTGTGTCCTCTAGGGAAGAAACCTTTTCCTTGCCCTTTCCAGATTCTAGGGGCCGCCTTCTTCTATCTTCAAGGCCAGGAATGTAGCATCTCTCTGACCCTGCTTCTGTCATCACATCTCTTTCTCTGAATACTGCCAGGAAAGTCTGGAGGGTTTGTGTGATTAGATTGGGCCCACCTGGATAACACAGGAATATCTCCCCATGTCAAAATCAGTTGATTAGCAGCTGTAATTCCATCTACAACTTTAATTCCTTTTGCCATGTAACAACATATTCACAGGCTCCAGGGATTAGAGTGTGGTCATCTTTGGGGTTCATTATTCTGGCAAGTATAAACCACAATTAGGGAGGGACCTGAATTCCATACACCAATCACTTTCTAATGAGTTTCATACAATTGAAATACTTTTTACCTAATTGGCCACAGTCGCCTTTAGATCAAAATAATGATTTAGTCACCTCCGTGCCACTAGTGCCTGGCCCAGCGCACAGCCCATGTGAGGTACTCGGTGTCTGTGACCGGAAGTTAGTGAGTAAAGATTAGTTGACTGGAATGCTTAAATATCAACCTCTTGGTTCCCCTTAGAAAATGGAACTGTGATTGCTGAGGTTTCACGATTATGTTCATTTTTTTGTAGCACAATTGGGAGTCCAATTGTCATTATCTTGCAATCTCATACTAAACAAGCTCTAAGATTGAAAAAACAGGCATCTTCCATTATCTGACAGAAGACTTCCAGATTTTTCAAATGAAAACAACAGCTCACATGCTGTTGGCCTAGTCCACATGGGAACACAGCTGTATAGGAAATTCAAATGAACAAAATAAAAAAATCATGCAATAAAGCCTCATGACTCCCAAAGCAACCAAGAATTGAATACTTCTCAAGCAATTTTTGTAGGATTAGAATTTAAAAACACAGTGAATCACTTCAGTTCCAACAAATCTGAAGAAATTAAACCTTGTTTCCAAGAAGCACTCACAGAGCCTTCAATGCAATTTTCCATCACTGCAAAAGAAATAACATGAACAACCAAGCTGCATCTCTTCAGTGGGTCCCAGTGCCCATCAGACAGCACCAAGTGGAAAATGAGCAGACCCGGTGTCCAGCCAGGACACCAAGGGCAGGACTCCCAAGCTGAAATTGCAGTATGAGTGCATGGTAAAGATATGGCTCTTTCACTCGGCAGACAGAATTGGCCAGAAACTGTCAGGTCTCATGGAGTTCAGTCTGCAGCCATGACAGTCCTAGCTAAGCCAGGTCTCAGAGTTCAGTCTTTGCCATGGCAACCGCTTGGGACACCTCCAACTCGCTGAACTGGAGTTTCTGTAGGAAAGCAGCCCAGAGTAGAAGCATGGTGTGAAACGTTTTCCATATTTTATTCATATAGCACCTCATCAGCAAGACATCACAGAATACTCAACCTCAGTTTTAAGAGCCTTCTGAATCCTGGTCAAAATGCTTCAATGTATATCACTTCATCTGATTCCCTAGACAGACCTGGCAGCTACTTGGGGCTGGATCATAATCCAGTACCTACCACAGTGCTGGCATATGACAGTAACTCAATAAATGTTTACTGAATCAATGGACTGTCATCATTTTTTTAAAGGAAGAAACAGGATCAGAGGGGTTTAAGGAGCTTCCTAAAAGCACCCAGTGGCAGACAGGGCTAAAAGTCCTATGCTACCATGCTGACCTTCGAAATCCAACTCAGTAAAGGTCAGGAAGACATTTCACTCCTTTCAACAAGCATTCTTTGACTAGACCTTTCCAGCACTCTTCCTCTATTCTCTGCCTGCCCAGCTCCTTCAAGCCTTGGTACTGTTACCTCCTGAGCAAGGCCATCTGACAAGCCCTCCAACACCTATCCTGTCCCTATCTGCCTCTACCACATTTCCTATTTCTCACTTATCCCAATCTCATTACTTTATGGATATTTGTTTATTTATGGCTGACTGGAATGTAAGGTCCATGAGGACAGGGGGCTGGCCCACTTTCTGGTGGCAGGCACCATAAGATGAGGGGGAAGTGGCCACTGAAACAGAAAGCCAATGTGGTCTTCGGCACATTCATAAAAATGTCTAGAACAATGATCTTCTGGTATATGTCCGGAAGAAAGGAAGGGAATGGGGTTGTAAGCCTGGGGGGTGGAAAGACTCAGAAAAGACATACCAGCTCCTCTTTTCAAAGTTCTGAAGGGTGCTATCCAGAAGAGGGCGTGGAGTTGCCCGAGAGGTGCAGTGGGAGAGAGCTGAAGGAGAGAAAGTTGAGGGGCAGGTTTGGGTTCCAGGTGATTCTTGGGTACTACATCCTGTTTTCCACACTAATGTGCAAGTGTTATGAGTGGAGCCTGCATATATTTATTCCTCACTATATGGATATAGAACAGTACATGGTATGTTGGTCACTCAATAACTATTTGATTGAATGTTGTATGGAAGATCAAGTGTAGGTAGAGGGCTGTCACTATTCACTCTGCCTAGCATGTTCCTCATCCTCACCCCCTTCATCTGGTGGACCCTTTGCTTACTCTTGAGGGTTAAGCTAAAATATCACTTGGTCAGGAGAATCCTCCCTTTTCTCCTACCACCAGACCTCAGTCCCCACTCACGGCTTCCTGTAGTTTTCCATCAAAGCCTTATGATTATTGTATTTGATGTACTTGCTGATTATTTAAGATAGATATTCCCCTACCAGAAGGCAATCGGTCTTTCTTGCATGAATGATTCCTAACAACTGGAGATAGCTGTTGGCATTTCCTGTAGAATATACTGTGAGAGCAGAGATTATTGTTGTTTGCTGTTGTATCCACTGTGTGTGGCACAAAGTAAGCACTCAACTATTTCTTAAATAAATTAACTTTACAGCTAAGAAAGTAGAAAGGGCAACTGGCCAATGTTACACAATAAGCAAGTAGCAAAGTCTGAATTTGAACCCAGGTCTGTGTAGCTCCAAAGCCTGGGGTTTTTTTATTACACCAAACTATGTGGTCACAGAGTCATTGTTCAGAACCATAAGCTCTGCCCTAAGACATGGGCACCTTTGCGAAAATGTTGAAAGTTGGAGTGTGAAGGCATGATGCTAGCCAGATTTCCTAGCCCACAGGCTCTGAGACACAGGCATCTATAATAATAAAAGCATAATATGCTAATTCGACCGGACAGCCAAAAGACCTTCCGGACGTCATTCCCGACATTCTTCGAGACGAAGCCGTGGCAGCGGGAGCTGAGGCAGAGGTGGTTAGGGGCGATGAGGCAGGCAGGCGAGCAGTTAGGGGTGATGAGGCAGGCAGGCAGAATGGTTAGGGGCAATGAGGCAGGCAGGCGAGTGGTTAGGGACAATGAGGCAGGCAGGCGAGTGGTTAGGGGCGATGAGGCAGAGGCAGGCAGGCAGAGTGGTTAGAGGCGATCAAGCAGGCAGGCAAGTGGTTAGGGGCAATCAGGCAGGCAGGCGAATGGTTAGGGGTGATCAGACAGGCAGGTGAGTGGTTAGGGGCGATTAGGCAGGAAGGCAGAGTGGTTAGGGGCAATCAGGCAGGCAGGCAAGCACTTAGGGGTGATCAGGCAGGCAGGTGAGCAGTTAGGGGCGATGAGGCAGGCAGGCAAGTGGTTAGGGGTGATCAGACAGGCAGGCGAGTGGTTAGGGGCGATCAGGCAGGCAGGCAAGTGGTTAGTGACAAGCAGTTAGGGGCGATGAGGCAGGCAGGCGAGTGGTTAGGGGCAATGAGGCAGGCAGGCAAGTGGCTAGAGGTGATCAGGCAGGCAAGCGAGTGGTTAGGGGTGATCAGGCAGGCAGGCAGAATGGTTAGTGGTGATCAGGCAGGCAGGCAGGCCAGCAGTTAGGAGCTAGTAGTCCCGGATTGCGAGAGGGATGTCTGACTGCAGGATCAGGCCTAAACCAGCAGTTGGACATCCTCCAAGGGATCCCAGATTGCGAGAGGGTGCAGGCTGGGCTGAGGGACCCCCCCACCCCCATGCATGAATTTCATGCACCGGGCCTCTAGTTTTAGTAATAATATGAGAAACTTCCCAACCAGGGGAACTCATATCTGTAGTCAATAGTGCAGCAAGTGGAGGAACAGAACTGGGAATTCATGCCCCACCCTGATGACATATAGGTGGTAAGCAGCAGGAAAGAAGTCTGCTGTTCCCTTCATCATCCTTCTAGGTATAGTCAAGATGGATTAGCCCGGATCCTGACAATGAAGCCAGTAGAGTAGCGGTTAACAGTTCAGACATTGGAGTCAAGACTGGATTTGAGTCCTGGCTTTTTCACTTAATAGCAGTATGATAACTTTTCTGAACCTGTTTCCTAATCTTTGAAATGAGAATAGAATGTTCCCCCACAGAATGATTAAGATTAATATAGATTAAAAAATAGCTGATATACACATTGTTTTATCTAAGAGGGGCTCAAAAAAGGCAAACTATTGTTATTTCTAATTTATTTCAAGCCTTATACCTCATATTGCATTATGTGTGGGGTAGTTCCTATGAAGGACTTTCTGATTAAGTCAAAACATCTATACTTTCACCTCCTTATGCTCATGTATTGAGTCATGTTAACAAGTGTATTGCTCAAATCTAATGCAGGGTTTGATTTGTGAATTAGAAAACAGGGGTTTAGTCAAGAAAAGAGCCTGTGGTGTGTAGGTCCACCAGCTGTGTCTCTCACGGGACCATGAACAAGGAAGCTGGAATGGATGGCAACAACACAGAAATAGGGTGGTTGGTGCCATTACTAGGTTAGACAAAATTGCTGCCAGCAAACTTTAACCTAGCTTCTTGTATACAAAAAGAAAATCCTAGCTCTATCTTGGAAAAAGGACTATTTGTGTGATCATGCTTTCAGCCAAACTTGGAACTGCCTTTCTACAGAATTTACTCTCCCCATAAAATGGAACTAATATTTTCATTACATTATCCATTACTGAGTTAACAGGCTACCAACCAGTGCAACAGGATTCGACTGCTTTGAGTCATATTTTATAAATGGTCCAATTATCCCCATAAACAAATACATCCAGCCTTACACATAAGCACCACAAATTTGCCACCCCATAAGTTACGTTCTGCTAGGTTTCTGCTTGTTTCTTTTTAAAACATCTGTCTTCCTCCTTTCCCAGTAGGTATATAGGTACAAAATAAATGAGTCAGCACTCTTTACTTCTCACTAGAATAAATTGTGACGTAAATACGGTGAGTAGTTATTTTCAAGGCTATAATTTTTTTAAATGACAGATTTTCCTAAAAGAAACCACTATAACATTTGTCCAAGTACTCCAAAGGAAAACAAAAAAATACATAAAGATTAAAAGTCTATTACTATAACATCACATTGCCAAACACGGACAACTAGGATAAAATGCCAAGGAACCTTAAAAAATAACTTTAAAAGAGAAGGTTCAAGTCATTTAAACGTGTAGGGTTCACAAAGAACAGAAAAGTCCGAGAGCAGCTCTACTTGTGCGTGATGGCAACTCAGACTGTACTTCATCTAGGTTCATTCAGGTGTCTAAACCCACCAGATGTATGAGCAGAGTTTGTTTTTTTCCTTCTTTGCTTGGAGATGTGCACATAGATTAGAAGAGAGGAGAATCTTCCAGATGCTGATGTGAGCACAGCAGACTTGGTTCCCCTTTGATAATGTACAAAGGCTTATTTAGTTGACTCAAGCATTATGTTTCTCTAAGGAAAAGTCTTACGCATGCTGAAACAGACAAGTTACCAAATTTGTCATGCTAAGTATTTCTAATCATTTTCATAAAGTGAGCTTAGTAACCTGAAAGAATAAAAAAGGTAGTTGTTAATTTCTTGTATATCCTTTTACAATGTGAATAAATTCATGGGTAAATGACACTGAAGTTTAAAGCCCCTCAAGCATACATTAACAAGAAAGTATTGATTGCATGAAGAGGCACACATCATATAAAATGCACACTTCACAGGGTTCCTGCATAGCAGGAAAGTCACTATCACAGATAACAATGGCTCTGCCAACAGTTAGAGCTGCCACTCAAGTGTACAACAGTAGAATTCCCTTAAAATCTCAAGGAGTATTTACAACAGCACAAATACCTTTGGGAGAATAAATATATTTTTGGAAAGATATTTTTTGTTGGAAAATTTGAACATCATGTAAATAAATCAATTTTTGAACTGGATAAAATTTAAGGCAATGCTACTCAGACCTGAGGGGGGGAAAACCCACATAGTTTCTCTTTTCCTTCTGAAACATTAACAGGTTAGAATCAACATAAGAAAGTATCCCCCTTCCCAGCATTCAATGAACCTTTAGGTATTTTCAGCATCACAAAATAGCATCCACTTTCATTCTCTGAATATGAAATGGGAAATTGTTATGTATTCTTCCTTGAAGATTGTAAAAAACAAAAACACATGGCAGCTTAGGTATTTCATATTAAATAGTAACATGAAAATAAAGACAACTACACCAGTACACACAGAGGAATCACCACCCTTACAATAAGCTCTCCAGAGCACTGAATTTCTCTTATGACTGACTTTGGTGTAGTGTGCAAAGATCATGGATTCATAAATTAACTTTTAACATCAACTACAGACTAACAAATGACAGATACAGTTAAGTTCAAAAATTTTACATTTTGCTCCTGTTTGTCTGCTAAAGAGCAGCACTTTAAGTAGATATAAAATCTTCTGACCACAAAGCTTGTTATACAGATCAAGTACAGAAATCAGAAAGTAAGCAGCAATTGAGTTCCTTACTTAAACTTATCTGGTATAGAATATTTACATATTTGGAAAGAGAGACCTGCACACCACCATTCTCTTTACTCCTCTCCTGCTCTCTGCCCGCTCGTAGCCCGCCCAGCTCCTTCAAATTGAAATCAAGTGTCCTGAACTATATATGCCTGTACTTTGGCTAAGCTGGCTGGATGCGTCTTCTGCTACGATCTTGGTCTGAAAGAAAAGAAACAAAGTCTTGGAAGTCATGTGTAGCCAGCCTTCTTTTCCCAACAGTAGTGTACTGTGGTCAAGGAATCTGTTCTTTCATAGCAAGGGGGGAAAAGGGCCCCACACTTCACTCCCCAACCTGAATGGGGCAAGATTAGAATGCCATCAGCCTCTTGTGCCACAATAGGCCACCAGAGAAAAAAGGAAAGAAAAGGTCAGGACAAAGGCAGCAGCAATCAACACAAGTTTCCCAACAAAGGAACCTCTCCTCCCTGGGCTTCCCCTGAAAGAACATTCCCTCTTTCTTCTTCCCCTCCCCTCCCACAAAACAAAATTAATTCACATCACAAAAACATGGTACTCTTGTTAAGTGTCAGGTTAATATAAGAAAGAGTAACTCTGTCACTTTTTATATTTTAACTGAGACATAAAGTTAACGGAACACACATCACTTAAAATTTTCTATAACAGATCCAGCCTACATAGTGCAGCCAATAAAACATAAAAGAAGAGTTTGTTCACAATCTGCCTCGTACATATTTATATTCTTTCAATGCCATATAAATAGCATTTATATAGCTTAAACATTCAGACATGCACTGCGACTTTTTAGGTAGTACGAATTTCTTCACAATCACATGTGCAAATTTTACAAATCACTAAGTGAGTATTAGTAAGTTTAGGCTGGACTGTGTCTCGTATTATCTAACAAATTTAATGGGGGTTCGGAATCATCCATAGGAAGAACCAGGCGTGTTCCCCGAATGACCAGTTCATGGTCCCCAAATGCAAGCTCGCGATCCAAGGCATCTTCAGAACTGTTGCCCATAAATCTCCTTGGGCCACCAGATGTTGCTGATTCAGTGCTCACAGTAGAATCCCCATACGTCAAACTAATATCACCATCATTGAGAATAAGATCAGAATCATCATCTTTCAATTGCTCCTGGTTCTAAAAGCAAATAAAATAAGTTTTAAGAATTGTTATGAAATTCAAGAAACATTTCCAATAGCAGAATTTTCAAGGACTCCCTACTTAAACCCCTCAGGGGTAGCAGCTTCCCTTGGGATAAAGTCTAAAGTCCTTTCCTTGACCTAAAAGACATTGTTGACTTGGGGCATCAGTTTCATCTCCCACTACAGTCAACTTCCCCAACCTCAATAGCCCCATTGTGTTCTGGCTAGACTAAGTTGCTGACAGCTGCTTAAATCTCTCAAGGTTTCTCACTTCCTGTCCCTTCTGCCCTCCTTCACGTGATGAGCATCTAGTTATCAATGAGGTCTCAGCTTAGAGTCACTTTCTCCCAGAAGTTATTCTTAAATTTCCAAGGCTAGCTGAGGTGGACCTCCTATGTTCTTCCCTAGTATCCTGTACTTAGCCTTCTCCCTAGAGTGTCACTTACCCTTGTAACTGCAATGAGACTGGTCTATTCTGCACTCTCCCCCCACTAGACTAAGTCCCTTCTATGCTCTAGTCCAACAACCTAACAGTTTGGGGCATACAGAGAGAATTCACTAAACTAATTTCAATTGATTATTGAATGGACTTATATAAATGAAGCTTTTACTTCTGTATTAACAATGCCTAGAAATATAATATCCCTCAAATATGTTGAATCCTCACTGTATACTTGTCTCCCAGCTTGATAAACTTTGGTTCTAATGTAAATTTTGTGACCCAAAGAGTATAATTAAATAAAGCTCTACAAAAGGGAAAAAAGTCAAGAATATATAGTGCCATTTTGGTAAAAAAATAATGTGTGTGTGCATAGAAAAGTCTAGAAGGGCATTCAACAAAATGATGACAGTTATCTCTGCATGCTAGGGTTGCTAGTAATTTTTATTTTCTTCTTTATGTTTCTGTACTATCACACATTTTATTATAATGAATACAAATTACTTTTAAAAATAAGTCATTTTTAATGTAAAGAGTAGGAATCATTCTAACCACTCATAGTGATCAAGGAAAAAAACAACAACAACAACCTATGTGTCTAATACTCCTTAGGGAAAGTAGAGCTGATAGATACATCTTACATCCAGCTCTCCAATACTATGTGTGTTAGAAAATTTTAAATTTGTGTAAGAGGCCCTAGCTGGTTTGGCTCAGTGGATAGAGCACTGGCCTGCGGACTGAAGGGTCCCAGGTTCAATTCCAGTCAAGGGCACGTACCTCGGTTGCAGGTTACCTGGCCCTGGTCAGGAAGTGTACAGGAGGCAACCAATGACGTGTCTCCCTCACATCGATGTTTCTCTCTCCCTCTCCCTTCCACTCTCTCTAAAAATCAAGAAAAAATATTCTCTGGTAAGGATTAACAACAACAACAAAATTGTGTAAGATAGTCAAATAGACTGAGGAGACTACTGGACAAAATAAAATAAATTTGCTTTGCTTTGCTTTGCTAGAAATTTGCCTAAATACTCAAAGATAAAGACCAAACCCATAACAACCAAGCAACTATAATTCCTTCCTGACTAAACTAGTTAAAATACTAAGTCTAACTAGTGCCTATCACGTAATTCAGCAATGCTCATAGCAAAGGTCTGTGACACCTTCAAATGTCAGCAGGAGATCTTAAGCACATTCTAATGTCTTTATTAAGTTTGAAGTTTGGGGATGTAGCTATCAAATTTAAAAATGCATATATGCCTTTGGACCCAGCAATTTAACCTTTAAAATCTATTCTATATACCATTATATACTTGGGTAAATTTATATTCACAAGGATACTCACCATAAACATTGCTTGTAATAACAAAAAAGAAAAGTAAACAACTTAAAGATCTAGCCATAGGAGACTGATTAAATTAATCTTGGTATAGCTATACAATGGAGTACTATGCAGCTACAGATAAAGAGAAGCTAAAAGATCTCATGTACTCATAGAAAGGTAGCCATGACATATCATTAAGCAAAAAAAAAAAAAAAAGCAAGTAGCAGGACAATACACTGATTATGATCTTATTTGTGTAAAACAATAACAAACAGTCATATATATATATATATATATATATATATATATATATATATAAGTTTGTGAAGATAAAATATATCAGGAGGTATCCACAATAAAACCTTAGTAAAGACTTCCTCTAAGGCAAACATGTCAAACTCGTGGCCCACATGAGTATTTTTGCGGCCCAGCCAATATAATGGTATGTAAGAAACGTTTTAATAAAAATTTTGTAACTTAATTTTTACAATATCCTGTTATACATAACTAGAGGCCCGGTGCACGAAATTCATGCACGGGGGGGGAGTGTGACATCCCTCAGCCCAGCCTGCACCCTCTCCAATCTGGGACCCCTTGAGGGATATCCAACTGCCTGTTTAGGCCCGATCCCCACCAGGATCGGGCCTAAAAGGCAGTCGAACATCCCTCTCACAATCCAGGACTGCTGGCTCCCAACCACTCGCCTGCCTGACTGTCTGATTACCCCTAACCGCTTCTGCCTGCCAGCCTGATCACTCCCTAACCACTCCCCTGCCAGCCTGATCGATGCCTAACTGCTCCCCTGCCGGCATGGTCACCCCTAACAGCCCTCCCCTGTAGGCTTGGTCCCCCCAACTTCTATCCCCTGCAGGCCTGGTCCCCCCCTACTCCCCTCCCCTGCAGGCCTGATCACCCTCCATTGCCCTCCCCTGCAGGCTTGGTCACCCCCAACTGCCCTCCCCTGCAGGCCTGTGTTCCCCCCAACTGCCCTCCCCTGCAGGCCTGGTCTCCCCCAACTGCCCTCCACTGCAGGCCTGGTCCCCCCAACTGCCCTCCCCTGCAGGCCTGGTCCCCCCAACTGCCCTCCCCTGCAGACCTGTGTTGCCCCCAACTGCTCTCCCCTTCAGGCCTGGTCCCCCCCAACTGCCCTTCTCTGCTGGCCTGGTCACCCCCAACTGCCCTCCACTGCAGGCCTGGTCCCCCAAGCTGCCCTCCCCATGCAGGCCTGGTCACCCCCAATTGCCCTCCCCTGCAGGCCTGGTCACCCCCAACTGCCCTCTACTGCAGGCCTGGTCCCCCCAACTGCCCTCCCCTGCAGGCCTGTGTTCCCCCCAACTGTCTTCCCTGCAGGCCTGGGTCCCCCCTAACTGCCCTCCTCTGCCGGCCCGGTCACCCCTAACTGCCCTCCCCTGGAGGCCTGATTTCCCCCAAATGCTCTCCCTCGCAGGCCTGGTCCCTCCCAACTGCCCTCCCCTGCTGGCCTGATTGCCCACAACTGCCCTCCCCTGCTGGCCATCTTGTGTCCACATGGGGGCAGCCATCTTTGACCACATGGGGAAGGCCATCTTGTGTGTTGGAGTAACGGTCAATTTGCATATTACTCTTTTATTAGATAGGATTATTAATAACGAACTACAACGTTCGCTAATGATTGATTACTATAAACCGTGTTGCATTCATTTCCCTTACGCGCCTTACGCGCAGGCGCACCATTTCTCTCCACTAATACTAGCAGCGAATATTTTAGCAGCTGATTGCCACATCATTAGTCTTGGACTGACTTGTTTAGTGTGAGCAACAGGAAATATTTTACTTTTGGAGAACAAGAAAGTAGGTTTATTTGTATTACGCTTACTAATTTGTGCAGTTATTCAGTGTCTAGTAAGTTAATGTTCAAGAAAAAATATTAATTTTTATTAAAATGTTCTATTATTTTAGGTTAACGATTATTCATTTATTTCAGCCCTTTGTATTCAGCATGTCTCTACTGAAATAAACCTACGTTTCTATGAAAATTGAAGCTTTTATTTTTTTGTGGCCCACATAAACTTAACTAAACCTTGTTTATTTGGCCCATGTTAGCCTTTGAGTTTGACATGCTTGCTCTAAGGCAGGCGTCCTCAAACTACGGCCCGCGGGCCACATGTGGGTGTTTTTGCCGTTTTGTTTTTTTACTTCAAAATAAGATATGTGCAGTGTGCATAGGAATTTGTTCATAGTTTTTTTTAAAACTACAGTTCGGCCCTCCAACGGTCTGAGGGACAGTGAACTGGCCCCCTGTTTAAAAAGTTTGAGGACCCCTGCTCTAAGGGATGTAGGTGGGAGGAAGGCGACTTTTATTTCTCACTTTGTACATTCCATACTATTTGAATATTCTTATAAAAAGGGGAGACTTGGACACACACACACACACACACACACACACACACACACACACACACAGAATACCATGTAAAGATGAAGACAGAGATCTGTATGATATGTCTATAAGCCAAGGAATGCCAAAGCTTGGCAGCAAACCACAACAAGCTAGGAAACTAGAAGAGAGGCATGGAACAGATTCTCCCTCACAGCCCTCAGAAGGAACCAAGCCTACCAGAACTGTGAGACAATAAATTTCTGTTGTTAAACCATTCAGTTGTACTACTTCTTATAGCAGCACTAGGAAACTAATACCACAATGTTCTATTTTGCTTTATTCCACAGGATACACAGTCCTTCTGAAACTCTTCTGGCTTTTGGAGATGGCTGAGTGGGTCTCTGAAATCCAAGAGCCTTACTTCACTGATTCACCAACAGAGCTGTCTGACCCCTCTGCACAGAACCACAGGGCACAGAGGGAATGGGAGATTGTGTTTGAGAGAGAGGACTTTGGGCAATGTGGGAGGGAGAGAAGAGACAACATGGGGTGTTCCGCCATCCCACCAGCACAATCTGTCAGAAATGTAACTCATGACTCAATGTAACACAAAGCTGTAAGGCACTCGCCCTGATCCAGGTGCCACCCCCACTGAGTGAGTCTACTCTTCCCCATCTATTCTCTGTGGGGTCTGCACTAACACACCACAGAGAATGTCATAAGGAACTGGGGGGAGTGCATGTCTGCACTGCTCCACCACAGTCTCGCCTCTCTACTCAAGATGTTGCATCAGAGTAGTCAAAATTGGTGAGTTTTCTTAACACTAGAAGCCCGTTGCACGAAGTTTCGTGCAATAGACTTTCACCTGGCTGCCAGCAGCAGTTTTCCTCTGGCCACCCGCGGATCAGAGCGCCTCCCGCCAGCGCGATCCACTACCCCAGAGGAACTTCAATCGGGAGGCGCTCTGATGGCGGGTGGCCAGAGGAAAACTGCTGCTGGCAGAAAACTGGTGCCGGCAGCCACACAATTGGCCACCCCGAGTTCCGCCACCGCATGGGTCCTTCCGCAGCGTTGGCCGTTTAGGCTGGTGGGAGGAGCGGGGCGCGGGGACTCGCGAGTCCCCGCCCCCCACTCCTACCGCCAGCCAATCGGCCACCCTGAGTCCCGCCCCCCGCGCCTCCAGCCGGCCCAATCGTGGGCGTAGTGGAGTGATGCAATTTGCATATTGCCTTTTTATTATGTAGGATGGGCACTTTATTTGATGCCACAGATTATTTTGAATGGTTAGGTTAGAAGCAATTTTTTTTTAAAGAACTGAAAAATAAAATGTTCATACTTTAAAATAAAAGCTGGTTAGCATTTGTCATTTTCTTTCTTTGTTGTACTACTTGCCAAATCATCAATCATATGTTGGTAGCTAAGAAAAAAATATGGCATCTGCCTAACAGGCATGGCTCAGTGGTTGAGCATCAACCCATGCACGAAGAGCTCACCAGTTCAATTCCCGATCAGGGCACATGCCTGGGTTGTGGCTTGATCCCCATTGGGTGTGTATGTGTGTGTGTGCAGGAGGCAGCCAATTGATGATTCTCTCTCATCAATGGTATTTCTACCTCTCTCTCCCTCTCTCTTCCTCTCTCTTCAATCAGAAAAAAATATGGTATCTAGATTGTATCTAGTTATGCTCACACCTCCCAGCTATGTGGAACAGAGGTAGAAAAAGCTTTCCTAAGATTCAAAAGATGGTAAGTGTGAAATAAAAGATCATCTGTTGCACTTTAGGGGCATCAAAGATTGTTTTATTAATCCTCTCAATATGACTGTGACAACCCGAATTTATAAATTAAGACAAACATTTGGTACTGAGCTTAGGCCTCATACTGCAAATAAATGAAAACCAGCATGGAATAGAATTATTTATTAAAATCACCAACAGTTAAATGAGGTACTATTCTAGATCTGTTTTCAAATGCTGCTTCAAAGGCTATAAATTATATTTATAGATTTCAGTTTATTTTCTGGCTGAGCAGAATACATATGCTTATATTCCCTCTCATGGATTTTATACCTTCAAGTCAAACAAAACAAAACAAAACAAAACTAGTAACCCAACCAGAGAGCAGATAAATTTAACTTAATAAAGAGCTTAGGTTTTGGATAAAACCCACTTACTTCATAAGCCTGGGGGCTGGTTAGGCATCTGGCAATGGGTCCACAGCAGGCAGGGAGTGTTGTTGTGAGAGGAGGCCCACTATGCGTGAGCAGAGGCTTCAGATAGCTGTGTTGGTTAAGGAAGGGCTGTGTTCATTTCTTCACAAATTTAAAAGAATGACTCATTTGATAACAACCACCATCACAATATACCAACTATTTTAGAGGATATCAAAGGGCTTTCACATATGTTGTCTCATTTCATCACCACATTATGTAAGTGAGATAGCAAAGGGAGCTTTTATTATTATCTCTATATCACAGATATGAAAACTAAGCTCAGAGAGGCCCATGATCTGCCTAAAGTCACACAATTAAGTAAATTAAGCACCAATATTCAAACCCAGATTTGTTTTATTCCAATAATTAAGAGAGTTTGGTATTAATGTAAAAATAGACAAATAGAAAAGAGAGTCCAGAAACAGACCCCCACATATATGGCCCAGTGATTTACAACAAAGGTTCCACTGCAATTCAGTGGGTTAAGGATGGTATTTTCAATAAATGGTGCTGGGTCAATTGAATACCCATATAGAAAACAGTAGCTCTTGACCCATACCTCACACTGGACACAAACTCAATAGCTAAAACAATCATACTTTTAAAAGAAAATATCTTCATGACCTTGGGATATAAAAGATTTCTTAAGATATAAAAATCACTAATCATAAAAGAAAAGATTGATAAAATAAACCTCATTAAAATGAAGAATTTATGTTCCTCAAAAGACAGGATTAAGAACATGAAATCATGAGCTACATATTGGAAGAAGATAGTCATAACACATATAACCAACAAAGAACCCAATTCAGGAATATAGAAAGAACTTCAAATCAGGTAGACAAGACAACGCACATAATGGACAAAAGAAGTGAACAGCCCTGACCAGTTTGGCTCAGTGGATGGAGCGTTGGCCTGCGGACTGAAGGGTCCCGGGTTTGATTCTGGTCAAGGGCATGTACCTTGGTTGTGGGCACGTCCCCAGTGGGGAGTGTGCAGGAGGCAGCTGATCGATGTTTCTCTCTCATCGATGTTTCTAACTCTCTATCCCTCTCCCTTCCTCTCTGTAAAAAATCAATAAATTTAAAAAAAAAAAGAAGTGAACAGACATCCTTCAACAAAGAGGATATCAAAATGGCCAATATGAAAGGATGCTTGACCTCAGTGGTTATCGGAGAAATGTAAACTAAATCACATGAGACATCACTACAAACCCATCGATATGGCTAAAAATGAAAAGGCTAACAAATATCATGTTTTGGTGGAGATGTGGGACAACTGGAACCCCTTAACTTGCTGGTGGGAGTACAAATCTGTTACAAGCACTCTGGAAAATTGGTTGGCACTAGCTATTAAAGCTAAATTTAAACTTGCCCTAAATTCTACTCTTAGGTATCTAACTCAAGAGAAATGAGTGCCTATGTTTACCAAAAAATATATGCACAAATGTTTAGCTTCATTTGTAATAGCCCAAAGTTGGAAACAAACCAAATGTTTATCCATAGTAGATAGTTAAAAAAAAACAACAACCCATAGTATATTCATACTATGGAACACTACACAGCAATGAAAAAAAGTGTCACTAGTACAGACAACAATATGGATAAACTATACAATGTTGAGTGAAAGAAGCAAGACATAAAATAACACACATGATTCCATCTATATGATAAACAAAAGCAGGTAAAACTAATCCATGTTACTAGAAATCAGAATTGTGATTGCCCTTTTGGGGATGGACAGGGAAGTCATTATTGACTACAAGGGAACACAGGGTACCTTCTGGAGTGCTGAAAATGTTCTACACACTTTCTATGGGTGGCAGGCACACAAGTATAAACACAAGTCAAAATTCATTAAGCTGTACACTTAAGATTTATGTATATTGCTGTATTTAAGTTGTATCTCAATTATAACAAACAATCTGGCTATACAAAGAAACTGAAATCTAGAGTGATGAATCATTAATTCCACCAGGGCACTGGGTTTTAAAATTATCAGGTCTTAGTCTAGTAGTACTTAATAGGGTAATATTGAGTCAAACAAGTCTTGGTGTTTAGCTCTATAAAACTATACAGAAAAAAAGCTATTATTCTACTCTTTCTTTATATTAGGATCATTTAATTGATTTGTATAGTATGCAGAAAATGTACAGAACAATTTATGTAGGAAACACTAAACAATTTTTGTTGAATGAGAGGAGTGAAAAGGCCCCAAGAGTTGTAGAAGTGGCTTATATCCAAAATGCTGATAATGGAGCCAAAAGTAATGACATAATCATTAAACAATTTTAAAGAGCCATGATCTCTCTCCCTAATGAGAGTCTTAATACCATAGATATGCATGCATTCTTGTTTCCTTACAGTAATTTAATTCATTTCAGGAATACCCTGTGAAAAGTGAACATAAAAATCTAGCTGACAGAATATAGTAAGTAGTAGATTATAATAAGTATCCAATGCATTTTTCTTAAATATAAATGATTTTGCTCAGAAAGGCAAAAGCAAGGAAAATCTTTTTATGTAGTTGTCCCAAATTTGCTTCAATGGAACATAAACCAGGTTTTGATTCATTTACTGGTAAGTCTCAGCCTGAAAGAACTCCATGGTCCCTTTTTATAGTTTAATTTTCAAATAAGAAATTAATTTTAATAAATAGTGAGTGATAAAATATTTTAAAGACAGGTTATAGACTATAATTTGACTCAAAGTATAGCTATGAAGAACACTATTACAATAGGACAAGAAAGAAAACTTGGCAAACAATGAAACATTGGCATTCTGAATAGAGAGGATAATCTGCCAGTCTTTGGAAAGGTCAGAGAAAAAAGGTATATCACTCATTATTGGGGTATCTAACATTAAAATCTGTGTTTTTAATCTTAATCTCGTGCTTTTTCCTAAGGAAGCCTTTCCTTTTTTATTCTAGCAAGTACACTAACAAGAACCAAAAATACCTTTTTCAGGGTTCACTAAATTAGCTAAAAGACAATAAAATTTAAAGTTTGCTCAATAAATAAACCTATATATCAAAGAAAATCTAACATAAGGGCTCCTTCATTCCTTCACACAACCAGCTTCTGCAATTATCAGTTCCTACTTGTTTCATGGGTTTTCAGAGGAATCCATTTGTGTGGGTTTCCTTTAATAACCTTCTCACTACACTGAAGAGAAAGGGAAGACCAAAGGTTTTATGTTCTGCTTCAGGATGGGAATGGTCAAAACAGTTGTTCCATTAAATTGCAATTGTCCATGTCCATAATACCATTTTTTCTCAATTAAGGATACTTATGATCAAAGTTGTACCATATCCGGAAAAGCCAGGCACTCTCGGCTTTGGTAGTTCTTCTTTCATTTTCAGGAATACCCTGCAAACAAATAATAAAGAAATCAATATATACACAAAGATAAAAACACATTTATTTAAGAGTCACTTCTTTATACAATCAGAAATATAGCCTATTATGTATGAGGTACTCTCCAACCTGGGGGACATTAGAAATTTTCAAAGTTGCTACTATGTTCTTGGAACATTAGCAAAATGAAATCAAGTAGGGAAATTCCATATTAAGCCTGACCATCTAGGAGGGAAAACTAACATAGCAAGCTGGCATCTTCGAAATAGCTTCCAAAAACATAAACTGGGTCCTTATTTGTAATGTGGTGGGGCCAGTAGTGGGGAGTTAGGTGAATGGGCTCATGTCGGCTCTGACATGAACTAGTTGGGCAAGTTCCTTCCCCTCTGTGGTCCTACCTGAATTTCTTCATGCATGCAATGTGAGGGTTAGAAAATATTTAAGGCCCTTTCTAGCATGAGTGTTCTATGGTTCTATGATTTTTGTTCCTTCCTGGGTATAAATGAATCTTCCTTTAAATATACATACACAAGAGAAAAATGTTCAAGAATATTGCATGGACTTACAAGAGCCAAAAAACACCTGTATTTCCTTTTATATCAGTAGGCATAGGTTTGTTCTGTGTCTCGCTTTTTGAAGAGCAATTAAGCTATAAATCTTACCACATAAACACCTGTACACCCAACCCCCCCACATTCCATACTTACTATACTGTTCCTCTGTGCTTCCCAGTGGACACTCACAATATTGAGTAAACAATATAACACCCTAAGACATCCATAGGGTTTTGAAGGCAAGGGAAAAATTGTATTTTTTTTTCTGTATGTCACAGGTGGTATTCACCAACCTGGCTCTCTGTCACTCCATTTCCATTTCTCCTCTGTGATGACAGAGGTGACAAAGCAGGTGGAGACTAAGAGATAATGATCAAGCATTTGTCTGGTGATCTGTATAATGAATTTACTTTTTTTTGGACATAAGATAGAAGCATTAAGGAGCTATTATCCCCTTGGAAACTACCCCAGCAGCTGAGCATCATGGGAATTTATCCAGCCTAGTTTGCTCAGATATTTCAACCCCATGGAATTATACTTCAAGGTTCTTATCAAAAAAGAAGCAAGTACTTACTATATCACATACACACTCATCACTCAACAGCTAACAAAATTAGTATTTAGGAAATGAATCTAATGATTTTTTGAACCACACCCTGAAGACAAATAGCCCAGGGCTTGTTTCAGACAAGAAACAGAATTGTGTTTTGAAAGAGATGATTTCCAACTTTAAAAATATTTCTGCGATTTCCCATCTAATCTAAAGTCTAGGGCAGAGTCACATATTGAGTGGTGCTCAGAATCCATTAAAAAAAGGTTGATGGAAAATACAGGAAAGAGTGGTCAGTCTACAGAAGGTACAAAATTACACTGTACTCAGTCTATCAGGTTCAGGTGCAGAGGAACAACTGAGAAAGTAACACATGGAAGCAGGCAAGGAAATGTGGGCAAGGCTAAGGCACAGAGTAAGAAACTGCATTCTCCTGATCAGGCAGGGAAGACTCCAAAGCTTCTAGGCAGTTCTCAAGGGCAGCTGCTGGTCATCCAATTTGAAAGTTACACAGGAAGAGCAGCTGGAGTGGGGCTTACATCAGAGAAAAGCCTTCATGCGCAAACCCAAGTGGAAAAAGGCTCCCTGTGCCAGAGCAGTCACTTGAAAACTCAGGAGTGCTTATGGGACGGCTCTTCTCTGCAGCCAAAGCCCAGGTTGGCCCACAGATATGAGAGCTGTCACCCCTGATAACCACACACTGTCTAAAATTCAGTTTTGTTTCTATCACAGAGTGAGGAAAGGCCAGGAAAGATGCCAGTTAAAAGCTGATGCAAATAGGACAGGATCTAAATAATGGTGGCATGAAGTCTACAGCAGATTGTTTTCTTTCCAAACTGTACATTTGACAGAAATGCCAGGGACAACACAAATGCATATTTACCAAATGTTCTTGGTCTGAATCAACACCAACCCTAAAGGAGAAAAACAAAAGGCAAATGAGATCTTGAAGAAAAAAAAAAAAGTCTATTCACATATGTATATTGTCAGGGAACTACTTTTTTCAATGCAGAAGCTATGGAATGGTTAATGTTTTCTTGCTTCTCTCTGGCTGTTGATATAAATTTTTGGCTCCTGCCACTTTGCTTAGCAACAGCTCAGATCCTTAGACAAGCAGGCTACTAATGATTCTCTTCCTACAATCCAACTTACCATTTTCAGAAAAATAACATTTGCTTCTCTGGATACAAGTTCATTATAAGCAGAGTCAGAGAAAGCAGCATTGTCCCAGTTACTGAATAAGAACTACTTACTGGGTAGTTCCAAATACAAGGCTGGCACAATGCAGTTCCAGCAGGGAGTTTCATGTTTTTGGACCTCTCAGCTCTCATGGTAACATTCTGTTGTGATGACCGAAGAGAGGGTCCAATTACAGTTTTTTTTTTTTTTTCATAGGCTAATGGATACACATTAGCCTTGGTTCTTCATAATTCTTTTTCATCTGCTCAGAATTCTGCTTTTCTTTTCCCAGGGAACAGCTTCATTATGAAGAAGTTCTCTTTGACTCTTCTCTATCTCCTCAACGCCAGCAGCACTCAGCAACTCTGTTCATTCTTTCTAAGCTGTCTCTCACATCTTCTCCCCTTTCCATTCCAACTTCTCACGCTCTGGCCTCATTCTGACTCATGGGGTCTCTAGCAACTGGATGTAAGGTTTTCCAGCTGCCAAGCTCTCCCCTGGATTTTGCTATTTAGAGCATAGACCTCACTGGGTTAGTCCCTTGACAAAAGACTCTGAGAGCGGCTTACAACTCAGAGGGTGAAGTCTAAAGTCCTTTGTGCGGCATTCAAAATTCTCTACAAATTAGCACCCCACTGCTCCAACCTGCCTTTCCCCTCATTCTATTCTACATACTCTCTATTAGCCACACACGACTACTCCTCTCCAAAATCCCTGTCCTCTCCTGAGCCTCCATGCCTCTGCTCATGGTGTTCCCTCTACCTGAAATGCACTGTCCCGCGATATTTTACTCCTTCACGAGTGTCAAATGAACCATTCTCTGACCCCATCCAAGAAGAATCATTTTTCCTTTATGCTTTAACAACACTTTCTAGAATCTTTTATAATACTTAACGCAGTATAGTTATTTACCTGTCAGTCTCCCCAAATAGACTGTGAGCTGCTTGAGGGTAAAGGTCATGTCTCAATTCATCTCTGTAGCCCCAGAGTCTAGCACAGTACCTGACACACAATAGGTGCTCAAATGTTTAGCAATTAAGGTCACTACTACAGACAACACAGAAAAAATAGCAGTGTGAGAAGCTGTAGCAGTAGCAACTCAGAATACAAATAATACTGAAGGGAGGAAATGATGCAAGACCTCATCTGAAAGGCAAGTGAATCATGGTCAAGTACTTGAAAACAGTTATGAATTATGAATCCGGATATGACCAGATTCATAATTCCAAGAAAGGCTCATTTCTTCTTTGTTAAATGGCCAGAAGCTGCTCAATAGCTTCTTAGCACATTAAACTCTAACCACATTTGTGCATCTAAAGTGACACCTAGTGGTCTTAGAGAGAGAGAGCACCAATTCAATGTAATAAACATTTAGAGAGCACTTTATTATCTGCCAGGCATTGTGCTAGGCACAGAACATAGACATGAATTAGACATGGCCCTTGCTGTCAAGGAGCTCAGGGACTAGTGGGGGAAACAGACACAACTGGAGCATAATCCCCAAAGACTCTGCAATCAGGGAGAGCTGGGTTCTAATCTGATCTCAGCTCCTTTCCAGCTGTGTGAATGAACTTAGTCAAATTATGTAGCCCAATGAACCATGATTTTATCACCTGAAAAATAGGGATAATATTCACCACACAGAGTTGCTGCAAGAATTAAATGAGAAAAATGCAACTTGAGATGTTAAAAGAGTGTCTGGTACATCATTAACATGAAGTGGTAGCTCTTATAACAATACTAGAGGCCTGGTGCATGAAATTTGTGCACTGGCACAGGGGCGGGGGGGATCCCCTTAGCCCGGCCTGCACCCTCTCTCAGTCCGGGACCCCTCGAGGGATGTCCACCTGCTGGCTTAGGCCCGATCCCCCCTGCAGTTGGACATCCCTCTCACAGTCCAGGAGCCCTCACTCCTTACAGCCCACCTGCTCGCTGCTCCTTACCGCTCAGCTCACTGTTCCTTAGCACTGCCGCAGAAGTGGAAGAGGCTTCAGCCACTGCCACTGTGCTTGCCAGCCGTGAGCCCGGCTTCTGGCTGAGCGGCGCTCCCTCTGTGGGAGCACACTGACCACCAGGAGGCAGCTCCTGCGTTGAGCGTCTGCCCCCTGGTGGTCAGTGCACATCATAGCGACCGGTAGTTCCACTGTTTGGTCAATTTGCATATTAGGGTTTTATTATATAGGATTGTTATTACAAGGCTGATCAAAATAAGTGCTGTCATAAAGATACCCAACGTTAAGCAAATGGAAGAATGGTTCCAATATAAAAGAAGATGGTAGAAAGGAGAAGGCACTTGAGCTATGTCATTTCTTGGGAGTGAAAGAGAACTCAAGGCAAAGAAACAATAGGAGCAAATGCTCAGAGACAGAGAATTGCAAAATATGTGTGGTAAATGACAGGGAGCCAAATGTGACCATCACAAACTATAAAAAGATGTAGGAATAGCTAGCTGGTTGGCTCTAACTCACTGAGGATTTGTTGTCTATACAACAGCTGGAGTGATGCTTTTACCCTACAAAAATAATCATGTCACTCCTTTACTTTAAAATCTTACAAGATTTCCAATTGGACTTTAAAATCCAAATTCATTACCATATCATATGAGACCCGAAAGCAAGGATCCACAAACTAAGGCCCATAGGCCACATCCGGTGCACTTCCTGTGTTTGTGAATGAAGTCTTGTTGGAACACAACCACACCAATTGACTGTGGGGCTTTTATAAAAAATGTATATTTTATTGATTTTTTACAGAGAGGAAGGGAGAGGGAGAGAGAGTTAGAAATATCGATGAGAGAGAAACATCAATCAGCTGCCTCCTGCACACCCCCTACTGGGGATGTGCCCACAACCAAGGTACATGCCCTTGACCGGAATCAAACCTGAGACCCTTGAGTCCGCAGGCCAGCACTCTATCCACTGAGCCAAACCGGTTAGGGCCTGTGGGGCTTTTTAAAAATATATATATTTTTATTGATTTCAAAGAGGAAGGGAGAGGGGGAGATAGAAACATCAATGATGAGAGAGAATTATTGATCGGCTGCCTCCTGCATGCTCCCCACTGGGAATTGAGCCTGCAACCCAGGCACGTGCCCTTGACCAGAATCAAACCTGGGACCCTTCAGTCTGCAGGCCGACACTCTATCCACTGAGACAAACCAGCTAAGGGCACATCTGTGGGGCTTTTACTCTAGAGTTGAGTAATTGAGACAGAGACCATATGGTCTGCAAAGCCTAAAATTTTACTATCCACCCCTTTACAGGATGTGTTTGCCAACCACTGCCCCTATAGGATTTTGCCCACCTTATTTCCCATCTACACTTCAATCACTATATTCTAGCTATGTGGGCTTTTTTCCCTGTTCATTAAAGAGGTCAAGTTTTTTCCTGCCTCAGGGCCTTTGCATATGCTTTTCTCTCTGCCTGGGCTGCTCTTCTTCCTGCTCACTGTTTAACTGGCAATACCCTGTCCTTCAGATAGACTGAGGTTAAATGTAGGGGAGAGAGAGAGAGAGAGAGAGAGAGAGAGAGAGAGAGAGAGAGAGAGAGAGAGTTTTCCTGACCTCCACCTATAAAATACGTTTGATCCCTAGTCACCATCACAGTACCTTGTTTGTCATCATAACATTTAATATCACCTAAAATTGCCACTTTCATTTGACTGTTAGTTTACTGTCTGTGTTCTCCCACTAAAATACAGACTTTATGAGACCAGGGACTTTTTATATCTTATTACTACTGCTGTACCTCTCTAGAGCAGGGTCTTCACATTACTGACATTTTGGCACAGATCTGTGCACTGTAGGGTGTTTAGCAGCACCCTGGGCCTCTACTAACCAGATGCCAATAGCAGCCTCCTATCTTAGATTGTGATAATAAAATGTCTCCAGACATTGCCAAATGTCCCTTGCAGTGGGGGCAAAATCACCCTCAAATGAGAACCATTAAGTTAGAACTTAAAACAGTGTCTGGCACATGGGGTGCTCAATTTATCGAATGAATGGCTAAAAGGCACATTTGCAATGCTGTGCTGAGAGTTTTACAGACATTAGCTCACTGACTACTTATAACAACCCTAGGAGATAGGTACTAGCACACACATTACAAATATGGAAATTGAGGCTTAAAAGGGGAAATTGAGGCTCAAGATCACAGAATTGGTAAAGGAAGAAACAAGAACTCAAAATTAATGAGCAAGAACTCATAGTCAAGTCTAAGTCTGCATTAATCTTAAACTTTAAGGACTTATTATCAGCCTCCTCAAAACTGTACTAGCCAAATTTCAGAATTGGGAAGTGAAACTTAAATTCCAGTCTCTCTTTGCAGAGGCCAAAAAATCCCAAAACAAGAATAACAAGAGTTAACCTAAAACTGTAAGGTAATCTATAATAATCTATAATAATAAAAGTACAATATGCTAATTAGACTGGACGTCCTTTCGGACCACCTTCTGGATGAAGCCACAGCGGCAGGGGCTGAGGCAGCCGCCGAAGCAGCAGGGACCAAGCCCCTTGCACGAATTTTGTGCATCAGGCCTCTAGTATATATAATTAAAAAACAAACTACGTTATAGGACAGGCAAGATAGGGTCAAAGAGTTTGCAAAGCTGGTGAGGTGTATTCAACTTTATGTGAGTATGGGGGGGGTTGTGGGTTTTTTTTTGAGGGGGGTAAAGCATGGATATTTTGTTTGGTTTGTGTGAAGAGAAGTTGGGGAAGAGAACTGATTTTACTTAAACATTAAGACTCCATTTAGGAGTATTATTTTTCCAAAATTCTTACATTTAATTTTTTCAGAATAAGGAGTCTTCATTTACAAGCTCTTGAGAAAAGGAAGATATTTAATCCTTTCAAAATTGACCACCCTCATTTCTTGATGAGGTTCCTTTATCCACCATTTAATTGTCTGTATGACACTGAGCAACTTAGAAATTTTAAGCCTCTATTTCCTCATTTGTAAAATGGAGCTACTGTGATTAGATAACTTTGTAAATTTGATTAGATAAATTTGTAAAATGTACTTCGTAAATGCCCAGAACATAGTAGGTGCTCAAAAAATGCCCAGTCCTCCCTGAAGTAATAATCAGGGTTATACAAACATTATTTTTGTGTATTCTTTATTATATACAGCAGCACAGAAATTGCAAGAAAGGTATTTGAATAGTAAAGCAAGATAAAGATAATAATCACATTAAAAGTGTGATTTAAGGCTGGCTGGTCTTTAGAATGAAAAAATGGAAAACAGATTCTATAAAATGTGAAATACGGTTTTCTCTAATGAGCCCTAAGTATTCTGGAAGGTCAGTAGCTCTTTTTTTAAAATATTTTTATTGATTTTAGAGAGAGGAAGGGAGAGGGAGAGAGAGATAGAAACATCAATGATGAGAGAGAATCATTGATCGGTTGCCTCCTGCACACCCCACACCGGGGATCGAGCCTGCAACCTGGGCATGTGCCCTGACCTGGATTCGAACCATGACCTTTTGGTTCATAGGTCGACGCTCAACCACTGCGCTATGCTGGCCAGGCTCAATAGCTCTTAAGGTCTATGAAGTTTCAGCCAAACACAGGACTAAAATCTACAAAGGCTTTAGCAACATAGGCTGCTGTATCCATGGAAACAATGCAGAACTCTTGAGATACAAGGGAGCTTTCCAATTGAATACATTAATGAGTGTGCATCTAAGACCAAGACCTCACAATCTCGACCTTGGATTGTCAGGTCAGGAACTATGCTGATCATAAAGATGAGAAATAATGATAATATCTCATATTGATTAGGGTTGAGATAAACAGGACTGTCTTACAGGGTGCAGAAGAAAAAATTTGATCCAATCTGGTGATGTGGATTAAAAGCCTTAAACATATGAATATTCTACATCCAAGCAATCCACTTCTAGGAATGCATCGTAAGGAAATAATCAAACAAGTGCACAATGGCGTATGCATTTACAAATGTTCACATTGTTATTGGTAATATTAATAGCAAAAGCCTCAAATGTTAATGGTAATAGCAAAATCCTAGAAACAATACAAGGTAGAGATTTGGTTAAATAAATTATAATACAATAAACAAACAAACAAATAAAAATATATACAGCCATTAAAATAATGTTATTTACTAATAACATAAATGCCCATGCTATATTACATTTAAAAATAAGTTTACAAGAGTACCTGTAGTATTGGCCCTTTTTGTTAAAAATATATAGAATGCATAGCAAGAGGTCTGGAAAGACATCCTTTAAAGTATTAACAATGGTTATTTTTCTTTTGCATATCTTTTATTTTTCTGTACTACATGTTATTTAGTTTTTAAAAGGAAAACATTAAATATTCTAGATTTATCAAAGCTTAAAATTTTATCATGATTAAAAGAAAATAACCTGAATTATAATTTAATATGGAAATGAGGTCCCCAATCACTACTTACCTTATATGCAAGCATGACAGCATGGCAGTGGTGCCACCACCAAATACCCATACGGTAAAAAACACAATCAGAAGTGTGGTGCTGAACATCATTTGTCGTGCATAAGTGGCAGTATCTCGAATGGCCAAGGCAAATGCCATTGCACCACGAAGGCCTAAAAGGAAATGGAAGAGGTATTTCTTCAATAACTTATTACCAATGTGAGCTTCGTAAATTCAGAGAAATAAGGTATTCTGAGAACTTAGAGGGGTGTGAACAAATACATATCAATGTACATAAGTACAAATAAATGGAAAAAAGAATTAGTAGATTATACTGACATACATTGATGTTTTAACAATTTTTTGAAATTTATTTTTAAATTTACATACAGTAAAATTCACTCTTTTGGGTGTATAGTTCCATAAGTTTTGACAAATGTATAGAGGTGTGTGACCACTAACACAACCAAGACACAGAACAGTTTCATTACCCACCCACCCCCAAATTCTTTTGTTCAACCTCTTTTTAGTCCAACCTCTCTGTCACCCTGCCAATACCCTGCCAACCACTCATCTGTTCTCCATTGCTATGCTTTTGTCTTTTTCAGAATGTCATATAAATGGAATCATACAGTATGTGACTTTTTGAGACTAGCTTCTTTCACTTGGCATAATGCCTCTGAGGTTCATCCATGTTGTTGTGTGTATCAACAGTTTGTTCTTTTTAGTGCTAAGCAGTATTCCATTGCATGGATGTACCAGTTTGCTTATTCATTCACCCATTGGAACAGAAATGGGCTGTTTCTAGGTTTGGGCAATTATTAATAGAATTGCCATAAACATTCACATACAGATTTTTGTGTGAAAGTGCATAAATCTTTATCTTCTCTACTATGTGTGATATGTGGGAATTTGGAACCAGAACATGAACATTTTCCCATAGAAGGGAATACAGATACTAAAATTTTTTTGGAGGTTGCAACTTCAATATTTAAGGGAGTAATATCTTACCAGCATATCATTTCCATTTAAAATCAAGCTGGCATATACATTGTGAGTGGTTTCTTAGAGTGGGGAAAGAGAGGGAGTTATAACTTACCAGCAAACATCATCATGTGTTGAAAATTTGATCCAATCTTACTTCTTCTACCCAAATTAAGTAAGAGGGACAAGGGGTAAATATTAGCAGCTCTCCCCAAGAAAATAGCAATCTAAAATTATTAATAGGTTAAGGGTAATTTCTTTTTACTATATTAATATTATTTAGACTCTACATTCAAGATGGTGAAAGACTATCTTAGGAAGCTGAGTTTCTAATAGTCTTTCTATTTCTCTAACACAGAGCAGTCCAATGGAACTTTGTACAATGATGAAATGTTCTATATCTGCATTGTCCAACATACTGAGTGCTTGAAATGTGGCTAGTGTGACCTAGGAACTAAAATTTTATTTCATTTAAATTAATTTAAATTTAAATAATCACAAGTGGTTAGTTGCTACCAAGTTGGACAGTGCAGATCTAACATATAGGAAATTCATGAGATGAACAGAAACATGTTTAAAAGCAGAGATTCTTGGGTATAATCTTAAGATTATTACTACAATAGGTTAATTCACTTTAATTGTCAGTGTTAGTAGGAGGAAGAGTAATATTGGCTAAACTTGCCCTTGCTTCCTCGGAACAAAGAAAAGGGCAGCTCAAACACCTCATACCACTGAAATTTCTGCTAGCTCTGATGCAGTCCTCTAAGTCTCTAACTTCCACCCTGCTTCAAAGGGAAGGCTTAATGGTAACTCAGAATGGTTTTAACAACAAAAAAACCCCACACAATTTTAGTGTCTTTTCTTCCAGTTTGCTGTCTATAGAGACTCTGCTTTACAATTACAATTTATATCTCAGGGGTTACAATATAATCTCCACTCCATTTTCTGAAAGATATATAAAGGATAATCTAAGATTAAAAACAAAACAAGGATGACCTAAGTACCACTGGAAATCATTAGCATCTGTAAGACTAAAGGCAAAAAGGAACTGTACATAAGCATTATATGCTCATTGGTAAACTTCTATCTTGTTTAAACCTCAGTTAATTTGGGTCTTTGTCACATGAAACCAAATCTAGATCCTAACTAACATAGCCAGCAAGAGAACAGCTCTCCCTTGTAGGGGTCAATTTTCATGGTAGGATTTTGTATCCAGAAACTTCAATTCCTAACAGACTCAGAAACCTAGGGAAAATAATTAGTCTTATTTCCAGTTAAGTACAGTGGATCAAGGAACGTGATTGCTGAACAATTTCTCAAACACTAGCAGGATATGGAGTTACCGATCTCATGGGAGTCTTCCTGCTAAGGTTCTTCTCTTATTAATAGGGCTTTATCTTTTTTTGCCTGAAGTTCATTCCCAGAAGACTAAGACTATGTAGAATGGCATTCACTAATACCTCACTTTCTAACAGAGATCCTACTTAGAGCGTTAAATTAAAAAATATTTCTGCTAATCTCTTTGGCAGAATCTGTATTCTGAGGTGGTTTTAAAAATATTACTTTTTAAAATCACTAATTCAAACATCCTCTCTGACCACAATTTCTTTTCATGTTTCTTGTTTATCTCACTTGGATAGTTCTTCCACCTGTCTGGGACCTCCAGTCCAAAGATTCTGCTACTTCCCCCTCACAGTCAGTCCTTTCCCTGCTTCACTTCCCTTCTTAACCACATCTTTTTTAAAAGATACATTTTTACTGATTTCAGAGAGGGAGAGGGAGAGAGATAGCAGCATCAATGATGAGAGAGAATCACTGATCAGCTGCCTCCTGCATGCCCCTCACTGGGAATCAAGCCCACAACACGGGCATGTGCCTGACAGGGAATTGAACCATGACTTCTTGGTTCATAGGTCAATGCTCAACCAAGCCACACTGGCCAGGCTTAACCACATCTCAATAACATTCTGAAATACCTGACATTCATTTGTCTCTTTCTGTGCTTTCTTTGCCTTGATCCTGAAGAGCCCAGTTTTCTTTGCACCCACTTGACAAAACCCCAAACCTAGATGGAATCAACTATCTCTTTCCTCCATGCTTACAGCTAAGTACTCCAGGTCGAAGTCATACAATAGGGCAGACTGATTCTACTGCTAATATCTATTCCTCAGACTCAAGTGGGTTCCTATTACTGCTTAGCAATCCTACAGCATTTCTTTGGTCAACTCACTGTCCCATTCTCTAAAACAACTATTTCTAAATCTTCTCCACAAAACTCCTATCACCTGTGGAAACCAGCCTCCAAGATAGTCCTCAAAAATCCCTCCCTGCAAGTATTCACAGCCTTGTGAAGTCCCTGCTCACACTGCACCAGGATCCACCTGTGTGACCAACAGAATGTGGCAGAAGGGATGAAGGTATATCACTCCCAAGGTTAGGTTATAAAAGGCACTTTGGATTCCATCTTGGGGCTCTCTCAGCTTACTCCCTCTGGGGGAAGCAATGTTATGAGCTGCCCCATGGAGAGGTCTATGTAGAGCAAAACTGAAGCCTCTAGCTAACAGCCGTGTGAGTAAACCTGGGGTGGATTCTCCAGCCCATCCACTCTGCAGGGTACAGTCCCAGCCCAGAGAGTGATTGCAACCTCACGAGGGCTGCTTGACCCTGAAGAGCCCAGCTAAGCTACTTCTAGTATCCTAACTCTCAGAAACTGTGATATAATACATGATTGTTGTTGTTGTAAGTTGCTAAATTTTAGGGTAATTTGTTACATAATAGATAACTGATAGGCCACCTGCTCCTATCTCACTTTCAGCAGATAATCTCACCTCATATTTTATAGATTAAAATAGAGGTTAGCAGTCAGGAACACCATCTTGCAAATGTGCCTTCATCTCTTTATAACCTACCCTCTCCTTGGAGCCATGGTGGAGTTATTCCTCCTCCCAGTGAAGGCCATTACTTCCCCACACGCTCTGGATTTCATCTCCTCCTGCCTTCTCATGAGGCTGGAAATACTGATTGCTCCTTTTCATGTACTCAGCTTCTCTCTTTCAACTGGATTTTAAAGACTCAACAAGTAAGAGAGAATGAGGCGGAGGGCAGACAGCCTCCTTCAGCCTTTCACCAGCTTTCAATGACCCTGTAGCATAGACTGCACTGCTCCCCAGTCTCTACTCTCTCTTTCTTTGCTTTAGCAATAGAAGACAAACATTTTATAGTTTTCTCTTTTGGGATTGGCAGAATGGTAGGAAACTTTTTTCTGTCATTTCAATCTATCAGTATTATTTGTGCAATAAACAGATAAAGATAGAATAGAATAAACAGAGCAGAAAAAAGAGTCAAAATCCTTACTTGTTGTACTGAGAGGAACACTTTATATATTTAAATGTATTCTTGTCAACTACCCCTCTAGAAAACACATGCGAATCTCAATTAAAAAAATGTTTTAAAAATACAACAAATTATAAAGGATACAAATGCTCCTACTACAAATGTTGGGTTAAAGACATGATTCTGGAAGGTGAACAGTGTCAGTCCCATGTAGGAGAAGATGAAATTCTCTGCCAAGAAATTGAGAAGCTCAAACAACTGAAACGAAATGTTAAAAGGTTAGTCCAGTAAATAAATTAAGTTACATAACGTGAAAACATGAGTATTACTACTAAGACAACAAAACAGACACTTCAAATATGTAAAGTTCATGTATATCCCCCAAAATATGTGATTCAGAGGCAAGCAAATGTAGTAATGACATTAGCAGTCCCACAGAGAAAAAGAGAAAAGTTGCCTCTCACTTTCCCCAGTCAGCTTCCCTTCTCTAATTCCCTATCATTCTTATCCCCTTCTTCCAAACCCTGACAATTTTTCTTTTGGAATGTTCCTTGTTGTCCTGCCATTACCTTTGTCTACCTTTCATCACTTCCCACCCATAATGCTGCAAAAGGACCCTAATTGGTATCCCTGTCACCCATCTGTACACCCCTATCCAATGAATCTCTCTAAATATGGCAGTTTCATAGACACTTCCCTCTTCACAGGCTGTAAGACCCAAGTTCAAATTCTTTTGTCCTGGCATAGAGCACTTCATTACAACTCTCATATTGCTGCCCTGCCGTGTGATTTCACTTTTTACCTGGGTCTTGTCCTTCATTTATGGAGTCAGTGCATCATTGTCTTGTGCTCTGTACCCCCCTTCTATGGTAGCTTTGTAGCTCTTCAAGCCTCAAATCAACCCCCGCCCCCTTCTCTGAAATCTGGTATGACATGTAATCTGAAACACAAAGCTAGAAGTTCTATTAGTCTGTTTTTTTAATCTTTATTGTTTTAAGTATTGCATATGTTCTCCTTTTTCCCTATTGACCTCTTCTAGCCCACCCCTGCCCCAGCCCAGGCTTTCACCACCCTATTATCTGTGTGTGTTTTTTATATACACAAGCTTCATATCACCAATTGACACTGTGACCTTGTTTTTTTATTCCCTACCCCACTGGCTAGAAAAATGCCACTACCACCCCAGTTGATTATCGTCTCTATACTTATTGCACTGAATTAATCTGTAAAAGGGATTTGTAGCCCCAGTGTATAGGAAGCCTAATTTCTTTTGAGGGGGTGGAGAAAAAAGCATAAGTCAATCACTAAATTTGTGGTTCCAGAAAAAAGAAGTACCTTTGCTCCTGCTTTGTCATGAGTTCTCTCCAGGCTAATCTCAAGTGTTCTAATCATTTGGTAAAACTTAAATCTTCTATTCCTTGATGTAATCATAATCAGTTTTGCATCTGTTTCTATTCTAGACATTACATATTGTTCATATCTTTGCACCATATACCTCATAAGACTAGAAAATGCTTCAGGTGCCCTACACAACTGTTCATTCAAGGCCATATGAAGCCCAACCCCTGATGTTTTCACATTTCTGGAAGTGCCTAAAGGACGTTAATCTTCGCTGCATCACCCAGCAGTAGATCCAGTCAAATTAGAAGTTAAACTTACCAACATCAAACAGCCATGGTTCTAGTCAGACCTGACTAGAAAAACATTCCTCTTAAAAGTCATTAGGTTAAGAAAACAGGGAAGGAAGCTAACTTACACAATCACAATAATCCCTGGCTATTCTGGTCACCTACCTTTATCCTAAAAACTGTCACCCTTCAACCTGCCAATTCCATCTATTTCTGGAGTCAAAGGAAGAGGAGCCAGGTGGTGAAGGCCTGGGGCGGGGTGGGAACTGGGTGGTGGGGGGCAAGGAGGGAAAATGGGGAAGACATTTGTAATACTCTCAACAATAAAGATTAAAAAATAATAAAAATAAAAGAAGAGGAGCCAGAATGAGTAGGCATCATTTTGAACAAATTTGTTTCACTACAGGGAGAAAAACTTTATTCACAAACTATAAAGTTTATCTTACCTGCTTAGTTCTATGCTGAGACTCTGTGGACAAATTATTGTATGTATAATGGGCCTGTGTGATGCCACAGAACAATACTGCAACCACTCCTGCAATGACAAAGTGTTCAAAGTTCACGTGAAAGGAGAGTTCCTGACTTTTCTACCGAGGCTTTTATTTTACAGAAGTAGATTATACGCTGAATGTTGACATTTTTAGTTATGACTTACTTTGTTGAGACATACCACTTCCATTGAAAATCTTTTTTACATTCTAAAGTGACAGCATAAATCCCAACCCTAATAAGTATGTCCAAATACTAGAGGAGTTGGTCTACTAGTAGAAAAAATGACTAGCAGAGTCACTTTCTGTAAGGGTTTACAATCAAAAGGAGAAAGTAACCTACCCGTGAAACCCCATGCTTCAGCCAAGAGGAAGGTACTCCAGGACATCAAGAAGAACAAGCCTGTCTCCAACAACTGGAACTCCCGTAATTTGGTGAACTTTGTCACGTAAGACTGTCAAGGTTGGTAAAAAGATCTTAATACAGAAGTGCAACTAGAAAAAATAATAGTCAAAGCAAGGCAACCATGAAAGTGAAAGAAGGCTTTACTGCCTAACACAAAAGCCACAGAATAAAAAGGCACCAGAGTGAAGCAACTCTTAAAATGAGCATCTTACTGAGCAGCCATCCCTTTCATGAAGAAGTCTAACAGCTTAGTCTCTCTGATTGTTTTATGGGTATCACATGCCTTGCCAGAAACCACGCAGTAAAGGACAGGTAGAGATGGGAGCAACAGATCAGATACACAACATGCCAACTCTGATTATTAATCGGTGACCCAAAGCAAAAGAGCTTCCATACTTACAGAAATTTATATTTATTTAAAATGTCATTTCCATGAGATTTTCCATTTATCTGATGCCCTAACACCTCTGTGATGCAGAGCATTCCATGATGAAGAAACTGAGGCACATCACTCACTTAACACTAGTCTAAAAAGTATTTGCTAGTTTACAATGGAAGGGCCTATAGGAAGCTGTGATAAACCTCAGGCTGAAATCTACATTCACTTCAATAAACCTGTACTACAACAAAAAGATTAATAAGATATACTTCCTACCCTCAAGGAACTATAATGGGGAAGAGATACTATTGGGCCTAGCTCCTTTGAAGAATTCTTTTTACTGCCCCTTTGTGCCTCAATTCACCTGTAAAAAGCCATAAGACAAGTCCCTTCCAGCACTTAGCTGAAGTATAGCAAACTTATAGAATCTTGAAAGTAGTATTAGTTTTATATGAAAGTGTCTTAGAAGTTTTAGAGCTGGGAGCTCTTTAGAGATCATGTAGTCTGAATGATTTTCCCTGCTGCTCTCACCCTCCACCTTCCTATGCAGAGGACCCATGAGGTGAAGTGTCAAGGTTTCTATACCATAAGCTCCAAGAAGGCAGAGGCCATGTCTGTCTTGTTCATTTTTGATACCCAGGAGCATAGCACCTGGCATACAGTGGGCAATAAAAAATGTTTTCTGAATGACTTGCCCAATATTTCAAATTACAAACTATTGGCATTGTCTAGGACTCTGTAGTAAAAGGTTAAAATTGGTGAAAACAGAGATGAATTCCCATCTATCTTAGCCCAGGAACCCTATCTAGTTCAGTTGGAATAATGGTCATAAGTTTCTTATTTTTCCTTTTAAATAAACAGCAAAAGACTGCCAGGCTGAACAGCAAAACAGAACACTCAGAGGTTCTTTGAAATATATGTACCTTTATATCAATTTAGTCTACAACCTTAAAATTCACCCCAAAATTGTGCCTAATTAAACCTTTGTAGTGAAAGTTTGAGGGCATGTAATCCTACATAAAACAATTACATTATTTTTCCTTATTGGTAAAGACGAATACCTAATGTTTTCAAACCAAGTACTTTGTTATAAGGTTAATAATAATAACACAGTGCCAATTATAGAACTAGGAGAGACCACAGAACACAGCATTCAATTACATTGTTTGGTTAACAAGAAAGGATAAATATTATAAAAGGATATTAAAGCTGTCACCACTCCAGTAGCAGCACCCATTGCAAAAGATCCACTGAAGATCCCAAGGAAAATCCCAATCGATTTGAACATGGCTGTGACATCAAAGGTGTGGCTGTTGTCTCCAGCTGGCTGGTATGCCACTATTGAGCTACAAAAGAGAGATTGTTCTTACTTCTAGAAGCAACTTTTTATTTTAAAAACATTACCTAAAAATAATTACATGACTAAATAAATAAAAACACTATCTAGTGTAGAACTTAAAAGATGAAATCAAAGGGGGAACTCAAAAGGCACCAGAGTGATGTTAGTGCTATACTTTGGATTCGAATTGCCAAAGTAAGGTCAAAAGGTTAACCGTGTAGTGGCTCAAGCTAACAAGAAAACTCAGCTTTTACATAAACGACAGTTTCAGGTGGTAGAACATTTTAAGGTCCTCTATATGAAAATTGTACTGAGCCTTTTCCTCCAGCCTCTGGATATTGTACAGTACTATTCTTTTGTGACTGTTTACGACTTACCAATACTGAATGCCTGAAAGCCCTAACATACTAATGTAAACGAACCAATGAAAAAGTACACTTATTTCCAGCAGAGAAATAATACGCAACCCAGTCACATTTTGTTATTCCTATGGGGGAAAAAAAGATGACTGAAGTATCCTTTCAACTTTTAGAATACCAGAATGGGCCCAATGCCTAATATATATTCACTCACTGAAATGGACTTTTACAGGAAAAAGGCTTGAAAGGCCTTCCAAGGAATTAGAAACCACTCAACAGTACTTTTAGCATACCCAGCTGGATACTCCACCTCAAACTTCTTAAAGAAAGTCACTCTGGGAGAAACCAAGATGGCGGCATAAGGTAAACACCTATACTGCTGCCTTGCACAACAATTTTAAAACTGCGACTGGAAGACAGAGCGGACATCATCCAGAACCACCGGAAAGCTGGCTGAGTGGAAATTCTACTAGAAGGAAAGAGAAAAGGACACTGAGACTCAGTAGCTGTGGAGGTTCGGAGACCCGTGTATGCAGAAAGGGCGGGTGGCTGAATACGCGGCTGGCTTACTCGCGGCACGCGGAAAGAGTGGGCAGCAAATGCGCGGCTAGCTTTCTTGTTCGGGAGGAAAACAAAACCTCCCGACTGTACTGAAATCCAGCTCCGGGTGAGACTTTGGGTACCAGACTCATTCGGGGAGAAACTGGACTGTCTGGCAGTGGGCGAAACTCGAGAGCAGCCTTCTCTCAGAGGTGCATGCAGCCATTGCCACGGGGCACTGAGAACAGGGTCCTCTTAGGGCGGGGCTGATGGGAAACCAAGGCTGTCTGCTCCACCCTGAGACTCCGCCCCACCTAAGCTGAGCACAGAAGCCCTCCCAGTGGCTAGCTTTCTCCTTTGGGAGGAAAGCAAAACCTCCCCCCTGTACTGAAATCCAGCTCTGGGTGAGACTTTGGGTATCAGACTCATTTGGGGAGAACCTGGACTGTCTGGCAGCGGGCGAAACTTGAGAGTAGCCTTCTCTCAGAGGTGCATGCAGCCATTGCCACGGGGCACTGAGACACAGGGCCCTCTTAGGGTGGGGCTGACGGGAAACCAAGGCTGTCTGCTCCACCCTGAGACTCCGCCCCATCCAAGCTGAGCACAGAAGCCCTCCCAGCGGAGACACTGCTGATCCTCACAGCCAATTGGCCTGGAGGTCAACTCCCCCCAGTGATACCAACAACAATCAAGGCTTAACTATAACAAGACTGCACACACAGCCCAAAGGGGTGCACCAAGAGTGTCCACCACAGGTAACTAGGAAGGCTGAGCTACAGGGCCCTATAGGATACCTAGCACACAAAGCCACTCCATCAACTCAGGGAAGCAGCAAAAATGTGGAGACAAAGGGGCAGGCCATAATTGAAGGAAATGGAGGAAAGCAAAAGACTGGATATAGAGCTCAAAACCACGGTTATAAGGTTTTTCAAGAATTTCCTAGAAAAGGCAGATAAATTTAATGAGACTCTCGAGGATATGAAAAAGGATCAACTAGAAATTAAGCATACACTGACTGAAATAAAAATTATTATACAGAGACCTAAAAGCAGACTAGAGGATCGCAAGAGTCAAGTCAAAGATTTGGAATACCAAGATGCAAAAAACACTCCTCCGGAAAAGCAAAAAGAAAAAAGAATCCAAAAAGTTGAAGATAGTGTAAGAAGCCTCTGGGACAACTTCAAGTGTACCAACATCAGAATTATGGGGGTCCCAGAAGAAGAGAGAGAGCAAGATACTGAAAACCTATTTAAAGAAATAATGACAGAAAACTTCCCCCACCTGGTGAAAGAAATAGACTTACAAGTCGAGGAAATGCAGAGAACCCCAAACAAAAGGAATCCAAAGAGGACCACACCAAGACACATCATAATTAAAATGCCAATGGCAAAACACAAAGAGAGAATATTAAAAGCAGCAAGAGAAAAAAAGTTAGTTACCTACAAAGGAGCACCCATACGATTGTCAGCTGATTTCTCAACAGAAACTATGCAGGCCAGACAGGAATGGCAAGAAATACTCAAAGCGATGAATAGCAAGAAACTACAACCAAGATTACTCTACCCAGCAAAGCTATCATTCAGAATTGAAGGTCAGATAAAGAGCTTCACAGATAAGAAAAAGCTAAAGGAGTTCATCACTGCCAAACCAGAATTATATGAAATGCTGAAAGGTATTCTTTAAGAAGAGGAAGAAGAAGAAAAAGATAAAGATAAAAAATATGAACAACGAATACATATCTATCAACAAGTGAATCTAAAAACCAAGGGAATAAAAAATCTGATGAACAGTATTAACTGGTGAATATAATAGAATCAGGGGCATAGAAAGGGAGTGGACTGACAATTCTTGGGGGAAAAGGGGAGTGGAGGGTGCGGGAAGAGACTGAACAAAAAGCGTACACCTATGGATGAGGACAGTGGGGGGGTAAGGGCAGAGGGTGGGGTAGGAACCTTATGGAGGGGAGCTATGGGGGGGGGAAGAGGAACAATTGTAATAATCTGAACAATAAAGATTTAGTAAATTATAAAAAATTGATTCTTAGAGCTTAAACGGACTTTAAAAGTCACCTCCCTACACCCTATTACCCATGTAGCAGCTGGTATGGGAAAATGTATGTTTTATCACCTAGAGTATTTAAAAAAAAAAAGAAAGAGAGTCACTCTGTAAGAGGCAAGATAGGCAATTACAGGAGACACCCTCCATCTTGAACTCACAGTCCAAACATGGTCTAAAATGCTTCTTTTAAAACAGTCACGCCAGGAAAGAGAAATAGCTAAGAAAATCACTGTTGCCAGCACGTCTCTGGCAAGAGTGGCCACCATTACTAAATCAGTTCTTATACCAGTAAATTAACGAACCAGACTCAAAAAGTCCAGACTCAAAGACATCATAAAAGTCATTTAAAGAAAAGGAGGGGAAAAAACACATTCCTAGGATTATAATTAATTCTCCCTGTAGTTATTGCAATGTTTTCTTCTGACTCAAAGCTACAAAATGAGCTTGTCGTACCAGGTACACCAAGTTCTTTCTATAGCTCCCCAGTTGGGTTAAAAAAAAAAAGACCAAACTAAAATTTCCTAATTTTACCTATTTTATTGAAGTATAGCACTAACATCAATTTCTAGTAATGTTACCAAGAAATTTCTGAGACTCAAACTCAAATGAAAAATTTAAACATCTGCATTTAAATGTTCAAAGTGACTAGATCACTTTGAGATCAGTAGATTTGATATTGTTTCAAAAAATACAAAATGGCCTTTAATGTCATGTTTTCTTACCTACCCATAAAGGACCCCACTACCATAAATGAGATCTGACCACATTATAACATGAAAATATAGCAGCCAGCTGGAGAAAATAAAGGATATTGCTACAATAACCTTTTTTTCTCCCTGATGACAGTTTTCAAAATGCTGTGTAGAACAAACTATCTAATGCCATGCCTCCTGAGACTGCCTTCCCTGGATTAGTTCATGTACATTCAAGATTCACATTAATCACTAGTTTATGCTTCAATCACTAAAATGTATGAGAACACATGAAAAGCATGATGGGCTGAGAATAAATGAGAGGCTTATTTTCTTCTTTTTCAGTCAAATGCTGGCCTCTGGATTGAAATCCTAACTCATCTTTTCTACATCAATCAACATTTTATCTTGAGGCAAGTGACATTGTTATGAATACTTTCTAAAAACATTCTGAAAGTAATATAATGCACAATTGGGGAGGGGGAATCACTCCACTACGCTGACAGATCTATCTTTTCCATCTGTATATCTTTTCCCTTTTTCGTAACATGCATGCTATTTCATGTTTAGTTATAATCACAGTGCTTCTTTAAGTGACAATGACATAAGAATTATTATAGTATCTCTAACCTTGGTTTTTAAGACTTCAAATTGGTCCAAATGGGAATAACATACATTTTTAAAGCATTTTCCTACTATTACATATTTAAAAGTTGCTTCTAATCTTTTTGATCCTATTAATAACAGTGTGAAAAAACATATTTGTGCTTTTTAAAAACTTTGGACTATTTCCTCATGCTACATTCCTAGAAATAAGGTATTACTATACCTACGCCTCATTTTATATATTGAATAACTGCTTTCAAATAGACCTGTATTTTTGGAGGGAAATATGACTATATCTCTCAATTTTTTAGTGATCATATCCATTGGCCTAGAAATTCTACTTCTAAAATATAGCATATAGAAATAGTTTCAAGGATTAAGAGAGATTTATACATACATATGTTTGCTGCAGTACTATCCACAATAATATTACAAAAATGTCAAATATTAATCCACAGGGATTGGAGAGATAAATTGTAGTGTATCCTTATGATGGAATAATAGAGGTATTAATATAATACAATGTCCAAGTGAAAAAAGTTAGTTACAGAAAGTATGTATAGTACTATATTTTTTTGTTTAAAAATGGTTAATATATTTATATGTATGTTAATATCCTAATGGAAAAAGTCTAGATGAAAACCTTAATAGTGTTTATTTCTGAGAGCTAGAATTTCAGGAATTTACTACCTTCTAAGTCAAATTCTTTGAATTTTTATTACGAATGTATTAATTTTATGATCATAAATAATGACAAAATATAAAACACAAAAGAGTAGGTGATACCAATTTCAATGTTAACACCAATGTACGAGTGCTCTAATTTTACGACACCAGGATTTCTTAATCTAGCATTATTGATATTTGGGGCCAGATAATTATTTGTTGGATGGTGGATGCTGTCCTGTGTAAGATATTTAGCAGTATCCAACATAAAGTAGACTATTTCTATCTAACATACTTTAAAAGATGAATGAAAGATGATAATAGACATATTACTGAGCACTCCAGCTAGTTACTTCTCCCAGCCAGCAACACAACTGATTTTCCTTCGGGTTTTGGGCAGAAACTCATTTGCTCAACTCCATTAAGACGCCTACACTGCTAACAATTTCCTGATATGATATTCTCTAGATATACAGTCCTTCTCCACCAGAGTTCCACCAGACCATGTAATGAGTTAACTTATCTTCTATGAAATCTAGAATAGTACTAGCTATGTACCATCCTTAAAAGAGAACTGAGAAAAGAAATCACTTGAATCATTCTCTATAAGGCTTATATTCCCTCACAGAACCCTGTTTGAGAAAGGCTATAATAGAAGGAGGACTGTGGCCCTTTGTGAGTTATTTCCTCCCTTAATACTATTCAACTGTTCTTTCTCAAATTTGTAAGAAATAAGTTACTTTACTAATGGGAAAAGTAAGGTACAGGGCATGTCAGTTTAAGACAGGACCAGAACAGAGATTTTTCTGACTCTTCATCCAACAGACAATGAGGAAGGAATTTTTGTTACAAATGTATTGATTATATTAATAATTTTATTAGTAACTTTATTACTTATTAGTAAGATGATTAAGTAGCAGAATAACTATCTAAGATGAGGAATCCATGCTAAAAGTAACTGCCTATACCTTATTTTTTTCATATAGTGATCTTACATGCTCCTATGTACTGAAAGCTTCAACAATCTTTGTAGCTTCATTAATTTTTGTAACACCTAAGTTATAACCACACTATTCATTTCTTCCTCCCTTCAAATAATATAAAACTTTTACTTTGCAACTATTGTCATTGAGGGTACATATGTTCTGTATCAACATTAGTTCTAGCCTTTAGGTTTTATTTCTTTTTTAATTTTATTGTTTAAAGTATTAGAAATAGTAGCACATATGTCTCCTTTTTCCCCCCATTGACCTTCCCCCGGCCTCCCCTACACCCCGGCATATGCTTTATTTCTTAAAATAAATTTACATTAGCTATAGACAGCTGCAAAATGTCTGGAAATGAATATGTCAAAGGGGGTGGAATTTACATAAATCACATTCACCAAAAAGGATTTGATCTTTTGCATATCTTTACACACAATATTTAAAGGATCAGTGTTACCTTTCAGAAAGGATAATTTTCCACTTTGCAGTAAGTATTTGGCCACTCAAGCTATGCAAACCAGTCAGTTACTGGTTACTCTTTTATAGTTAATAAAGTGAAAATTAAGGAGATAAATAAAAATAAAGAGAAAATGTGAGCTTTTACTTTTCTCTCATAGAAAGTTCTGGTATAGGGTAAAAATATCTATAGGGTTAGATATTTGCTTAGTAGGTGTGGGTTGGCAGGTTTGAATTCCTCAGAGGTTGAGACCCCTTCTTTCACCTGCAAACACCTTCTAATAATAGGTATAGTAATTTCTAGAATTATATTCAAATATTGCTCATTTCAATAATTGTCTTTAAAAAAGAGTATTATTTAACACTTGTAAAAATTAAAAAGTGTTTCTGAAATGATTATATTAAATAAGAGAAAATTTTAAAAAACCACAATGAGAAATTTCTCAATAATCAAATTAGCAAAAATACAAGTCTTACCAATAGTCTGCTGGTGAAGTTACAAGGACACAGGCACTCCCATAACTTAGCACTTAAAGTGCAAAATGGCATAATCCCTTTGGTGGGCAATTTAGCATTGTCTAACAAAATTATAAATATATTTACCCTTAAACCCACTAATCTTACTTCTGGAAATTTATCCTACTAATATACCTATGCATGTATAAAACAGGTAAGTTCAAGTTTAATCACTGAAGCATTATTTGGATAGCAAAGAATTGAAAATACTTTATGTTTCCAACATTAGGGGACTGATAAAATAAACTATAGTTTAATTCACATAGAACACTATATAGCTAAAAACAAGGAATGAGAAAACTGTTTTGATATGAAAAGATTCCCAGAATACAGTTATGTAAGAGAAAGCTAGGTTTGGACATATATAGCATGCTACTTTTAAAATCCTATCTAATAAAGAGGGAATATGCTAATTGACTGCCACAGCCTCAAAGATGGTGGCACCCACAGCCAATAAATAGGGAATATGCTAATTGAATGCCACACCCTCAAAGATGGCGGTGCCCACAGCCACAAGATGGCAGTTCCCATTCCCCTCAGCCCCGCCGGGGTGGCAGGTGCACGGCAAAGCCGGGCCCAGCCACTCCACATGCCTGCTTCCAGAGTCCCCCAGTCCCCTCAACCCCCCAGCCACCCTGGGCCAGCCTGAGGTGCAGGCAAGCCTAGGATGTCGGCTGCCCAGCAGCCCAGGGCTGCCTGAGGCTCAGGTAACCAGGGCTGGCCAAGGCTTGCACTGCCGGCAGTGGCAGCAGCAGAGGTGTGATGGGGGCATCGCCCTTCCCTGATTGCTAGGTCGCCTCCCGCCCCTGAGGGTTCCCAGACTGTGAGAGGGGGCAGGCTGGGCTGAGGGACACCCCCCCCCCCAGTGCACGAATTTCATGCAACAGGCCTCTAGTCTATACTAATAAAAGAGTAGTATGCTAATTAGACTGGGAGACCTTCCGGACGTCTTCCGGACGACCATCTGGACAAAGCCACAGCAGCTGCCAGGGCTGGCTGCACAGGAGAAGCGACACCATGGTGGTGCCACAGCCTGGGGAGCGGGAGTGGGGAGGTGGTACCTACACTGTGGGAGCTGGAGCCGAGAAGGCAGTAACTGCTGCTGCGGAAGCCGGAGCGGAGGCAGTGCCTCCGCCGAGGGAGCGGTGGCTGGTGCAAGGACATCAACTGCTACAACATAAAGGCCACACCCACAAGATGGTGAAGGTGGGCCTGGGCCTGGACAATGAGAGCAGCAGCCAGGGTGAGCCACAGTTCAGGAGCTTCCAGGAGTGGCGGCGGCGCTAGGCTATCCAGCGCTGCATCCAATCCCTGAGGCATGCCCGCCAGTGCCACGGCACCAACTGTCCGCAGCCATCCTGCCAGAAGATGAACTGGATTGTGCAGCACACCAAGGGCTGCCAACACAAGACCAATGGAGGTTGCGGAGTGTGCAAGCAATTCGTCACCCTTTGCTGCTACCATGCCAAAAACTGCCAAGAAAATACATGCCCCATTCCCTACTGCCTCAACATCAAGCAGAAGCTCCGCCAGCAGGAGATACAGCGCCGCCGGCAGCACACGTAGCTCATGCGCCAGCAAACGCCACCATCGACACCCGCACCGTGCCTCAGCAGAGTCTGCCTTCCCCTCCTTCAGCACCACCCCGGCTCCCCACACTGCATCCCAGCACACCCTGGACACCACAGCCCCCGACTCTGCCCCAGCCCTCACCTGTGAGCATGTCACTAGCTGGCTTCTCCAGCATGGCCAGAACTCAGCCCCCACCACAGTTTGCACTGGGAAGCCCACTAACCAGGTGCCAGCGTGCCCCCCCCCGCCCCGCCCCTCCCCGCCCAGGCCCACCTGCAGCAGTGGAGGCGCCTGGCAGATTGCACGTGAGGTGCAGCAGCAGCAGCAGCACCTGTACTGGGTGAGCACCGACAACAGTATGCCCCTGAGGCACAGTGACCCCTGAGAGCCAGATGTCCCCCATGGGCCTGAATGTGACCCAACCAGGTCAGTGGGCCTGTTATTCTGCCCCCCTACCCCCAGCAGTGGCAGCCAGCAACAGCCAATGTGAGGCATGCCCAGACCCGTGATGTCTATGCAGACCCAAGGCGCAGCCACCTCAGAGCATCTCTCCAGGTGCCCTGCAGGACCTGCTGCAGACCCTGAAGTCTCCCAGCTCCCCCAGCAGCAGCAAGTGCTCAACATCCTCAAGTCAAACCCTCAGCTGATGGCAGCTCTCATCAAATAGCACACGGCCAAGTAAGTGGCCAGCCAGCCCGGCCTTCCGCTCTAGACCAGCCTGCTGAACCTGAACACCATGCAAGCCAGTGGGCCACGACCTGCTGTCCCTCCGCAGAAGTAAGCAATGGGAGGCCTGAACCCCCAGGGCGAGGCCTTAAACATCATGAACCCGAGGCGCAACCCCAGTGTGGCGAGTATGAACCACAGTACAGAGAGATGCAACGGAGCAACAGCAGCAGCAGCAACAGCAACAACAGAAAGGCAGCGCTGGCATGGCTGCAGGCCTGGCAGGACACGCCCAGTTCCAGCAGCCTCAGGGATGCAGCAGCAGGGGATCCAGCAGCAGATTGGGTCCCAGGCCAGCCAAACCCTGTTAGGCATATTCTGTATCTTTCCCCTGCCCTGTTTCTCCTCTGCGCTCACTACTTTTCTATTGTCCCTGCTTGAAGCTCCTGTCCTCTCTGCTGTTTTCCTGTTATTTTCATTTCAGGTGTCACAAGAGAAACTAAGCAGCCGAGAAAAGCAACACTAGACCCAGCTTCCTACAACCGCCTGCACCTACGTCCGACCTACACAGAGACATACATATCCTGCCCTCCCTACTCTTGCTTGCTGAAATGGATATACTGGTGTGTATTAAAAATAAAATTTCGAAAACTCTCACAACATCTCTTGGCCTGTCTCCTGTCAGCACAGACCTAACAAACCCCATGAGCCCCAGCAGCACATGCTCTCAGAGAACCACAGGCTTCACCTCTCTGGCCAGCAGATGGCCACATCCCTCAGTAGCCAGGTGAGATCTCTGGCCCCTGTCCAGTCTCCAGACCCCAGTCCCAGCCTCCACATTCCAGCCCATCACCACAGATATGCCCCAGCCTTCACCACACCATGTCTCCCCCCAGATTGGTTCTCCCCACCCAGGACTCCCAGTCATCATGGCCAACTCCATAGATCAGGGACATTGGGGAACCTCAAATATGCAATGCTACCACAGCTAAATACCCCCACAAGAGTGCATTGCCCAGTGAGCTGTCCCTGGTTGGTGACACCACATTAGACACCCTAGAAATGTTGCGGGAGCGGGAGCAGAGGAGGTATTGCAGCGGGAGAGAAGGCAGCGCCACCGCCACTGCCCCTTTCACCTGGGTGAGAGCCCTTCTGCAGAGGCAGCCATAGAGGCAGCTGCGAGGCTGGTCTGGGCGCCACGCCTCTGCAGAGGTGCGACCTGCTGTACCTCAACCTCCCACAGCCCCTCCCACAGCTGGCCTGGCCCCAGATCGCCCCCCACCCACCAGTGGGTGGGGGCGGGGCCAGTGCTAAGAAGCGAGGGCCCAGTGCCAGCAGCCATGGTGGTCAGCAGTGGCAGCAACAATTGAGGTGATGGGGGCGGAGCCTTCCCATGATTGCCCAGTCGCCTCCTGCAGAGGGAAGCCAGACAGCCGCAGAGGGAGGCCAGACTGTGGCTTAGGCCGGCTCCTCGCTCCTCGCCCTGAGCGGGCCTAAGGGCCTAAGTCGTAGGACTTCCCCTGAAGGCTCCCGTAGTGTGAGAGGGGGCAGGCTGGGCCGCTAGTTTACAACAGTTGTCTTTTGGTGTAAGAGTACATATTTTTTTCTTTCTTTTTCATCCCTGCATTTTCCATGTTATCTGTAAGTATGCATTTTTTCAAAAGGGAAATAATGTCTCATTTTTTCCAAATGTTTCCATTCATAATGCACTTCATTCAATAAGTGACTTTTGGTTCCTAGTACCCTAACATTCAATATACGGAATATAATAAGAAAAAAACACTTACGAAGATAGCACTATGGCAACAGCATCATTGAGAACACTTTCACCAAAAAGAAGTGCATAAAGTTCAACATCAACTTGAAGCTCGTGGAATATGGCAAGAACAGTCACTAGCAAGTAAAAAGAGTCAGAGTAATATTTAGACATTATAAATATAACATATTCCCCTCCGTAGATGATTATAATTGTTATTTAGAAGTTCCTTTCTTTGTCCTAGAATTCAACTTGAATAAACATTCTCTTACCATATTAAAGATTCAGTAATTTTATGTCAATATTTTTCTTTTCCCTAAATGTATACCCACACTATCTCCTTTCTCTCTCTTACAAACAGCTGAAAATAACCTTGGAAGACTGAGTTGGACTACATTCTTCGTGTGAATGCTAATATTCTTGTCCTGTACATTTATTTTCCATAAGGAATTTATTCAAAATTTCTTATAGACCAGATGATCATTAATCTTTGAAGAAGAATATTATGAAAAGCATTTCCTGCTGCTAACTTCATTTCTTCCTTGGAGCCTTACAACTCACTTCTATTTGACTTGCAAATTTCAAGCACACTGGTTTAGCAAAGATAGTAGGAAATGAAAACACAAGTTTGCTTTTTTTTAAAACATATGCTTTTATTGATTTTTAGAGAGGGGGGAAAGGAGAGGGCGGTATAGAAACATCGATGAGAGAGAAACATCAACATCAATCAGCTGCCTCCTGCATGCCCCAGCTGGGGATTGATCCGGCAACCCGTGTATGTGCCCTGACCAGGAATCGAACCAGCAACCTCCTGGTACATAGGTCAACACTCAACCACTGAGCCACACTGGCAGGGCAAGTTTGCTTTTTGACCAGAATTATAGCTGCTTTAACTTAATAAGAAGCCAACAATCATGCTATTACAGCTTGAGAAGGAAAAAAAAAACAAACTTCTTTTACATGAAAATTCTTAGAAAATATGATGAGACTGAAGTTATGTCATAATTGCTGAGTCACATACAGCTCACTCACTAAATAAACCCAAACAGGGGCGTATGCCTTTATAATTCAGAATAAATATAACTGCCCAATTCTATATAAGGAAAAGATTTTTGCTTGGGCCATTCAGGCAATACTCCTATCAGAACAAAACCATAAGGTTGAAGCAATGTAGCCAGTTCTATTGATTTAAATTCCTCATAGGCTTTAAAAAATAGAGGACCTTGCTTCTAGTGATGACACAGAAAACAGAGAACACTGGCTCCTTGCAAAAACCATGCTATCTTCACTTGATAATGAAAGCAGTTTCAAATAATGAGGGGGCAGTCTTGGTGGTCTTTAAGGAAGCAATTTGATTTTCTGTTTTAAAAATGCTAAACTACATAAATACATCTCTAAAATGTCTTCTTATCTTTAAAATAATCTCTTATAGAGTATAAAACATTTCCCTATTTTCCATAGTCATCAAGGTTAACACAGAATTCAGAGATAACCTCAGGATCCTACCCCTTTAATTGTGCTGGATGACAATAGAAGGTAATTAACATTCAGGGTCAAAAGGTATAACAGAACAAACCTCTACTGAGCTTCTAAAGTCTAGTATAAGAAAACTTGCTTCCTCAGTTCAAAAACTGCAACCTAGCCCTGGCCAGTATGGGTCAGTTGGTTGAGCATCCTCCCATGTACCCAGGGGTGGCCAGTTAGATTGCCAGTCAGGTCACATGCCTGGTTGCAGGCTCTATCCCCAGTAGGGGGAGTGCAGGAGGCAGCCAATTGATGGTTCTCTCTCATCAGTCTCTCTCCCTCTCCCTCTCCCTCTCCCTCTCCCTCTCCCTCTCCCTCTCCCTCCAATCAATAAAAACATATTTAAAAAACTGCAACCTATGTTTCTATCCCTACCTCTTCAGCCTACATATTCTTTAACTGCCTAATTTGTAGCTGTTAAGCCCACCAATACTATATTTGGAAAACTATAACCTAACTCAGTACAATTAAATTCATTCTTCAGCTGTGCTAATATCAAGACTATTTTATAATCATAAGGCCAATTTTATAAAAACAATCCTTTAATGTATACTAAAGCCCACCAATGACCCAAAATCATACTTGTAGTAGCACAATTGCCTTCTTACAATCATGTAAAAACTTCTTTTCTTACTCTTACATGCAGTAGCTGAATGTAAACACAAGATTTTTAGGGAACTGTTTTTCTAGAAGCTTGAAAGGAAGTATATAATTTTACCCATTTTTATTAATCTAGTTCATCTCCCATACCTAATCACTAGGAATAAAGACCAACTCAGAATTCTGAAAAAAATACCTTATAGTCTGTGTCCAAACAGCATCAGATTGTGTGGACCAGTAACAGGCAAATGTAATAAAGTAAAAGAAAAAAATGTGTGCTTAAGCCAAAAGGAACCATGAATTTCGTTTTCCCCCCTCCATAACTGGAGAGTACAGTACTATGGGAAGTACCTAATCATGAATTCTGCACCTCAAAGGAAGAATTGCCCACAAATGTTTTGCCAGCAAAACACTGTTCCTTAAGTACTTAATCTCCTCTCATGTAAAACATACCTGGATCAGTTGCTGATACAATGGCACCGAACAGCAGGCAATCTGTAAAGTAAAAATCTCCCGCAAGTTGTCCAGTTACTTTCATCAGTGTTACACAGCCATACATTATTGACCTGTCCAATAAACATATTTATACTTTAGAAAAAAAATCAACTGTTAAGGAAGTTAGTATATATTAAGAATAAGATGAGTCCACTGTAGTACTTTGTAACTAATCCCAAATTTAATTCATGTCATTTAAATAGGGTAATGCCCTGGCCTTAAGGAAAATTCAAACGACTTATCTATGTGAACACATTTTACTGAAAAAGTCCTTAGACTCATTCAGAAATACAACACTGCATAAACCAAATATGCATTATTTTAAAATTATAATTTGAAAGCTAAAACATGTTTTAAGCTGCAAGTACTTACCCAATTACGAAACAAGAAATTGCTGTTCCAAGAAAAGCATACGCTAGAATAGACCCAAGGTTTCGAAAGAAATGTCTCTGACAAAAGAAAAGGTTACACTGTGTTAGAATACTTAACAAAATAAAGGTTTTCTATTCTAGTGTGCTAATATGAAATGCCTTATTCATTAAAGGAAATAAGAGAAATAATTTTTTTACAGGCATAAATTTCAGCATTTATAAAGGAGAAGGAGAAGAGAAGGGAGGGAAAGCTGGGAAGAACTGTCTGTTTCTGAAGAGTCAAAGATGATAAAGCCCATGGCGTTTAACATTGTTCAAAGTATATGAAATACAAAAGTACTTACTCTTTTCAGACTATATCCTGCATAAAATATGATAGGAGGAAGTAATATGTTGAAAAATACTTCCGGATCAAAAGTAACCTGTTAAAATAAAGAGTTCTTTTAGCAGAATTCCCTTATAACACTTCATATTATATTATCACACTATCAAAAGGAAAAAAAAGGAATGTTAAACTGGTGAAAGGCAAGAATCTTAGTGTGGTAACCAAAAAATATTTCATATAGGATATATGTTGTTTCATTCTCAACCAAATGACAAGGACATAGATTTGGAACAACCAGTTAAGTCAGATCTGTGAAAATGTGTTGAAATACTATATTAAAAACCTTAAAAATAGGAGAAAGCATGATCATATATTTCCTCTAAATGAGACCTAAAACTGGTAACATGAAATATGGGGGTACAGCATTATGTTTGGCAAGAGGAAACCAACTTCTTTATGCCTAGGTAATATCTCTAAAGGTATATCCTATATAATAAATATGTAATATGCAAATGGTCATTATGCCGTGAAGCATAATGACCGATTGTGTAACAACCGGATCAGGGATAAGCAGGAGGGTGGGGCAGCAAGCTACAAGCCGGTGGCGGAGAGCTACAGGAGGGGGCAGGGCAGCAAGCTATGAGAGGGGGCGGGGCGGGGGTGGCGGAGGGATCTACAGGAGGGCAGGGCAGCAGGCAGAGAGCTACAGGAGGGCGGCAGCGAGCTACTGGCTACAAGTGGGCAGTGGAGAGCTACAGAGGGGGCAGGGCAGCAAGCTATGAGGGGGGGCGGGGGGCAGGGGGAGTTACAGGAGGGCAGGACAGGAGGCTGAAAGCTACTGGAGGGTGGCAGCGAGGTACTGGTGCACGGATTCGTGCGCAGGGCTACTAGTAACATAATAGTATGGTAAAAAGTTTCTGTACAAGTCATTTCTAATCCTGACAGTCCATTTCTTTTAATACTTATTCCCTAGAATAATACAGATACCCCCTTCTGTTCATAAGGCTCTAGTAGGATTTGACATGAACACAAAGCATCTATACACATACCCATGCTACAAGTTCATTTACTAGAACTTTTAAGAAACTGGAATTTTCCCCAGGTAGAAAGAACTCTTGCTGCAAAATAAACTTGAAGTTCATATGAAATTTTAAAAAGCATTCAAGATGTTCAGGAACACAATCAAGTAGTTATAAAAGCCAAGTCCTACCAATGTAGAAGATAGAAATGGAGGCAAATGGCCAAGAGTGGGTGGAAACAAAGAGACCCTGAGAAGTTTCAGGAATAGAAACTATGAGGGTAACAGAAGAAAGCAGCTTGAAGAATGTCTGGGAGCTAGTGAGACTGCAACCCAACCTCCTACATAAGGCTCTATGTACAGCCTGGTACAATAACTGACACTCAGATTGAAGCCTCTGAAGTTGTGCCAGATTATGAATTAAAGAAATATTAAATTGTCCTCAGTATAGAATACCATCAAGGCAAGAAAGAATTCAAAGAGATATTAATAGAATATTTTATGTATTATCAACTCAATGTGCTGGAGTACTATAAACTCTAAGGACCATCTGCAAATTGGAAGAAACACTTATAAATTCTGCTTAACTTAATACTGGTTACCATTTATTACAATTGCAAACATCAGAGTGAAAAAAAAAGGTTTATAGTACTTAACCTCAATCAGAAAATGAAATGTACAGACATGTTCATTACTCTTCATTACATTACATTCCTTGAGGTTTTACTCCATTTTAAAAGGCTAATTATTTTACTAGTAAATATCATTTAAAATTTCATTATTTTTCTCCTGAATCACTTTGCTCCTAATTATCCACTTTTTTGAAAATCAAAATTTCCTTTTAATTAAGAACTTACCTTTCTAAGCATGTCATTATCTTGAATGTTATTGAGTTCATGTGGACTAATTTCGCCTTTCAGTGTATACTCATAAAATTTTCCACTAACATTTACCAATAAGGTAGTTGGGCTTGACTGCACTTCACAGCTCAGGGTCACGTTATTTATATCACTTGGAACATGAATTCCATATCGAAGCACAAGGCCCACAAAAAGACCTGGAAATTAAAAAAAACACACACAATATTAGCTCTTCTTTCAGACAGAGACAACTTCTTTTATACCCTACACACATCTTTAAATTGAAAACAGAAAATATTTTATGATAGTCTCATGTAGTTCAGAACCAATTTTTAGACAGAATGCAATTACATTTTAAAGTATTACTAAATTCACAAAGCTAAGAGTCCAATATTCATACAATCCATTGAGACAGAAGGCAAAAACATTCCCTAGGGTAACAACACATATCATTGCATTTCTAGATCAAGATATGAAGAAGTGATTGGGAAGGTAACAAAATGAGAAAATAGCTTCAAACCATCTGTACACAGAATATGCTCCAAAGTATCCCAACCTGACAGTGAAATCATGATAGAAATGTGTTTACCACCTCCATCCATTGATTCACAGGATTGCTAAACACACACATATTTCAAGTTACTCCTAAAGCATGTGGCTGGCCAAATAATACACATTTAACAAATTAGAAAGTCAATAATATTTGTTGATTGACTGAGTTCCCCTACTATTAAAAGATCAGATTTTAATTTTAAAATATATACTTCAAAATCAAAACATGGAATAGAAGTCCTGAAACTGGCACTATGATATTAACATATTGCTAGAATTTTACCTGGCTCACCATATTGATATTCAAATATGCACAATGTTCTAGGTACTATAAACCTATACTGACCAAATCCTATATAATAAAAGGCTAATATGCCAATAGACTGAACGGCGGAACAACTGAACAAAGGAACAACCAGTCACTATGACGTGCGCTGACCACCAGGGAGCAAGCGCGGAACATGGCAGGCATAGGCCACAGCAGGATGGTGGAGCAGGTGAAGTGGGGGCGCCAGAGCAAGGTGGGGCACTGGTCGCTGTCATCAGGGCTTCTCCACCTCCCCCTTCTCCTGAGGGGTGATTGGGGCCAGCAGCCACCTCACGCACCCGCTGCCAGCGATGGCCCTGCTCGCACCCACTGCCAGCACCAGAGCCGCGGCTCGCACCCACTGCCGGCACTGGCCCTGGCCCTGCTCGCACCCACAGCCAGAGCCGCCGCTTGCACTGGCTGCCGTCAGCAGATGCAAGCGGCAGCTGCCAGCCCTGATCACCCCTAAGGGCTTCTCCACCTCCCCCTGCTCCTAAGGAGTGATCGGGGCAGCAGCCTCTGCTCACACCTGCTGATGGCACCGGCCCTGCTCACACCCGCTGCTGGTGCTGGCCCCAATTGTTCCACGCCATCAGCAGGTGCGAGCGGGACCGGCTGCCGTCAGCACATAGGAGCAGCAGTGGGAGAGGAGCTGCTGGCAGACAGGGGACCGGGGACCGTGGTGGGAGGGGCTGGGTGGGGGCACGAAGGATGGGCCAAGACCTGCCCCTGTGCCCACTGCAGTCTTGCGGCCCACAGTTCCTTTCAAGGTGCATGAATTCGTGCACTGGGCCCCTAGTTGTTTAATAACAGCTTTATTGAGCTATAATTCACAAACCATAGTTTATCCTTTTAAACTATACAATTTGGTGGCTTTTAGTATATTCACAAAGTTGTATATTGATCACTACTATCTAATTAAAATATTTTTTTCATTGCTCCAAAAAGAAACCCCATACTTATTAGCAGTCACTCTCTATTTCCCCTACCCCAACTCCCAGCCCCTGGAAACCACTAACCCATTTTCTCTACATATAAATTTGCCTATTCTGAACATTTCATATAAATAGAATCCTACAATATGTGACCTTTGGTCTGACTTCTTTCACTTAGCATAATGTTTTCAAGGTTTATCCACATTGTAGCATGAATCAGAACTTAATTCCCTTTTATGGTCAAATAATATTACATTATGTAGATATACATCAACTGCAAATTAAATTTCTAGAACTTTTTTTAACTCCAAAATTCACAGTATATCCCTATTAGTTACATTTTACTTTCTTATCTCGTTTCACTCTAACTGGCCAGCCATTCTTTTAGTATATATGTGAATGAACTACTAGCCTAAGTAGGCCCGCAGGGCTCAGAGATGAAAACAAGATCTTTCCTCCAATTATCTCTAAGTCCAGTTAGCAAATAAAACAAACAAACAAACAAACAAAAAAACAGACTGAACTAACAATTATAGCTATATATAATCAAAGAAGAAAAGAGGTACCTAACCAAGCATGAGGGAGTGAGACATTAGAAAAGTCTTTCCAGAGGCATCACCTAAGCAGGTAACAAAGTAAAAGAAAGGTTTTCCAGGTAGGCAGAACAGTAGTATATATCCAGTCAAGAAGTGTGAGAGAATACAGACCATTCAGGGAATCACATGCTGTTCACTATGGCTGGGATATAAAGTGACAAGAGTTGAGGTGCAAAAGATCATCAGGAGGTGAATCATAAAAGACATTGCATGTTGAAGAAGGGAGTTTAGACTTTATCCTGAAATCAAAAGGAAGTCATAGAAGGGTTATAAGCAGGGGCTTGATATCAGATTTCTATTTTAGAAAGATTGGTCTAGACTACAGAGGGTCAAAAAGGTCAGATAGAAGGCCACTGAAGTCATTCAGGCACTAAGAGTTTAGGGCCTAATATAAGAGAGTAGAGACAGGGTGATTTTTAGAAGACATTATCTTTCAGAATGATTTGGTAACCAAGCAGACTGGGAGGAAAAAGGGTGATGAAAGACTAAGCAGCCTGAACTAACCTGGCAACTAGGTGGGTAAGCTGTTCTGAGCAACCAGGTGGATAGCAGGGCCATTCAGTGAGACAGGTAACAGATTTACAGGGGGAAATGCACAGTTCAGTATTGGACATGTTGAGTTTGATGTACCTGTGACACATGCACAGTTGAATATGTGGGATCTGGAGCTCAAGGAAGGGGGATTGGTCTCTCAACTGGAGATGCACACTTATCAGTCAGAAGATGATTGAGTCAGGTGCAGAGGAAATTACCTGGGGAGCAAATATAATGGGAAGAGGACTATGAATATAGGGCTGGGGTTTTAGCCCAAGATTTAATAGCTAACATGAAAATTCTGGTAGAGGAGGAGGAGCTGATGAAAGAATCTAGGAAGGGAAAGCCACAGGAGTAGGAAGAAAAGAGAAGGAAATGAGAAACTGCAAATGCTGCAGCAAAGTAAAAAAAAAAAAAAAAGACAGGCATTAAAGAGTTGGGGTTGGCAACAGGAAGGTCATAGGTGACCCTGGTAAGAGCAGTTTCAGTGTAGTAGTAGGGGCAGAGGCCAGCCAGCGTGGGAAGTGATGAGGTGATGAGGCAGAAATAGCAAGTATAAGAGCAGTAGTTGGTCAGGAAGGGGGAGGGACTGGGGATGAGGGATCCCTCAGTTTTTTTTAAAGTGAGAAGCAATGATTAAATGGTGAACAGTACAATGACATCAACTTTTTTTAAATCCTCACCCAAGGACATACTTAGAGAGAAGAGGGGGAAAGAGAAACATCGATGCAAGAGATTGATCGGCTACCTTCTCTACATGCCTCGAATGGGGATTGAACCCGCAACCCAGGTATACACCCTGACCAGGAATCGAACCAACAACCTTTCGGTACACAGGATGACCAACTGAGCCATTCTGGCTGGGCTTAAAATTTTTTTTAACAATGGTTCAGATTTAAAATAAATGAACAAGCCGTAGCCAGTTTGGCTCAGTGGATACAGCGTTGGCCTGAGGACCAAAGGGTTCCAGGTTCGATTCCGGTCAAGGGCACGTACCTTGGTTGCAGGCTCCTCCTGGGCCCAGGCTCTGGTCGGAGGCAACCAATCAATATGTTTCTCTCACATAGATGTTTCTCTGTAGTTTCCCTCTCTCTTCCACTCTCCCTAAAAATCAATGGAAAAATATCCTCGGGTGAGGATAAAATAAAATAAATGAACAATACACTTTGAAAATATCTCACCTACAGAAAACAAAATTAAAAAGTGACAAATGGGTATCACCTGTGTTTGATAAACAACTTGGGAGAGGAAAGATCCATTCAATTCTGTCTATATGATATAGTAATAGCTTTCCTCTACTATCTCACAAGAGCTCTTAAGAGGCTCAGTTAAAGTTTTCCCTTTATACATGTGAAGAAATCACAGCTACAGTACTACAAACACTAATAACAGCAGCATAAATTCTTTCCATGTCACCAATCCTGACTCTGTAAGGAAAAGTACCCAATGCTGAAATGTCACTGGGTACCCTGATGAAGACTCAGCACTTGGACAAATTTGAGACATACACCTTGGCAGTTAAAACATCAGCAAGGAGAATAATTACTGAGGTTGGAAAAACTCAAGATCCTTTTCTTATAGCATCAGACATCTGAAAAATTGAAATTTATTTGAATAAAGTTGACAGATCAAGTTAATTTGGGTTCTGTGAAAGGTCAAATCCTAATCATGGAGTTAAAACAATTCTCAATAATGAGAACCTAAACAAAAAGAGTGCTTTCTTAGGGGGACAAGGCAGAAACCTCTAGCCTCCTACACAGGCAGAGGCACAAAAATTATTGATATCATGAAATTTAAAATGAACACTAACAGACAAAAAAGAACACAACCCCGAAGAGATATATTTCACAAGACAGAGAGGTCCCACTCCTCTTACATATTTCTGACCCTCTTATACTAAAAGCCCTCTCAGGGTTAAAGAACCAAGTATCACCCAAAGGCCCCACCATTGGTTTTCTAATTGATTTCAGCCCATTCTTCCAGGTTATCACACTATAAGCCTCTGATAGTAAAAAAAAATATGCAAGGAACATCACTAGAGTATTAGGTGTGATCAAAATTGATAAAATTTCCACATATTAAAAAGTATATGTGTGTATGTTGTATTTATATGTAGATAATATTTATCTACTTCTTGAAGAATGCTTAGATCCTATCTTAAAAGCTCAATGAATTTCAAGACAGGTAAAAAAAAAATCAATGGTTTTGTTCACTTCTGGTTAGTTTTACATGCTTTTAGTAGTATTCATCTGTTTGTGTCCTACAAATCCTCCAACCTTTATCCTCCTTCTCAAGCCCTCAATCTCACTGCCTATGTTTCTGAGAAGCTGGAGGCCATTTGATATAAGCTGTCTCAATTCCAAGCCTCTCCATCTCAATATGAGATGTAACTTCTCATGAGCTTCCCTCTCAGAAATAATCAACCACTTTTCCAAGAAAATCCTTTCACCTGGAACCTTGAGCCAATCCCATCCCAACTGTCACTGCATATATCAGGTTGATCTTCATAACCTTATGAAGTAGATACTATTATAAATCCCTCACTCATTATTTCCTCATCTATAAAATGGGGATAAATGACTTGCCCAAAATTATTTGGCATTAAGTAACAAAGACAGAACTGAAATCTGGGTTTTCCCTTTCCAAAGATGTTATAATTTTCTAATCATCTCGCTCTCACATCAGTACTAACTTCTCTAGTGGCTTATATCTCCATTCTCTCAAAGCCCTCCTTCACAATCCACCTCCAAAATCCCTACAAATTTCAGTATTATCCCCCTACATATTTCATCTCGTGAAATTTAGTAAAGTATGGTATAGAAGTAAAAGCATAAGTTTGTAATCATATAGATGTATAAATTCTGGCTCCATCAAGTTCTAGTCTGTGACCTTAGGGTAAATAATTTCTCAGTGAACCTGTTTCAGCAAATGTAATTGATCATAATACTAATTTGTTTTGTCTTCACAGTTAAGTTTCATTGTTTTAACATAAGGCAATGTGGCCAAGGGCTAAGAAAATGAGGCTTTTGAGCCAGAGTGATGGAGCTTGAATCCTGGCTCAATACTTACAAGTTATTTGATTTCAAGCAGGTCATATATTCATTCCGTGCCCCAATTTCCTCATCTGTAAAATGGGTAAGATAATAGTACCAACCTCACAGGGTTGTTATGAGCTTTAAATGAAGTGATACTTATAGAGTGCCTAGCAGTGTCTAATACATTGTACTGCTCAATAATCATTACCTATTAAGACAGTAGGTTGTAAGTGCTTTGTGGGCAGGGGTGACTCACATCTGTATTTCCCATAACTCATACATCAAAGGCACTTAATATTTATTAATGAATCACATTAATTGAGCACAGGACTCTGGATGCTGTAAGTTTAAGGCAATAAATATTTTGTCCCTGTCTTGCTTTTTATACCTTCTGTAAGTACACTGCAGTGAGTGATCACTTTTCAGACTTAATTGATTACCCTGACAATTTTTACTACTGGCAACTCACTTTTAAGCTTCTTAAGCAAACTATCCCAATGAACAAAACACTTGGGTGCTTTGACATTATAGAAACTAACCGCATTGACAATTTAATAAGTTTTTAAATCTTGCTTCTCAAAAACATAAAGGAGAGACTTATTTTAAAAAGCATTTCCCCAGGACTTAGGTAGATAAACAGATATCACAGAAATAAAATCATCAGTGGACTGAATTTTAGAGGTCTGGACATTCCCAGAGAAAAAGCCTTTTCACCTGGAAGTCAAACTGAAAATGAAAGGTCTTAAAATCATATATTACCATAACAGCCAGGATGGTATAAGAGTCGTAAGAAAAGGTAAATAGTAGACAGTAATTAGGATTAAGAAACCTCAATTTCCATGGCATTGAAACTACTTTGGCTCAATCTTACCTATTCTCAAATTGGACTTGGGAATTAGTCAGGAAGTTGTTTCTCCACAATACCCACAGCCTATAGTAAGAAAATGGGACAGCTAAAGAATGCCAAGTCCGACCGGCATGGTTCAGAACCAGGAGGTCACGGTTCAATTCCGGGTGGTCAGGGCACATGCCCAGGTTGGAGGCTTGATCCCCAGTAGGGGATGTGCAGGAGGCAGCCGATCACTGATTCTCTCTTATCATTGATGTTTCTCTCTCTCCTTCTCCCTTCCTCTCTGAAACCAATAAAAATATATTTTTTAAAAAAGAATGCCAAGTTGTGGCAAATCAACCACTTTCCCACTTTATATTCCACAAGAGATACCCTTGTTTTTCCTTCACAAATACTAACACTCAGGTGCCCCATTCTTTTTTATTAACTTAGAAATTAGAAACATCAGGAAATGCAATTAGTAATCCCACTTTTTTACTTCAGCCCAAGAAGTAGATGAGGATAATTACATCAAAGAGCAAATATATTCAAGGCAATTCTAAGTCTCTATTTGATTTTTTTAAAAATACAGTTGCCTGGCCAGTGTGGCTCAGTGGTTGAGTGTTGACCTATGAACCAGGAGGTTACAGTTTGATTTCCGATCAGGACATATGTCTGGTTTGCAGGCTTGATCCCCAGTGTGGGGTGTGCTGGAGGCAGCCAGTCATTGATTCTTTCTCATCATTGATGTTTCTATGATGTTTCCCTCTTCCTCTCTAAAATCAATAAAAATATATTTTAAAAATATTGTTTGCCTCTTAATTTATAAGACTGAGCAATTGAAAGAACAGTTCTGAGCCTAATCTGAAAAAAATGCAAATTATAACAGCAATAATAATAGTATCATAGCTATAATTTATTGAGTACTTACTTAGGAGTCAGGTACTAAATTAAAAACATTTCTTCCTCACAATAATCCTACTATCATTGTTCCCGATTTATAGATGACACTGTAAGAGGGTAAGGGACTTGCCTAAGACCACACAGAACTATTGGAGCAGTGGGACAGTAACCCAGGTCTGATTCTAAAGCAGGGGCTGGCAAACTACAGTGCCAATCTGTTTTTATATGACCCAAGAGCTAAGAATGATTTTTACGTTCTTAAAGGTTTGTGAAGAAGGAGGAAGAGGAGGAAGAGAGAAGAAGGAGAAGAAGAAAATGCAACAGAGACACAGAGACCTACCTATGTGAAACGGAGTTGACAATACTATCCGGACTTTTACAGAAAAAAAAACTACAGATTGTCTGGTCTAAAGTCTTGCACCTTTAACCACTATGTCACACTATCTCTTACTGGAAGAGGTTTCTGTGATGAATTCCTTATTGTAGCACCATACTACTCATTTGGCATTTAATCAAATTTAAGATGCAATTATTTTCTTTATATGACCTACCCAAGAAGGGTAAGTTCCTTGGAGGTAGGGATCTTATATTTCTTTGTATTTTCTGTGCCTAAAATGTAGAAGGCTGATTAGCAAATGCTTGTTCAGGATAGTAAATAAAACACACAGTGTTTTCCAGAGAAATTATATAGAGATGCACATAGCTTATCCAGCCAATTTAGCTTAAGGGGTGCTACAAATAAAATGCAAAAAAAAATGAAATATGAAAACCATCTAAGATATCTAAAAATTAAGAATTCTAGGAAGCAGAGATATTTTGCACACAGGCTTAGAATTGTATTATCTTACAAATGAAAAATAGACCCGAGTTCACACATTTTCTTGATGCACACAACTATATTTCTTTGCTTCCCTTGAGATACACATTCCAGAAGTCTGTATTTACTGGGAAAGGGTGTATGGGGATATATGCATAGGGAAATGTCTTTTTGTGTCAAGGCTTCTTCTACCTTTATGCAAGTCTGAGAAATGAAGTTCAACAAGCTCATCAGTTTAAGCCTGTTCCAAATGAAGGTAATATTCACCCATACACTGCACAGAAAGAATCGTTTGTCTTTCAGAATCTCTTTGGCCACATACACCCTCATAGGCATCTTAGCTTAAAACAGCAATATACATCTTTTCCTCTCATGAGGCCCCAGCACAGGCCAAAATGCTCTGAGCCCATGGTTTGATTTGCCATCTCCCCTCAGGACCAAAAAATATAAATAAGTAAATAATCTCAAGAAAAAGCACACCAAGACACAAGAACTGAAGCCATTTACTCAATGATCTGTCAATAACCTTATGCCACCAGCAAGTCATACTGCATGTGTGTGGTGTTCCTAATTACTGTTTGGCTTAACTGTCCTTATCATCATATAGTACAACACACTGCTGGAAGACCTTTAACTCTTCCTTGTCCTCCTCTCGGTACGCTTGAATTGAAAGGGTAAACCATACGTACGTGCATATCAGATTTTGCAAACATAGTACAAAATGCCTAAGCCTTCTTTAGCTTCTTTAGCGGTTCGGTTTTTACTTGGGCTACAGGGTAGTAAGGTCTTCAATTTCCATCACGAAAGGACAGGGCATAGTAATAACTGGGTGATGGGTAAAGGTGGACTCTGGCTCCAAAACTACACCAGGTTCCGAGCAGTAGAGATATGGTTGCAGCTTCAATGTACTCTAAACAAACTGACAACCCTCAGAGTAAAGGATCGCTAGGATGTCTTCCCCACCCCCAGTCCCCAGCCCTATCTGAGACACCGCACCCACTCCCTTCCAGTCCTCAGTCCCAGGTCTCCAGCTTGGAAGGCATAGGCAGGGGGGTGCAGAAGAAAAAGGGGGTGGGGTCAGAGGGAAAAATATGTGGACAGGCAGAGGAAAGGGCGGTGCGAGGCAGGCAAAATGGGGTGTAAGGCTGAGGAGGAAATGGGGTGAGGCAGAGAAACAGGGAGCATAGCAGAAAAAAGGGGTCGAGAAAGAGAATCAGGATTGGGGGAGGGGGAGAGGCAAAAAATGGAAGTAATCAGAAGAACTCAACATAGGCCCAGCAGGACCAGGGGAGACCAAGCTGCCAGCAGGCAGAGAAAGGGGGAGCGCCAGGGGCGGACATGGGGATGAGGCACTTGCCATAAATCATTGCCAGGCCGGTTTCGTGAAGGAAGCGGGCCCGGCGGTGCTTGAAGAGCCAGATCGTGAGAATGGTGAGGGTGAGCAGCAAGATGAAGATAAGCAGATTGGCGCTGTCCTGCCGGTGGCTCTCCTCAGCTTGCTTCTCGGACACGATCTCCTCGTCCATGGCTCTCACCGCTCTGCCAGCGCCGTCCGAAGCCCTGGCCCAGCCAAAGACACCCAGTGAGAGGAGCAACCAGAGAGGCCGAGACAGGCTGTGGGCCCGGGGGCCGTTGCCGCCAACACTCCGGGGGAGGGTGGAACGCAGCCAACCTCGCGGAGCCATGTTTCCCCCCGCCCCCCACCCCACTCCTCAACCCGTCGCCGCCCGAAGTCCGACCACTCCCCTAGGCCTCACGGGAAGGGGGCGGGGCCGCGAGGAAGCTGGCTGAGCGCGCTCCAACGCCGCCGCCGCCGCCGCCGCTGCCGAGGCCACTGCCACCGCCCCTGCCTAACTTAAAGGGACCACGACACTCACAGCTCGCTATGCTAGGTCTCTTCGCCCTCTGTCCACCAGCTCCTCCCAGCACAGCACACGGACACTAGGGCGCTGCCAGGGAATAAAAGGCCTTCGAATCTAGCCCACTGCCTTCTGGAAAAGAAACCTCTGTTCAGTGTAATCAAACAGTGGCAGATTGGGCTAGGCCTACTTTGATCCTATTAGAGCTCTTAGGGGAATGGATCTTTCAAAACTCATCTCAGTAGTCCCCCAGTTTCTCTTAACAATATAAGAAGTTGTCCCCTTGGGAGTGGCCTAAATCTCTGTAATTTAAATCGGATTCTCCTTGTTCTGTCCTCATTGAAAACACTGTAGTAGTCCATAAAAGAATGAACTCAAAGGCAAGGATTATGCAGGTATGTAAGTTTTATTTCTTTTCATATAAACACCTGACATAATTCATCTCTCACATTGGGAACCTATGTAGAGAAACACATCAATCTCACAAAGAAGATTCATTCAGTTTGTGCTTAAATTTACCCATGCTCCAAACAATCCCTTTCCTTCCCCAAGAAATCTTTTGTGGTGTGGCCTGGTCTCTCCATCTCCTCTTGCTCTTTTTTCCTGCTATTTTTTAAAAATTTTAATTGTATTTATTCAATTACAGTTTACATTCAATATTATTTTGTATTACTTTCAGGTGTACAGCATAGTGGTTAGACAATCATATACTTTACAAAGTGTCCCCCTCCCCCCCAATAATTCCAGTAGCTACCAGGCACCATACTTCGTTATTAAAATACGATTGATTTTATTTTCTATGCTGTACTTCACATCCCCATGATTATTTTGTAACTACCACCTGTACTTCTCAATCCCTTCACCTTTTTCATCCAGTTCCCCAACGCCCCCCCACCCCCCAGCCCCGTCCTTCTGGCTTAGTATGTTCTCTATCTTTGAGTCTATTTTTGATTTATTTGTTCATTTATATTGTTCTTCAGATTTTACACATAAGTGAAATTACATGATATTTGTCTTTCACTGTTCGGCTTATTTCATTTGGCATAATACCTTCTCGTTCCATCAATGCTGTTCCAAATGGAAATACTTCACGATTTTTTATGGCCAAGTAATATTTCACTATATATACATACCACTACTTTTTTGTCATCTATTGATGGACACTAGGTTGCTTCCATAGCTTGGCTATTGCAAATAACACTGCAATGAACATAGAGGTGCATATATTCCTCCGAATTAGTGTTTTGGGTTTCTTAGTATATATACCTAGAAGTGGAATTACTGGGTCATAAGGCAGTTCCATTTTTAATTGTTGGAGAAACCTCCATAATTTTTTTCCATCGTGGCTGCACAAATCTGCATTCCCACCAACACTGCACAAGGGTTCCATTTTTTCCACATTCTCACCAACACTTGTTGTTTGTTGATTTATCAATGATAGCTATTTTGGCAGGTATGAGGTGATATCTTATTGTGGTTTTAATTTGCATTTTTCTGATTAGTGACATTGAGCATCTTTTCATGTCTTTTGACCATCTGCATGTCCTCTTTGGAGAAGTGTCTATCAAGGACCTTTGCACATTTTTAAATTGGATTGTTTGTTTTCTTGGTGTTGAGTTGTATGAGTTCTTTAAAAATTGTAGATATTGGGCCCAGCCAGCATGGCTCAGTGGTTGAGTGTCGACCTATGAACCATGAGGTCACGGTTTGATTCCCAGTCAGGGCACATGTCTGGTTTCTGGGCTCAATCCCCAGTGTGGAGTGTGCAGGAGGCAGCCGATCCATGATTCTCTCGCATCATTGATGTTTCTATCTCTCCCTCTCCCTTCCTCTCTGAAATCAATAAAGATATATTTTTAAAAATAAATAAATTTTAAAAATAAAATTAATGAAAAAACATATCCTCAGGTGAGGATTTAAAATAATAATCCTATATAATAAAGAGGTAATATGCAAATTGACCATCACACCCTCACACAAGATGGCCACCCCCATGTGGTCACAAGATGGCTGGCAGGGGAGGGCAGTTGTGGGTGATCAGGCCAGCAGGGGAGGGCAGTTGGGGGCGACCAGGCCAGCAGGGGAGGGCACTTGGGGGCAACTGGGCCGGCAGGGGAGGGCAGTTGGGGGTGACCGGGCCAGCAGGGGAGTAGTTAGGCATCAATCAGGCTGGCAGGGGATTGGTCAGGGGGTGATCAGGCTGGCAGGCAGAAGCAGTTAGGGGCAATCAGGCAGGCAGGCAGGCAGGCGAGCGACTGGGAGCCTGCAGTCCCAGATTGTGAGAGGGATGTCTGACTGCTGGTTTAGGACAGGAATCGGGCCTAAACTGGCAGTTGGACATCTCCTGAGGGGTCCCAGATTGTAGAGGGTGCAGGCTGGGCTGAGGGACAACCCCCCCCCCCAGTGCACAAATTTCGTGCACTGGGCCTCTGATAATAATAAATAAATAAATAAATAAATAAATAAATAAATAAATAAGAAATTGTGGATATTGCCCTAGCTGGATTTGCTCAGTGGATAGAGTCAGCCTGCGGACTGAAGGGTCCTGGGTTTGATTCCAGTCAAGGGCACATACCTGGATTGTGGGTTAGATCCCTAGCTGGGGGCATGCAGGAGGCAGGCGATCAATGATTCTCGTCATTGATGTTTCTATCTCTCTCTCTTCCTCTCCCTTTCTGAGATCAATAAAATAATAAATTGTGGATATTAACCCCTTATCAGATGTATCATTGGAGAAAATTATCTCTCATTCAGTGAGTTGTCTTTTTCTTTTGTTCATGGTTTCCTTTGCTGTGCAGAATATTTTTACTTTGATGTGGTCCCATATGTTTATTTTTTCTTTTGTTTTCCTTGGCCGAGGAGCTATATCAGAAAAAATATATTACTAAGAGAAATGTCCAAAATTTTATGTCTATGTTTTCTTCTAAGAATTTTACAGTTTTGAGGCTTACATTTTAAGTCTTTAATCCATTTAAAGTTTATTCTTGTATATGGTGTAAGAAGGTGGTTTAGTTTCATTGTTTTTGCATTTATCTGTCCAATATTCTCAACACCATTTATTGAATAAACTGTCTTTACCCCATTGTATGTTCTTATCTCCTTTGTAAAATATTAATTGATCATACAGGCTTGGGTTTATTTCTGGGCTCTCTATTCTGTTCCATTGATCCATATGTCTGTTTTTATGCCAGTACCATGCTGTTTTGATTACTATAGCCTTGTAGTATACCAGGTAGGGTGATACCTCCAACTTTGTTCTTTTTTAAGATTGTGGAGGCTATTCAGGGTCTTTTGTGGTTCCATATAAATTTTTGGACTATTTTGTTCTAGTTCTATGAAATAAGCCATTGGTATTTTGATAGGAATTGTGTTAAGTCTATAGATTGCTGTGGGTAGTATGGCTATTTTAACAATGTTAATTCTTCCTATCCATGACCACAGTATGTGCATCCATTTATTTGTATCTTCTTCAATTTCTTTCTTAAGTGTGTTATAGTTTTCCAAGTATATGTCTTTTACCTCCTTGGTTATACTTACTCCTAGGTATTTTATTTTTTGATGCAATTGTAAATGGGATTGTTGTCTTAGTTTCCCTTTCTGAAAGTTCATTATTGCTGTATAAAAATGCAACCAATTTTTGGATATTTATTTTATATCCTGACACTGCTAAATTTATTGATCAGTTCTAGTAGTGTTTTGGTGGAATCTTTAGGGTTTTATATATATACAATAAGTATCATGCCAATAATGACAGTTTTACTTCTTCCTTTCCCATTTGGATGCCTTTTATTTCTTCGCCTTGTCTGATTGCTGTGGCTAGTACTTCCAGTACTATGTTGAATAATAGTGGGGAAAGTGAACATCCCTGTCTTGTTCCTAATCTTAAGAGTAATGCTTTTGGTTTTCCCCCATTGAGTATGATGTTTTCTGCGGGTTTGTCATGTATGGCCTTTATTATGTTGAAATATGCTCACTCTATTGCCACTTTGCTGAGAGTTTTAATCATAAATGGGTTTCCTGCTCTCTTAAAGCTAATTTCTCCAGTTCAGATGTGTTGACTGTGAGAAAGAACATAACTATCTAGGATTCCTGGTGGCTAACTGGGCTCAAATTTGAAAACAGAGGGAGGGAGGAAGGGTGGGAGGAAGTGGGGGAGAGAGAAACATAAATGATGAGAGAGAATCATGGATCAGCTGTCTCCTGCACGCCCCCTACTGGGGATAGAGCCCACAACCCAGGCATGTACCCTGACTGGGAATGGAACCATGACATCCTGGTGCATGGGTCAATGCTCAACCACTGAACCACACCAGCCGGGCAAAAATGTTTTTAAATGAGCTCATTATTTCCTCCTACAAACATGTATTCTTTCTCAAAGATTTCATACCACTAATGGTACTACTATCAATCCAATTTCTATCATTCTGCCTGGAATTCATGATTCTCAAACATTCTCATCTCATGGAAATATAACCTCTTGCCTAAAACAAGTAACATTCAGGCAACACTAAGTTGCCCTGGTGTAGATTCACTCCCACTAACCAGTTGTTTATGTTCTGCAAGGATGTTGAACTTCAAAAAAAGGCGCTAGAACAGTGCTCAACTCCAAGTTGGATCAGGAACTGTCCCAGAAACTGTGAGCTGATTCTCTCCTCTTAGTACCTAGATCTGTCTTTGCCTTCCCAAGAAACCTCATGGATGTCTGTTCCCTATACCCTAACTGCAGCCTAACCACACTGCTCTGTTCACACAGGGCTTGCTTTGTAGAGACAAGAACCCCACATGAGAATCCTTCTCAGTCTCCCACTACCCCCTCCCCAGACCTATCATGGTCACTGAGAAGACTAGTGAAGGAGTATACCTGCTTCTTCAGGCCTAATTACCCAGTTCAAAGCTTTCTTGCCTCAGCACAAAACCATCTTTCATTCTCCTAGTGTTTGGAGCTTGAAAAAAACAAAGCCACACATTGCTTGCCTGACCACAGTCAGCAGGTCTTTATGTCTCAGAGTCTACCTCTGTTGATATGACCCCAGCAACTCAATATGCCCTCCCCAGCAACCTCTTTACCTCAGAGTTCCAGGAAGAATCTTGATATGGCAATAACCCTACCAAGCGGGCCAATCCCCATGAGCCTTCAGCTCCCCCAGAATATACTTCCCTCTCAATCTAATACTGCTTTATGCTGCTGACTCTCATCTCCCAGTTTCTCCTCTCACTACTGCTCTCCCTGCCAATGCTTGTCATGTGCTCTCTGGAATTCCCTCCATTATAAATAAACTACCCAACACTCTCAGTTGCTGCATGGATGCTCCCTCTCCTGAATTTCACCCTGGACATCACATACTCTAAAGTTGTTTCAAGTGGAGGCCGCTCATTTCCTCACCGCCCCATTGTCCCCCACACACACATACACAAATACACAGAACTCACACTCTGTATCAGAGGGCTCCACTTACTTCTTCCAAGCTCATTATACCTCCACCCTCCACTGAAGCTTGAACAACATTTCCTGTTCTTCTTGCCTTCATCTAATGACTTCCTGTCCACTCCCACACATCCATGGAGGACTTGGACATATGGTTCACAGCTTCCTCTTTTCCTCCAGCTTCCCCCACCCCAACCCTGCCATTATCTGGGTGACTTCCATTCTTATACAGACAAGCCACCTGGAATGCACACCTTGCCTCCTTTTTAACTGAAAAACAAAAACAAGAGCCTCAAGAAAATTGTTGTCACCTTCCTTACCCTGCAACTTAATTAAATATACCATCAGTGTCTATCCTTTCTTCCTTGCCTCCAGCCTCAGTGTAAGAGGTGTTTCCTACTCCCTTAAGAAACATGTCTCAGTCTGTACTCTGCATTCCATCAACTCTTTCCTACTTCTTTCAGGATATACTCCAACAATTCTCTCCCAAAGAAGAGAGGGTAGAAAGAGAAGGGCAGTCGTATAGGGAATGCCTGTATTCAAGAAATAGAACAAAGACTAGGTCACAACTATCAGAACCCTGTGTAATTATGCTGGAGTTTTCAGTTCATTTACTAAACACAGCAACACAATGTGCTAAAAAAGCAAATAAGATGTTCTATTTCATTTTTGGTATCAAGGGTTTTTAAAAATGAATAATCATATTAACTTCAGACAAGTAACCTAGGTTATTTTATGCAGATGTGGTAATGAAACCCCAGAAGAGATATTCATAAATCTAGACATGGTCCAGAGGAGAGCAATTAAAATAATCAAAGCGAAAAAGCTGATCTTTTAAGAAAGACTAAAGGAATAAACTCTTCAGTCTGGAAAAACAGCTAGAAGAGTCAACAGTAGCGACAGCAATAATAATGATGGTTAACATTTACTGAGTGCTCACTATGAATGAGATTATTCTAAACAGCTTATATGTATCATCTCAATCCTGACAACAATTTTATCAGGTAAGTACTGTTATTGTCCCCATTTTACATATGGGGAAATTGAAGCACAGTGAAGTTAAGTAACTTGTCCAATCTCTCATATGTAGTAAAGGAGAATCCAAGATTCAAACCCAATCTGATTCTAGAGCATGTGCTTTTAACCATAGTAGTATGGACCTTCCAGCAAAAAAATCTTAAAGACATGAATCAATTAATCACAGTTTTGTTTACTAAGATTCAAAACTTAAAATACCAAGGCACCACTTAATGATTTAAGAGGAATACATTGTTTTGTCATTTGAATTTTTTGCACTGAGCACACATCACTTTTGTAAAGAAAAGTATTAACTGGATGCAATTTCAACATAAATATAGAAAACTCTAGTTTATACAGAAGGTAGTAAACGTCTAGAATTTGTTACCCAGGGAAGTTGTAATAAATAGTGATAGCTTGAGAAACTGTTTAGTAGCCATAATAGATATGAACCTTTTATAGATACCGATCATAGGAATCTATTCTAGGAAAGTGGAGTTTTTAACCACTTAGGAAAGGACAGAGTGTGCTAGATGGAGGGAGAATATGTGTGGGAAATGGAGACTTGGATGAGTGGTGTATGAAGTTACTCATCTAGTTAGTTGGCATGCAACAAAGTTAATTAACTTGACAATTCTAGAATTGCAGTGGTTTCTCTATTCAACTATCCTAGGGAAAAGAGATGAGTCTTCATAAATCTTGGTAGGAAACGCTTTAAAGATGGTTATCCCCACCTTTAATAACATCCACACCATTTATGCACTGTGCATATGGAAAATGTCTGTTTCTTTGGTAAAACTAAAGGCACTTTTGGGGTCACCTAGGAATTTAAATGCTCTTTCTCGTGAGGTTTGACTCTTGTTCTAAGAACCCATGTAAAAAGTGCTGCCACTAGATGTACCTTGCACCTTTGGGATTAACTTCAACCAATGTATGAGTGGATCCAAAGTACTTATTTGAATGATATGGTCTGTGGTAACTGTGACAATGAATACCTTGGCTTCCCTTCAGGTTGGAATCCACAGATAAGACAATTTAAAATCTCACTCCATGAATATGAGTTAACCACTTATTTCTAGAAAATGTGAAACTAGCCTACTTTCTTTTATCCTCAGTACAGGGGTAAGAGATTCAAAGGAAGAGAGTAGGGAATACATTTTAATAGGGTAATGGAGAAAACAAAACTTAATGCCTGGACACATGTCACTTCCCTGAAGGCTAGGATAATATATTAGTAGCTTATACAAAAATCAGATCCCTTACTGGCTCTTCCTTTTTTAAAAAAAAATTAATCTCATCCTTTTAAAAGAAAGAAACAAGATCTCAACTCCTTTAAGAAAACTTCTAAATTATTTTCTGCTTCAGATAAATTAAAATTAGAAAAGGCAATTTAATAGGGTATCTGAGAAGGCTAATTTCAATTTGACCATCATCAAAGCAAAAACAAAATTTTAAGAATTTTGTTTTTTTTTTCTTTGTCAACTATCTTTACTATCTTGTAACCTTCCTGGGTGGAGAAGGAAATACTTTCCTGTCTTGTACAGACAGATTATTTCCTGGTTCTCCCTAATTGTAAGCTTTATAAATAGAACTGTATTTGTAAGGAATACATTATACTGTACTTGATATTGATCAAGTACTGTGTCAAATCTTGGCTTAGAGGTGAAAAAACTGGAGAGTTCCCAGAGAAAAATAAGGATCATAATTAAAGGCTTGGAAAATGAGACCCAGAACAAAAAAATATATAGGTTAAGTTAAGGAAATCTGATAATTATTGGAGACCTTTTATTTTTTAGTTTTTTCATCTTTGAATAAAATGTCAATCAATAATCAAATGATTATCAAAATTTAAGAAAGTGTATAAGTTCACAGAGATTTTTAAATCCAATTCAAAGTAATGGAAGGACTCTCTACAGAGATGCTTTCAAATAAGGGCGTATCCCTCCCTCATTCTTTCCTATAATTTATTCATTTAGCAAACATTTATGTGAATGCTTACAACATGACAGGCAATGTTCTAGATACAGACAGAAATCTTTGTCCTCTTGGAACTTACATTCCAGAGGTATATAGTAAATAATAATAACATCAAAAATATAATAGACTAGAGGCCCAATGCAGGAAATTCGTGCAGGGGGCTTGGCCCTCACAGTCCTGGCTTCATCCAGAAAGTCGTTCAGCTGTCAGGTCTAATTAGCATATTATGCTTTTATTATTATAGATAGGTAAATCATAGAGTAAGTGAGGGGATTGGGAATGGGAAGATTGCAAATTTAAAAGAGGTGGTCAGGATAGGCATTTTCAAGCTAAACTAATGCAGCTAAAAGAATTCTGACTGGGTTGAGGAGGAAGAATGTTGACCATACTATGCATTTACCTTGTGATATGCAGTTTACAACCCTGTGCCAGTCAGGGGGTACTGGTGCAGTTTGGCAAAAAACGATGAATTCTGTTTTGGCCATATTAAGTTCAAAGTGCCAGAGGAAAGAATTAAATGGCCAACAGGTAGATGGAAATGCAGGTCTGGAGCTGGGGAGATACATTTGAGATAGGGACATCAATTTGGAATCACTGTAATATGTCTGAAAGCTGAAGCAGAAGGAATGAATAGGTGAGCTCAACCAAAGAACAGAGTGAAAAGAGCTCAAGGGGAGAACCTCACTATTGAATATCTACATTTTGTGGAATAAAGACAAAGATTAAATCGCGAAAGGATAGTGCATTTTATTTTGATGAGAGAGAGAGACAGACAGACAGACAGAGGGAGATAAGAGACAAGATGGGCCTGCCTTTTTAGCATCCATATATTCCTCCCCTATCATTTATCCCTAATGTAAACTCGTTCTCTTCATTACAAAACACTCCAGCTGTGCTACCAATTTGCGCGGGAATCGTTCTTAAAGACCTTTTGATGGTAAGGATGAGGGAACTAACTTTGCCCCGAGGGTGCCACGTGTCTTGGGCTCCAAATACCCTCCCTGGAGGTTTTCCTTTGCACCCCACCCGCCTCCTCGCTTTCACACTCTTGCCTCCTCCCATAGTGCCAGTCCGCAAAAGGCCGAAGCATAGGGAAAGCCAACACACACACAAAGGACACAGCTTGGGGGAAAAGCAACAAACAAAACAAGCAAACAAACCGAAAATCCCCTGCCGGTGACAGAAACCCGGTAAACACCGCCTCCAGGCCCCCGCCCCTCGGCCACACCCAGGCCTCTCCACAGTCCCTCCGCCGCCTCTCCATAGGCCCCGCCCCTTGCCCCTTGTCAGCGCTCAGTTTCCTCTCAGCTTCCCCATTGGTCCACTTTTGCCCCTCCTTTTAAGCCCCCTTCCTCCCAGCCGCTCCTCCCCTTTCAGAGAGGCGGTGCTATGCTACGCAGGCGGTCTCACTCGCGGACCTCCCTCCTCCCACCCGCCGCCCTGCTTTCCCCTCCTTCCCCGCATTTCTGTTTCCGCTTTCTGAAGGCTCTTTAGTTTTCCCACCTCTGGGAGACACTTCGCGCCCAGTGGTCCAGTGACGTCATTTTTCTGCGCTGCGTAGACAACCACCTTTGGGAGAGGGAATTGCTTTGCCGCCCTTCGCTGCTTTCCTTGGGCTGCTGCTCCTCGGGAATAATGGCACTGTCACTGTGGAAGGGGCTGGTGGGCATTGGCCTCTTTGCCCTAGCACACGCGGCCTTTTCTGCTGCTCAGCGTAAGTGCCTGCGGGACACAGGAAGGGTCATTAGAGACCTTAGAGTTTGGGGTGACTACAAGAAACGGTGCGGGGCTCCCCAGTGGTAGATTGAAGCAACGTTAGAAGTGGGTGTCTGGGAGAGGGCTCAGAGCTTGACAGGCGCACTGCCTGGCATGCAAAGAGGGAGTCTGAGAATCCAGGATAAGTGATGTCAGATCTAGCGCTGGGCTGATCAGGCCAAGTGTCAGATTGAGGACCTCGGATGCTCATGGTCCTATGACAGCTAGGTGGACAGCATCTTGGGCACTCCTGGGCTGTTCAGGCAGTGACTGAGAAGTTAAGTGACCATTTGCCTCAGGTAGGGACTAGTACAGGGGAAAGAGCACTGGACCGGCAGTCAGGAGGGCAGGTTCTTAAAAACCTGCTTTGCCGCTAAATCTGTGACCTTGGGTGAGACATGTCACAGAGAGTGACAGAAAGTTTAAATGAAAAAAAGTTGAAGTACTTTATCGTACAGATAAAATGATATCATCAAGTTGGAATCCAGCAGAGAATGCTGTGCAATCTTGAAACAGTTGATCTGTTTTGACATCTTCCCTTCTAGACCAAGGGTCAGCAGTCTCGGGCTTGTAGGCCGAATGCAGCCTCCCTCCTGTTTTCGTAGTGAGCTAATAATGTTTTTACATTTTTTATTCGGGTGGAAAATCAAAAGAATATCATTTTATGATCCATGACAGTTATATAAAATCGAAGTTCCAATGTCCATTTATGAAGTTTTATTGGCACACAGCCATACCCATTCATCTAGGTATTGTCTGTCCGCTTTCTAAGGGCAGAGTTGAGTTTGTGGTAAAAACAGAATGGCCTGCAAATCCTAAAATATTTATTATCTGACCCTTTACAGGTAAAGTTGGCTGACCCCAGTCCTAGCCTATAGAGCCCATGAGTGCAGGGACAATGTTTATTTTGTGTTCTTTGCTGTAATTTCAGTGGCTAGCACAGTATGTACTCAATAAATCTGTTGAATGAAGTAAATGAGTTCAAACATGAACTTCATTTCTTTATTTGCTGGATTGCTTTCCTTATTTAGGAATAAAGTAGAAAATGAAATGTGAATTCCTTCAAAGCTCCATTTTTTTCAAGTTAAAACCTTTTGTTCTGTTTATTATATATAATTTAAATTATCCAATTATTTTAACCACTGATTACATACATGTATTGTGACATTGTATGAAGGAAATGCAAATTATTTGTTAAATAAATTTTTATTTAAAAGTTTTAGATTTACAGCAAAGTTGCAAAGATACTACAGAGAGTGACCCCTCACTTAGTTTCCACCATTGGTAACATATTACCCGGTATATTGTCACAACTGAAAAACTGACATTGGTATATTACTATTAACTGAAGTCTAGCTTTTATTTGCATTTCACCAGTTTTGACGTTAATGTCCTCTTTCTGTTCTAGGAATCAATCCAGGGTATCACGTTACATTTATTTGTCATGTTTCCCCAGTCTCCTCTGTTCTGTGCTCCAGCTTTAATGACAATAATAATAACTAACATTATTAAGAGCTTATCAAGTGCCAGGAACTGAACTAAGCATTTTACTTGTACTATATAATTCAGTCCTACCAAAAGCCCTTTGAGGTAGCTATTATTGTTGCTATCATCGTTGAAAGATGAAGAAATTGAGACAGACACCTAGGAAACTTGCACAAAAGTACAGAGATAAGAAAGTACAATTTGGGCCAAGGATTTAAAGACAAGGAGTTTGACTAGAGCATATGTGCTACACTACTATGAAATTCAGTCTCTGGGAATTGGTTGAAATTGCATTGTTCTTAGGTGCTAGAGCAGGGGTAGGGGACCTTTTCTCTGCCAAGGGCCATTTGGATATTTATAACATCATTCGAGGGCCATAGGAAATTATCAACTTAACAATTAACCTGCTATATTTGGTTAAACATTTAATTAACTCACCTCCAATGCCTTGGCAGGGACAGACCAAATTATTTTGAGGGCCTCTTATGGGCCACGGGCCAGATGTTCCCCACCCCTGTGCTAGTGGTGCAGTAAGTGATGCCCTGAGGGAGTTCAGTGGCAAATGGAGAAACAAATGGGTCAAGAAATAATCACAATAAAGTGATATAAATGCCATGCTAAAAGTATGTAAAAGTACTTCGAGTTGGGGCAATTCTAGAGCCTTGTTGGCTCAAGTGTGGTCAACAAACCAGCATGATTTTAATCACTTGGGAGCTAGTTAGAAATGCCTGCTCCAGATCTACTGAAACCAAATCTGCATTTCAGTCAGATCTCCTGGTGATTTGCATGCACATTCCTTTGAGAAGCAGTGCCCTAGAGGAGGGGAGGATTCTGTGCTGCAGCATTTTCTACCATGGGCTTCAGCTGTAAAATTTTAAGATCCTAGAGCAAGATCATTGAAGTTTTACAGAAGTTTTAAGCCCCTTAGTTTTACAGATGTGGAAGTACCTGGTTAAAGGTAGTATTAGAGAGTCAGATTAGACTTCAAGCAATGAAGAAGCTAGCTGGGATCTGAACAGACAGTAGGAAGTTAGGCGAAACCTACTTTTGGTATTGGTTTGATTTTTCTTTTACATTTGTCCTTATGATAAACTCTGTAAGAAAGAACTCTGGAAATATCTCTAAACAAATTCTCTTTTAAGAGCCAATCATGTTTACTCACAACTATTTGGCTTCTTTAGTTTACAATACATTGTTAAATAGGGATTGTGTAAGCTTCATATAGAATTAGGATTTTATATTTTTACTAGAGGCCTGGTACACCAATTCGTGCACTGGTGGGGTCCCTCGGCCTGGCCTGTGGAGATCAGTGGACCTCCATGCTGCCACAGCCCAGCCTTACCTGCCAGCTTATCGGGCTCCAGCCCATTGTCTGCATTAATCCCGCACAGCACGAAGTAGTGCGGGAAGTGGCAGGTGGGCGTGGAGGAGCCCAAGCTTGAACTGGATGCTGTGCTGCTCCCGCTCATTCCAGTTCTGCTGCACCTGCTGCAGGATTGCGCCCAGTCAGTCCTGATTGGGAGAGGCTCGCACCCCCAGCCGTGAGCCCTGCATCTGGTGCCCGTCAATCAGCTGAGCAGCGCTCCTGCTGTGGGAGCACACTGACCACCAGGGGGAAGCTCCTGCGTTTAGCGTCTGCCCCCTGGTGGTCAGTGCGTATCATAGTGACCCATTGACCAGTTGTTCGGTTGTTCAGTCATTTGGTCGCTTAGGCTTTTATATATATAGATAACAGAGGCAGAAATTTATGTCCTGGATTTTTTCCTATCCCACCACTGCCCCAGCATATTCTCCCAGGAAAAACATTTCCCTACCAATTAAATGTGATGGTGATGTTATATCAGAGTGGAGATTTCTGTAAGCTTATTAATTTTAAAATAATTGTGATTTCTTTGACCAGTTAATGAAAGAAATGATTTGTTTAAGAGAATTCTAGTTTTCCTGTGGTAATGAAAGAAAAATTATGTATGTTTCTTCCTCATACTTGCTTACTTTTTACTCTTTTTTAAAACTATAAAACTCTTAAATGTTTATTGTTGAAAGTATTACATATGTCTTTCCCCCCTTTGACCTCTTCTAGCCCACTCCCACCCCAGGCCTTCACCACTATTGTCTGTGTCTATGGGTTATGCATATATGCATACAAGTTCTATACCTTTCACTCTTACCTCATTTTTTAAGGGTACAAAGCAGGTTATGATTAGAATTCAATAGCTCAAGATCAGGCTGATTACCTTAGAAGACAGAGGTTTTTGAGGAATCCAGGATTAGCATTACTTTATGTAGCATATAAGTAAGCTGCTTCTTTGGTATATTGATTTGCTTGCATTTTAAGGAAGAAATATTAGCTAAAATTTTCTTAATGGTGTGCTTCTGGTTTTATAGATCGTTCTTATATGCGATTAACGGAAAAGGAAGATGAATCACTGCCAATAGATGTAAGTTGGTCATTTATATTCTATTAACATAGATTTAAAAAATTAACCATATACTTTATAGTAGTATTTTTACTGATTTTTATTATATTAAAAAATTTCAGACATGAAATTACATCTGTTCTCTATTTCTTATGCATTCTGTTTGGTTTCTAGAACTATATTTTAAATAGTCTTTATAGAAGTTGCTCTTCCATAGTCAGAGATGCACTTAAAAAGTTGAATGTTTGACTTCATTTTTAAAATCTTCACCCCAGAATATGTTTTCGTTGATTTTAGAGAGAGAGAGAGGAAGGGGGAGAGAGAGAAAGAGAGAGAAGAAAGAAACATCAATCAGTTGTGTCTGGTACCACCCACCAGGGATTGAACCTGCAACCTAGATATGTGTCCTGACTGGGAATAGAACCTGCAACCTTTTGGTGTACCAGACGACGCTCCAACCAACTGAACCACTCCGCCAGGGCTTTGACTTCGTTGTGTTGTTTTTTTTAAATTTTCATGTTATATAAAGTTTAAGAACAAGCAAAACTAACAAAACATTGATTAGGAACATATACATAGGAGGTAAAATTAAAGAAAAACAAGGAAGTGTTATTTTATTTATTTTATTTATTTATTTATTTCTAATACAGAAATTCTTATAAATGCTTCATAAAAAATAAAACCAAATTCAAAAAAACTTTTGGCAGTTTCATTTATTAAATAAACCATGAACCCTTTACCCACAGATAGGGTAAGTTAACAGACCCCAAAACACTAAATAATTTAACCTAAACCAGATCGCTAATAACATTTGTAACTTATTAAACAACTTCTTCTTTTTAAAAAAATATATTTTATTGATTTTTTACAGAGAGGAAGGGAGAGGAATAGAGAGCTAGAAACATCGATGAGAGAGAAACATCTACCAGCTGCCTCCTGCACACCCCCTACCGGGGATGTGCCCACAACCAATGTACATGCCCTTGACTGGAATCGAACCTGGGACCTTTCAGTCCACAGACCGACGCTCTATCCACTGAGCCAAACCAGTTTCGGCTAAACTTCTTTTTATACTTTGGAAACTTGAACTGCCTAATACCAAATCCTGTAAGTCTATTTTGTTTCCTCTGACGGGATACAAAACAAACACCCCGTTTGCTTGAGTTTTAAAAGGATATTTCCTTTGCCCCACTTGAATGACCAATAAAGACATAAGTCCAATTGGCAAAGTGAAAAGGGGGTATATTTTAAGCTAAAATGATATGTGTGAACTTCACACACAATTTTTCTCTTTATTGGATTTTAAATTACAAAATAGTAAGTCCGTTGTAACAGAATCAAACAATAACTGTAAAAACTAAAACAGACCCCATTAAAAAAACCTGACTCCATTGCTCAGCATTTCTACTTCTATTCTGAATAGTTTGTATGGTACAGTACAGTTTTCTTCCTATGCATAAACAACATTATCTTTATTTATGTCTGTATAATTTTAGCTAATCAAAACAGAGAGGTTTTCTTTTAAAAAGTTATTATGCATGGGTATATATATATATATATGTGTGTGTGTGTGTGTGTGTATACCTATATATGTGTGTGTGTAGTTTTTGTTTGTTTTTTAAAACATACTTTTATTGATTTTTTTTTAGAGAGAGAGGAAGGGAAAGGTAGAGAGATATATAAGTATCAATGAGAGAGAATATTGATTGGCTGCCCCTGCATGCCCCCACCAGGGATCGAGCCAGAAACCCAGTCATGTGGGAATCAACACCTCTTGTTGCATGGATCTATGCTTAACCACTGAGCAATACCACTGGGCTATTTATAGTTCTATAATTAGATTTTTTTATTACTTAATTTATCTTGACATATTTTCATGACTATTTACAGATTTACCATATTCTTGTTAATAGTGCCTATGATTGCATTGCATGAAAGTGGTTGTGGTACACTGGTGGTAGGAATGTAAACTGGTATAACATATGACATTAGGTTTTAATTTAGATTGAGTAATAGCTTGTGGCTAATTTTGCCTTTAGTTGTATGTGATTAAGGATATGGTAAATGTGGCTATTAACTTGTTCTCCCATCACTTTTGATTTGTGATAGATGAACACACATTCATTTATGTCTATTTAAAATAACTTTCTTCCGGCCCTGACCAGTTTGGCTCAGTGGATAGAGTATCAGCCTGCAGACTGAAGGGTCCCAGGTTTGATTCCAGTCAAGGGCACATGCCTGGGTTGCAGGCTTGATCCCTAGTGGGGGACGTGCAGGAGGCAGCCGGTCAATGATTCTCTCTCATCATTGATGTTTCTATCTCTCTCCCTCTCTCTTTTTCTCTGAAATTGGTAAAAATATTTTAAAAAAATAACTTTCTTCTGCCGAAACCGGTTTGGCTCAGTGGATAGAGCGTCGGCCTGCGGACTCAAGGGTCCCGGGTTCGATTCCGGTCAAGGGCATGTACCTTGGTTGCGGGCACATCCCCAGTAGGGGGTGTGCAGGAGGCAGCTGATCGATGTTTCTCTCTCATCGATGTTTCTAACTCTCTATCCCTCTCTCTTCCTCTCTGTAAAAAATCAATAAAATAAAAAAAAAAATAAAAATAAAATAAAATAAAATATATTTAAAAAAAATAACTTTCTTCTGTTTACAAATTAGAAAATTTTAAAAATAGATGAAATCACAATCAAGAAAATAAAATATGCCTATAAATTCATGCCAGTTAATGTCAAGCATGCAACTTTTTGCTTGCACAACTTGTTTGGAAAGCAGTTTAATGCTACCTAATACAGTTGAATATGTGTACACGCTACACCAGTGATTCTAGTCCCATGCACCAGGATATATACACAAGGATATCCATATTGACATTGTAAAAGTAACACACACAGAAAACAGCCCACATAACCATCAAAAGTGAAATGGATAAATTGTGCTATCTATATATATAAAAGGCTAATATGCTAAGTCTCCAACCATCTGACTGGTCGCTATGACGCTAACTGACCACCAGGGGGCGGATGCTCAATGCAGGAGTTGCCATGATGCGCACTGGGCATTTACAGAGAAACAGCACCGTGGACCTGGAGCCCACAGAGCAATACTCAGCTTCCCCCACGTGGGACACAGGCCCTGCCACCACCCCAGAGCAAAAGCCCACCAAATCGCAGCTGATGCTGCTGAGACCCCATGGCGCAAAATGCTGCCCACAGCCCAGCCCAGCCCAGAAATAGTGGTGGTGGGAGCTGGGTAATGATGTCACGTAGCAACGCCCAGCTTCCTCTCCCTAGTGCAGTGATGGCGAACCTATGACACGCGTGTCAGCACTGACACGTGTAGCCATTTCTGATGACATGTGGCCGCTGAGGCGGCCGCATGCCGAGGATGAAACATTTGCGAAATAATGTTTTTTCCTCAAAGTGACATACTACCCGAGTTATGCTCAGTTTTTTGGTGAAGTTTGACACACCAAGCTCAAAAGGTTGCCCATCACTGCCCTAGTGACTAGCCTCCTTGGAGTTTCTTCAGCCCAGGAACACGACTTGCTTTATAGCCAGGTGCAAACATTTTACACTTTAACCAAATGTCTGTGAAGCATTTTCCTGTGTCTCATCTCATTTGATCCTCACAGAAGTCTTGGAGTAGGTAGATAGGAGACTCGGTAGAGTCCTAGTTTCTTTTCATTAGCCGGAAAACAGGGATTTAGAAAGTTTAAAAACTTGACCCGACTAAAAAGAAGTAAGAAATGGTGGACCTTGAAAATGACTTCAGGTTTTCTCACTGCGCAGAATATAGTCAAACACTGCTGCAGTTAAATATTTTACCTTTTGTTCTCCCTGCATGATCTACAATAATAATCTGCTTCATGTGATATTTACTGCTGTGTTGCTGATAGTTACCTTAAAGGAGAAGTTGGGGTGCTTCACTGGTCTGGAAAAAGTTTAGCTAAATCAGAAAGCAGGTCTAATTAAGCAAGTTTATTCTATATATAAAAGGCTAAGTTGACTTGTGCATGTGCGATACATATAAAGCTCTTGCTGCTGCCAATTGCACATGTGTGTTTTGATCTTTCATTGTTGATTGTGAATTTGGTTGACACTTCTATTATAGAGAAAGGGCAAATAGAGATATTAAAATATTTCTCCTAATTAATTTCCTTTCAATGTGCACAAATCTGTGCACCAGGCCGCTAGTTTTCATATAATGGAATACAAAACACAGTGAAAATGAATGGATGACAAAAGGGATGAAACTCACCAAAAATTATTCAAAGTGTGGAAAAGTAAGCAATATATGTTTAGAGGTACACACACAGCTGATAAAATTATAAAGAAAAGCAAAGAACAGATTAATACACAATTTGGGACAGTAGTTAACTTTGAGAGAGAGGGTGAAGAATATAATTGCAGAGGGACACATGGGACTTGAAAGGTACTGGTAATATTCTGTTTCTTAAGCTGGGTGGAGGGTAAGAGTGTTCTTTTTATAAAAAATATATTTCTTTTATTGATTTTACAGAGGAAGGTGAGAGGGAGAGAGAGATAAGAGTATTCTTTTTATACTCTACTAGAGGCCTGGTGCACGACATTTGTGCACTGGAGTGGGGTCCCTCAGCCAGGCCTGTGCCCTCTTGCAGTCTGGGACCCCTCAGGGGATGTCTGCCTGCTGGCTTAGGCCCACTACCCCGTGAGGTCCTTAGCACTGCCAAGGAGGTGGGAGAGGCTGCTGCCACCGCTGTTGCACTTGCCAGCTGTGAGCCTGGCTTCTGGTTGAGCAGTGCTCCCACTGTGGGAACGCACTGACCACCAGGGAGCAGCTCCTGCATTGAGCGTCTGCCCCCTGGTGGAGTGTGCTCATCATTCAGTTGATTTGCATATTAGCCTTTTATTATATAGGATGATATCCTACCTAATAAAAGGGTAATATGCAAATAACCATCACTCCGCTACGCCCACGATTGGGCCGGTGGGAGGCTGGGGGGTGGGACTCGGGGTGGCCTATCTGGCCGTTGAGAAGATCAAGATGGCGGCGCCCAGTCCTCTTAGTTCCGGGGGTCCCAGGGAAGATCGCCACCCCAGGGAGGCGAGGCCAGGCTGCCCAGCCGCTCCCAGGGGTCCCTGGGGAGATCGCGGCCTGGGGGGCATGGCTGGGCCTGTCCAGCCGCTCCCGGGGGTCCCTGGGGAGATCGGCACCCTAGGGAGGGGAGGCGGGACCTGCCCAGCCACTCCGGGGGTCCCTGGGAACATTGCAGGCATGGGGTTGCTGAGACCCAGACCAGGCCTCTGGCCACAGATTCATAGCTTCGGGGAGACCTAGGGCAGGGATCTGCCTCATCTGCAGAGAGACAGGTTCTGCAGTGCCCCCAAGACATGGGTGGGCCCAGCCAGGGATCAAGGGGCATGGAAGGACTCCTGGCAGAGGGCCAGGACCCTCACCCCTGAGGCGGGGGTTGAGGGGTGGTGCCACCTCAGTGGAGGGGTGCTGCACTGCAGGGTACTGGACTGACTGATGTGATTCAGAGAAGCTCCCAGCGCTAATGGGCCTCGCTCAGGCGGCCTTCACACTTCAGAGGCAGTGACTTCTACTCCTGCCTTGACCCAAAAGCAAGCCCGGGGTGCCCTGCCCCATGGCAGAGCATGCCTAGGCAGTGAGTGCGAAGCCTTCCACCTGCTCCAGAGAAGCGGGGCAGTAAAGAATGGGGGGCAGGGGACAGGGAGAGGAAAGAATTTGGAGCATCTGCAATGAAGAGGTGCTTGAGAAAGAGGCTCGGAAGCCTGACTGGAAGGTTTGTTCTGTTTGCCAGGCGACTGCCCTTTAGGAAGCGCAAAGAGCATGGCTCTGAGGGCTTCCTGTGTGCTGAGTCAAGTTCCACAGCCAACTGGAATTGGCCTCAGTTTCCTGGTCTATAAAATGGATGAAGCGTGTCCCAGTGCCTTCACTGAGCTTTGATGGCCAATTGAGATACTATATAAAGAAAATGAGGGAAGAAGTGAGAAAGAAAAGGAAGGACGAGCAACACAAAAGAAAGACTGAAAGGAACCTGTAAACCCATTGTCACTTAAATAGGGAATATAGTCAATAGTGTTGTAATGATGGTATGATGCCAGGTGGGTACTAGAAATATCGGGGAACACTTTGTAAAGTATATGATTGTCTAACCACTATTCTGTAACTAATATAAAACTTGAAACCAATACAAAATAATGTTGAATGTAAAGAAATGAAAATTGGAGTGAAATTTTCATAAATTTCAAAGTTTAAATAAAAGCTGTAAAGGAAGGAAGAGGAGAATAAAAATAGTGTTTTTCATTTTATCACTTCATTAAAAAGACAGTTGTCTTTATATGGTGCTTTTATACTTTTCTAAGTCATTATCTCATTTTAATTTCTGGGCAACTTAAAGACAAGATAATTATTCCCTCCACTATTTAAAGAAAGGAAATCTTGGTGTCTGGTCCTAATGATTCAATCGTCAAGCCCTTATTGTAAAGCAGGGTTAGTAAAATTTTCTGTGCAGGGTCATATCTATACTAATAAAAGCCTTGGGGGTGATCAGGCCAGCAGGGGAGGGTATTGGGGGGCAATCAGGCCTGCAAAGGAGCAGTTAGGGGGCAATCAGGCCAGCAAGGGAGCAGTTAGGGGGCAATCAGGCAGGTAGGTGAGCGGTTAGGAGCCAGCGGTCCCGGATTGTGAGAGGGATGTCCAACTGCAGGTTTAGGCCCGATTCAAAGGATCGGGCCTAAACCTGCAGTTGGACATTCCCCGAGGGGTCCCATATTAGAGAGGGTGCAAGCTGGGCTGAGGGACACCCTCCCCAGTGCACGAATTTCGTGCAACGGGCCTCTAGTTTAACAATAATACATTAAAAATTCTTAGTTGCTTTTGGAAGCAAATAGTAGTTGATAACTGAGTTTTGAATGGCTCATTACCTCTTTTTTTAAAAAAATATTTTTATTGATTTCAGAGAGGAAAGGAGAGGAAGAGAGAGATAGAAACATCAATGATGAGAGAGACCCATCGATTGGCTGCCTCCTGCACGCCCCCTACTGGGGATTGAGCCTGCAACCCAGGCATGTGCCCTTGACCAGAATCTAACCCAGGACCCTTCAGTCCACAGGCCAACGCTCTATCCACTGAGCCAAGCTGGCTAGGGCTCAGTACCTGTTTTTGCTATTTGAGCAAAACCCACAAGTATTTTTGTAGCCAATCCACAGAATTTATAGATTTTATAGTGTTTAAGTCCAAATCTTTAAACTGAGAATTGACTCCTTGATAAGATCTGGGAGAAATACATGTTAGAGGCTAAAATTTTATGGAGATAAAATTGTAAATGTTTATAATAATACTTGTATTTATTTAGTAATCTTTAATCTTTATGCTTACAGATAGTTCTTCAGACACTTCTGGCCTTTGCGGTTACCTGTTATGGTATAGTTCATATTGCAGGGGAGTTTAAAGACATGGATGCCACTTCAGAACTAAAAAATAAGTAAGTTTTCCCCTTTTCGTAAGTGTTTAATTTCTTGAGTTTTGCTTCATTTACATAAATGTATATGTTCTGGTACTTAAAAGTTGGTTTTTACATTTTGATTATACAATATGTCTGTGTAATGAAATCAAGATATTGAGGCACTGTTTGATATGATAGGAAAAACTGAAGTTGAATGATAGGCTATTGACATTAGAATAAGATTTCGTGTTTGCTTAAAATTACTTATTGGTTGTTTGGATACATAGGTGGATGGAAATAGATATATAGGAAGATATTCCCTCAGAAATTTTTTTCCTTCCCTCCATCTCCTTCCTTCTCTTTGCTTTCCTTTCCTTCCTTCCCTTTTTCCTCTTTTTGTCCTCTGACTCAGCTCTCTCTTTGGAAGAATAAGGGATTTTCTGTTTCCTTTATTACTTGAACCTAATCTGTGACATAAACTCTGTTCTCAGGCCCTTTTCTACCGCTGTATTAAAGTATATTTCTTTTTTTTCTTTTTTTAAAATTTCTTTATTGATGAAGGTATCACATATTTGTCCTCGTCCCCCCATTCCCATCCCACACCCCTCCCCACACATGCCCCCACCCCCCTGTTGTCCTTAACCGCTGGTTAGGCTCATATGCCTGCACGCAAGTCCTTTGGTTGATCTCCCCCTTTACCCCCACCCTTCCCTACCCTCCCCCTGAGGCCCGACAGTCTGATCCATGCCTCCTTGTTTCTGGGTCTGTTCTTGTTCATCAGTCTATGTTGTTCATTATTTCCCCTAGATGAGTGAGATCATGTGCTATTAGAAATACACGTATAAGAACCGAAAATGAGACAAGCAATAATGGTTATGGTGACAGGCAAATGAATCAGTGTGTAGTGAGTTTCTTTCTGGGCCAACAGTTCTTTTGAGACCCAATTTCAATGTCCAACAGTTCCTTATGTGTACATGTCAGCACTGACATTTCAGTTCTGGATGGTGGACAAATGGTGGTAATGCAGGTCCGACTCTGTCCGGTTTGGTCCTGGGCAATCTGCAGTGATGCACAGCTGCTAACTGCTAGTATGGGAAGGCCACATCAGCGTCTTCCATCTCTGGACTGCTTCTCTTCTGTCTTCATGGCTGGAGTAGTCCTGTCGATTCCTCTCTTGCTGGAATCCACATGGTCTCGGAGTAAAGTATATTTCTTATTCTGCTTTCTTTTTTTCTCCTGTACTTCTTCTAAGCTATTTTTGTGAACTTTGCTTGCTTTTCTTTCCAATATGTCTTTTTTAAAAAAGACTTTTTATTGATTTTTAGAGCGAGAGGAAGGGAGAGTAGAGAGAAACACCGATGTGAAAGTGAAACGTTGATCAGCTGCCTCCTGCATGTCCTCACCTGAAACCTGGGCATGTGCCCTGAAGGGGAATTGAACTGGCAATCTTTTAGTGCATGGAATAATCCCCAACCAACTGAGCCACACTGGCCAGGGCAATATTTCTTTTATAAAATCATCCTTTAGCTTTGTTCATTTCCATCTCTGGACTTTACTCACTTTCTTTATTCTGGAAAATTTAACCTTTTATAATATTTTTTTAGGAGGATTCACAATAAACATTTATGTGTTAGAGGAAAATCTACCTCTTTTTACTTTACATTTTAAATAGTCACATCTCAGGTTTCCTGTTTCATGTGGGGATGTACTTGGATTTTTAGGTGGGCTGACTTTGAGATTTGAGTTTTTATCAAAGGAAGAATTCTTTTTTTCCAGGAAACCCATATTTAGAAACAAACCAACACTAAAAGCCATACATTTAGGTGATTGTGAACTTTATTAGACCACATATCTCTCACTGGAGAAGAAAGGATACGCCATTGTAATCACCCACTACTGTTCTTACAGAGTCTACTAAGAATCACAGGCAAAGGGCCAGGAAAGAAAGAAGTAAAGCAGAATGGCATTAAGTAGGTGGTAGCAAAATATGATTTTATTAGGTGGTAAATATATGAATTTGGACAACAGCAGGTACAGAAAAACCAAAGAAATTTAAGGAATTTTTTGTGATCTTTGAGCTATGTTTAGAAAACAGGTCTTTCAGATGATCATAGGGCTTGGATAGTGATGGCCAAATGAGGCTAATCAAAGGTACAATCTCTGTACTGGTTTTTTAAAAAGACTATTTGGCACGAGCTTATGTTAGATCTACAGAGGTGATTAAAGTTGAGTAACTACAGGCAGTCCTCGGGTTACATCGGACTCAATGTACGTCGTTTCATGGTTATGTGGCCATCTCCCATTTATTTATATAAAAAAAAAAGTTCTGACATTTCGACATATGTACATATGTGCTTTATGTTTTTTATTATTTATTTACCACAAGTAAAGGCCAGGAATTGTTATCTTTCTTTTAATTTTTTTTTACTGTTTCACTTCATTACTGCTGTATATGTGCTCCATGTGAGTGATGTAGGTGCTTATGTAGGTGGGTTCCAACTTATGGCGAAATCGCGTTAAGTCGCGCCGTAGGAATGGATCTCCGACGTAACCCAAGGACCTACTATACTTGTGTTATTCATAAGTGTACTGGAAGGACTGGTTGAATTTAAAAATTCTATGGCTGTATATTGCTTTCCCAGGTTTCTTATTTTCCTTATACAAGAAAGAAATGAGATACAGTATGATTACCATTTATGGTCTGGTTTCATGGATTTAAACATAGTTTTAAATATAACCCATAGCAAATTCACCAGAAGCCTGCTTATTTTCAAATAGTCTTTTTATAAGGATATATCTAAAATTGATGCTTTTTTTTCTTTTAAGGGCATTTGACACATTAAGGAATCACCCATCATTTTATGTATTTAATCATCGTGGTAGAGTACTGTTCCAGCCTTCAGATACAACAAATTCTTCAAATCAAGATGCATTGTCCTCTAACACATCGTTGAAGTTACGAAAACTTGAATCCCTGCGTCGTTAAGATTTTTACAAATCATAACAACAGTACAGGACACAGAGTTGGAATATTGGAGTTTGGAGTATAAAACACTCCCCCCATCAGTATTTATATTGATCTTTTAGATCTAACTAAAACAAGTCTATGGCCCTTGTTTGTACACTGTAATCAAATTATTTTTTTTGGAGAATTTCAAGATTTATTTATTTTTTTAATTGAATTTATTGGGGTGACATTGGTTAATAAAATTATATAAGTTTCAGGTGTACAATTTTATAATGTATCATCTGTATATTGTATTGTGCGTTCACCACCCCAAGTCAAGTCTCTTTCCATTACCATTTATACCCCCTTTACCCTTTTCTATCTTCCCTCACCCCACTCACCCTCTGGTAATCACCATACTGTTGTCTGTGTCTATGAGTTGTTTTTGTTAAATCCTTTCACCTTTTTCACCTAGCCCTCCAACCCCCCTCCCCTCTGACAGCTGTCAATTTGTTCTTTGTATCTGTGAGTTTGTTTCTATTTTATTTCTTAGTTTATTTTGTTCATTAAATTGCACATATAAGTGGAATAATATGGTACTTGTCTTTCTCTGACTGGCTTATTTTACTTAGCATAATACTCTCCACGTCCATCCATGCTGTCACAAAAGGCAAGATTTCCTTCTTTTTACTGCCAACTAGTAATCCATTTGTAAATGAACCACAGCTTTTTTATCCACTCATCTACTGATGGGCATTTGGGCTGTTTCCATATCTTGGCTACTAAAGGCCCGGTGCACAGATTCGTGCACTGGTCGGGGGAGTGGCCTGCCGGAATTGGCCCACTGTGGGAGTGCCATTCATCCTGGTCAGCTGAGTGGCTGTGGACTTGCCCTCTGAGTGACTGCTGAATGAGGAAATTCGTCTGAACTGATATTTCGGGGTAATGTCTTGGGTAAAGGCTTGTTCTGTGCCCTGGAGGGACCTGGCGGAGAGCTTGCACCCCAAAGCCACTCAGTGAATATCCTTGATGTGTGATGCCAGGTCGGTGACACCATTGGTGATGTTCAGGACAGCCGTGCTCCAGGATCCTCAGCTATCAGGACAGCCTCCCTTGTGGGTCCACAGTCACATCCCTCTTGCCATCCACCTATGCTAGCTCCTCATGCTCTTTCTAGAACATACCTTAGAGGGCCTGCATCAGCTGGTGGGGTCAGGCCAGAGTCTGGGCTGTCTCAGGTATTTGATAGGTGCAGAGATTCGGCCTCACCCTGGGCCTGCTAGTGGCTGCTCCCACTGCAGGAGCAGCTGCTCATCCCGGTCAGCCGAGCAGCACTCCCACTGTGGGAGTGCACTGACCACCAGGGGGGCAGCTCCTGCATTGAGCATCTTCTCCCTGGTGGTCAGTGCGTGTCATAGTGACTGGTCGACCGGTCGTTCTGGTTGTTCCACAGTTTGGTTGCTGGGCTTTTATATACTGTATATACATTGTAAATAGTGCTGCAATGAACATCAAGTTATTGATGCAGTATAAATTATTTGTTAAAGGAGCCCTTGATCTTTCATAGCAAGAATTCTTTTTTTCATTTACAACAAATTGACATCTTTTGTAACAGTCACTGTTTTGAACACATTTCTTTGGGGAAAATGTGTGGGGTTTTTTTTGTAATTATTTTCTCAGATTTCTTTTCTTTGCACTACAGTTTTTAGGATCCTTTTGGAAACAGTGTGACTACTGCATTTTGCAGTATTAATGGTAATAAAATGGTCTTCATTTCTTTTTTTTTTAAATTTGGTATTCATTTCTTAACAACAAATTGACTTCTCTAAAGAGATTTAAAAAGGTGACATTTTTTATTATGCCCCCTAAAAAGTGGCTCTGCTTCAATAGATACTTGCCAGTTTTTAATTTATCTATGACTTCGCACTCCACCTGACTCCCATGTACCATCTAACAGCTGTCTTGTTTCATCACTTCTCTAGGGTTCTCTGTGCAGTGAGAAATTTTTTTGTCAGAAATTCTTTTTCATAACAAACATATTTATATTTAACACACTCAACTCCCTGTAAAGCTACTTGTGTTCTCTTCATTTAACTGTAAAAATTTCCCTAATTGGTTAAATAGTGTAAGAATAATTGTAGATACACCAAAATGAACCTTTGTGATTTAATTACCCTGCCTATGTAGAGTAATATTAACCACTGAGGAAAACTGATTACTTGTAATTAGCCAGTTTAACTTATTCAAAATCTTACTTTATTGCATACTACACTAGTGAATTAGTAAAAATAAATCTCTTGTTAAAGGCAGACTTCACAGAAATTTGGCCCAATATGTTCTAAATATTTGGAGCTAATATATTTTTTTAAAAGTTCAGGTCATTTAAGAAATTGTTTTGTGGCTTTTGACTTGTAGCAGGCTTAGAGTTTGCCATCATCATGATATGTTAATACATAGTAGCATTTTTTTTAGAAATAGTAATTTTAGTTTTATGAGGCTGACGATACAGAATAGTGCTTTTTAGAAACTAATTTTAGTTTTAAGGAAATTTTGCTAACTCTTTGATCTGCAGAAAGCTTAACATTTCTTTGTAGAGAACATTGATTTTATTGAATTCTACAAGTATGTAAAATTGGCTTATGTTGAACTGTATAAATGTAAAGGGAATATCTATGCAGATTCGAAAAGGAAATGTGCTTTAGGCAAGAGACATGATACCCTTACATTTGATGGCATTTTTTCCCATTAGGAATGAACCTCAGCTCTTCTATTCTGCCTGGTAATGCATAGCCCCAAAGCAGGTGATTATTTTTTTTTCATTGGGTTTTTATTGTTTTGTTTAGCTTTGTTTTGCCAACCTAGTCTTTCTGTGGAACACTGACTATGATCTCTAAGGAGAAAAAAGTTATAAATCTTCTGATAACCTAAAATAATTTAGAAATTAGTTTAAAATGTTGAGTCAGGGGTTAAAAGTGGTGATAATGAAATCAAAATAGTGTGTGAGAAACCAGCTCCTTATATCAGCTTGTATGCTGTTTCAGATATGACTGGATTCGCAAGAGCCTCATGTTCTCTTGGGGCTGTCTTACCTTCCTAATATGTTTTATAACAACTTCATTAAGATATAATTCACATACCTTACAATTCAGCCATTTAAAATGTATAATTCAGTGGTCTTATAATGTAGTCACAAGTTGTGCAACCATGACTACAGTCAATTTGAGAACATTGTCATTACCCCAAAAAGAAACCCTCTACCTTTTAAGCATTCATATCTCATTTTCTCCCAATGCCTCCCAGCCCCGAGTAACCACTAACCTACTTTCAATCTCTATGATTTGCCTTCTGGTCATTTACTATAAATGAATTTATATAATATCTGGTCTTTCATGAGTGGCTTCCTAAATAGGCTTTTGTCATATGTGATATGAGAACTTCTCATCTAAAGGACTGTGACTGCTGTGAAAGGAAGTGTTGGTAAAATCAGTAGATGTAAGGACGGAAGGTCAGATACCTAACAGGTTTCTCATTCAGTCTCATGCTGAATAGTTTTTTCCTCATAACCAAATATTCATGACATACTACTACTTATAATATTTTGGTTAGTCTCTAGAGTGGATATTGAAATCTTTGCCTGCCTAGTCAGGAAAGTCCGGCTAAAAATGATGCCTAATAATTTGGCAAATAATTGAGATGGTAGTTTTCAAATGTGTCTCACTTTGCTAGCAGCTTATTTATATACTCAGGGCCAGGTGAACTTCCCAAATTTCTTTACTTTCCTCCAGTGAATTTCTGCTATCTTTTTCAAGTATGTACTGTAGAACTGAAGTGATTCGGGTGCATTGTAACAGTGCTAAATGGGTTAAGTTCAAATTTTATTTATACTATGAGACAGTCCATGACTACCTAGGGTAGGGGTGGGGAACCTTTTTTCTGCCAAGGGCCATTTGGATATTTATGACATCATTCACGGGCCATTCAAAATTATCAATTTAAAAATTAGCCTGCTATATTTGGTTAAACATTTAATTAACTCACCCCCAAAGCCTTAACAGGGCCAGACTACATGATTTCACGGGCCTTATACGGCTCAGTCCATGGGCCAGACAGTCCCCACGCCTGACCTAGGGTAAGTCCCAAAAATGTAGTGATGTAAGCTAATTCAGCCTGCAGATGACTGATTTCAGTGACATTCAGAAGTCTAAACTATTGAAAGCTCTCTAAAATATGGGAAGACTCACTTCTTAGTAACCAGGGAGCCAGCCAAATGCTATGAGCTAATGGCTCAGCTGCAGAAAATGTAGAACAGTGAATTGGAGATCTCTGTAACCCCCTAAGGATTGTTTCCTATGCAGTGTAGCTTCTTTTTCAGTGGCATGACAGCATATTCTTGGCTGTATGTGGCCTGTTTCCATGACATATTGAGCAGTGTTATTTGTTGTGAGCATCAATGCCTATAACATAAGAAAAGCACATTCTTTTGAATATGTTTCCTTTCTTTTAATGACCTGCCCTGTCTAATAAATAAATGATTGGATCACCTTCACCCTGTTTGGGGCAGTGGTTTTTTAATTTTCATATGCTTCTCTGTCCCCAGAAAATTTTAAGAGTTAATTTTATGACTATTTTTTAAATTGATTTTATTTATTTCAGAGAGGGAGAGATAGAAACATCAATGATAAGAGAGAATCATTGATGGGCTGCTTCCTGCACGCCTCACCCTGGGGACCAAGCCTGTAACCTGGGCATGTGCCCTTGACTGGAATCAAACTGTTATCTCCTGGCTCATAGCTCGATGCTCAATCACTGAGCCACGCCATCTGGGCTTGACTTTTTTCCAGTGTGATGCTGTTTTACTAAATTCAATGGATACTTTAATTTTTATTGTATATGTAATGTCTTATTGCAATTTTATGTTTTTTTAGAGTCAAAATAAAATGAATAATCTCATTTTTATTTATATATTTGTCAAATATCCTTTGGGATATAAGAATTTTGGTCCTTGAGTAACAGTGTCTAATAATTTCATCACAATTTGTTAGATAGCCAAACTGCCATTACAAAATGTCACTTTATACTTAACAGGAAATCATGATTAAAACATTAGGAGGCAAATCTAAAGTTTAATGAAAATCCAAAAGGAAGTTCTGGTTTGCAAAACTTGGCACTTATCTGTAAGTATTTTTTAAAATAGCACTACCAGTACAGTGGAATCTTGGTTCTCGAACTTAATTTGTTCTGGAAGGCTGTTAGAGAAGCGATTCGTTTGAAAACCAAATCATTTTTTCCCATTAGAAGGAATGTAAATGGAATTAATTTGTTCCAGACCCCTAAATGATTCCCTGCTTTAACCTTTCTTAATTACAGTACATGTCTAATGTACTGTTTAATGGATAAACAAACACTTCTTTCTTAAATATATCGAACCACTCCCTACTAGCCTTAGACAATCACTCTTTCCAGGGGTATCTTAGGAAGTCATATATGGCACCTTCAGTTTTTCACATATGGTGGCCTCTGAAATGCTGTCACTGGCTAACTGCTTTTTGTTTATCTAATTTAACAACAGTTCTTCTACCTCTTCAATTGCCTGTGATCATTGTTTCTTTCACAACTTTAACAACATCAGCCATCTTGCCTCTTTATGTTTTAAAATTGTTCTAATCATCCATTTCACCAGCAACAAAAGCAAACACACATGCACACACATACACACACACACGCACGCACACACACACATTCACAGCACAATTATCTGAGACATTAGCAAGGTAAGGTTTAGCTGGAAACTGACTTAACTGGGCCATTTTCTCCTTTGTTTGTGGCCTGAGAGATGCTTTCTGTCATGCTGATGTATAACGTGAAAGCGTTGTCAGGTGGAGAACCAAAGTTAAAACAGAGACTTTTTTTTTTTTCTGTAAATAACGGTTGAAAACGAAATTGTTTGAGATGAGAGATGTTTGAGAACTGAGGTCTGATTGTATTCAAATCTACCTAAGAATATATAAAATAACCTATTAAGCAAGTATTCTTTAAAGAGGAAAAAAGAAAGACATGAATATGGCAAATATGGAAATACATGAATACAGAATCAGATGATACTGAAAGGCATGAAATGAAAACTTGCCCTTTTCTTTCTACTCCTAATACTTCTCTCTAATGATAATCAGCTTAAAGTGTCTTGAATATTCTTTCAGGAAAAAAATTATTTGCCAGTAAATATATACTTTTTAAAAAATTTTATGTGAATGGAATCAGATGGTATTATACTCCTCTGTACCTGGTTTTTTTGCTGTCTTATAATATCTTTCAGTATCAGTATATACTGAAATAACTCATTCTTTTTAATAACTGTGATATTCTGATGTATGAATGTGTTATAAATGTTTAAACATTTTTCTATTGCCAAACCATATTGCAGTGAACATATTTGTACATATAATGTAATTATACCAATGGTGTTCATTACTAGCAGTAGAATTGCTGGGTCAAAGGGTATTTTTTATTTCAGTTGTTATTGCCTAATTGTTCTCCAGAAATCTTTGCCAAGCTATACTTCAACATATAATGTATAATAACAAATGTGTAATATGCTAATTAGACTGGACATCCTTCCAGACATCCTTCTTTCCGGACAAAGCCGCAGTGTGCGAGGGCCTTGGCAGAGGTGGCAGAGGCCCCCAGCCGTGGCGGCTGGTGGGGGCCAGGGCCAAGGCCCTTGCACAAATTTCGTGCACCAGGCCTCTAGTGTATAACAATTAATTATGAGGCCCATGCCAATACTGGGTTTAGTAAACTTTTTAAAATTTAATAAACTGAAATGAACAAACAAAACAGAAACAGATTTATAGATACAGAGAACAGACTGATGGTTGCCAGAGGGGAGGGGAGTTGGCGGACTGGGTGAAAAAGGTGAAGGGATTGAGAAATACAGATTGGTAGTTATACAGTAGTCATGGGGATGTGAAGTACAGCATACGAAATATAGTAATAATATTGTAATAACTATGTATGGTGATATGTGGGTACTAGACTTATGAGGGGGATCACTTTATGAAGTATATGATTGTCTAGCTACTATGCTGTACACCTGAAACATACAAATTAATTATGAATTTAAACTGTACTTGAAAAAAAAATTTAAAGAAAAGCAATGAGAACACTGGCAAATGTCAAAATCAACAGTTTCAGAACTCTGGAATTAACCAAAGTGTTGCAAAAATTCCTAATAGGGTTCATTTAAAAAAATGGCTAAATCACAATAATAGGAATATTTGTGGTGTTTTAAATTGTTCTCTTCTCATCTTTCTCTCTTCTGCTCCATGATAGCCTTGAAAATCAAGAATCACAACTATTCTGTGAGAATTATTACTATTTAACATGACTGGCAACTCTTCAAAAAGGACATTCTTGGGGTTTGTCCATAATTAAACAGTCTGAGAGCACACTCTGTCTAAACAGCCTATTCACTATTTTGAGGTGCAAGGTAGGAATTCCTGTACTGCAGTGCTGAATAGAAGTGACAAATGTGGGAATCTTATATTGTTTTGATTTTGCGAGGAATGCTTCCAATTTTTCACTACTAGGAATAATATGTCTTATAGATTTTCAGTAGATACCTTCCTAACAAAGGCTTTTAAGAGAGAGAAATTGATTTGTTGTTCCACTTTATGCATTCATTGGTTGATTATTGTATATGCCCTGACACTAACCCCCTAACTGGGGGATCAAACCTGCAACCTTAGCATATTGGGATGTTGCTCTAACCCCGTGGTTGGCAAACTGCGGCTCGAGAGCCACATGCGGCTCTTTGGCCCCTTGAGTGTGGCTCTTCCACAAAATACCACAGCCTGGGCGAGTCTATTTTGAAGAAGTGGCGTTAGAAGAAGTTTAAGTTTTAAAAATTTGGCTCTCAAAAGAAATTTCAATCGTTGTACTGTTGATATTTGGCTCTGTTGACTAATGAGTTTGCCAACCACTGCTCTAACCAACTGAGCTACCAAGACAGTACTAGTGTGCTGTGTTTTTTTAATTATTATTATTTCCTCTCAGCTCCAAAATCACTCTTCTAGCCTGCTCTGTGAAAATGGTTATGGTTCCTTTAATTTTTCTTGTGGAACTTGATGCAAAAGATTATCTGTAGAGGGTGCTAGAGACATTCATTACAGGGAGAAAATTTTGCTTCCTGGTTCTGGGAGATGTTGGCACAGCTGGCTCCTGCTGGGCACCAGAATTTCCAGCATCAGTCTCTGCATCTCACATAGCTTATCCAGAGCCCAGTTGGTACAGGGTAGTGTGTCTAGCAGCACTCTATGGCCAGCAGCTTCCCTGGAACTCCTCTTAGGCAATAATAAATCTCGGTGTCTTCTGGTGAGACACTTCCTCAAATACATCACTCTCAAACACTCAGTAGTAGTTCTAGCAACTCCCAGAAAGGGAGTTGTTTCTAGAGAGGCACCACAACTTGACTGCCATTTTCTGAGTTGCTTCCAGGCTTCTCCAACAAGGTCAGGATTTTAACACTTGGCATGTGGATTCTTTGACCTGGGTGCTCTGTCTCTGCCGGGAAAATGTCTCTTCCAGGTTGTGGGACTATTCCTGGATGATTTACCTCAGCTCTGTGGAGACACTTCCTTGAGTGCTGATCTCACCAATAGGGAGGCATTTTCCTTGTGTCTAATGTACTGCTTTGCTGTGATCATTGTTTCTTTCACAACTTGTGTCAGCGATGTTGGGGAGGGGGCTGTCCTTGTCGCTCTATTTCAGTTCTATGAAGTTTTTCTTGTATAATTTTCTTAGCGCTGGTGAGGGGATTCTTCCTTGGGTGCTTCTCTCAGAATCAAGGGTGGGCGTGTTTCTTGGTTTTCTATCTAAGCCCTGTGAGGGGAACTTTTCTTTGGATGCTCTACCTCAGCCATAGGTGAGGTGGACCTTTGCCTTGATTGGGGCTCTTTCTCAGGGTTCAGTCTGAGATCTGAGGTGGCTGAGACTATTTTTTTGAAGGTTGATCTCTGCACAGGAGGAGGATCTTTCTCTGCCCTAGTTCAGAAGATTTCCTTGAGCGTTTCATCTCACTTGTGTAGGGCTGGCTGCTCTTCCTTGGGTCCTCATAGCAGGAGACTTCTTTGGAGCTCTGTCTCTGCCTTAGGTGGTGGAATCTCCTTGGATGCTCTGTTTCAGCCCAGGAGTGGGATACTTTTCCTTGATTTCTATATCTCAGGCTTGAAAGAGTTCTTTCTAACCTTTAACTATGTCCTTAGGCATCTATGTGGGAATCTGAGTTAGTAATGTATGAGAGTTCTTATTGTATCATATACTCACAAACACTCGCTATAATCAGTCTGTGATTTCAACCACTCTGGTGGGTGTGCAGTGATGTCTCATTATGTCTAAACTTTCATTAGACTAATTAATCAGGTTTACTTACCATTCACTTATGTCCTTTATGAAGTGATTTTTCAGGTCTTTTACCCATATTTTATCGAGATATTTCTATTTTTAAAATTGGCTTGTAGTTTCACATATATTCTGGATTTCATTCATTTTTATATATACACTAGAGGCCTGGTGCATGAGAAGTCATGCACTAGATGGGGGGGCCCCTCAGCCCAGCCTGCCCCCTCTCACAGTCCAGAATCCCTCAGGGGTGGGAGGCGACCTGGCGATCAGGAAAGGCGACACCCCATCACACCTCTGCTCCTGCCACTGCCGGTAGCGCAAGCCTCGGCTGGCCCTGGTTACCTGAGCCTCGGGTGGCCCTGGGCAGCTGGGCAGTTGCCATCTGAGGCTTGCCTGTGCCTTGGGCCGGCCCTGAGTGGCTGAGGGACTGAGGGGACTGGGGGACTCTGGAGGCAGGCGTGCAGAGCAGCCAGGCCCACCTGCCACCCTGGCGGTGCTGAGGGGGGACTGGGCGCCACCATCTTGTGGCTGTGGGCGATGCCATCTTTGAAGGCGGGGCAGTCAATTAGCATATTCCCTCCTTATTGGCTGTGGGCGGTGCCATCTTTGAGGGCGGGGCAGTCAATTAGCATATTCCCTCCTTATTGGTTGTGGGTACTGACATATTTGTGATGGTGTGAGGGTCAATTAGCATATTCTCTCTTTATTAGATAGGATATATTTAAATATATAATTTTGAGTATCTTCTATAGATCTCTTTTGATTATTTTGCAAAATATGTTTTTATAGAGAGAAGAAAGGAGAGGGATAGAGAAAAAGAAACATGGATAAAGAGAAACATCATTGATCACCTGCCTCTGGCATTCCCCCTATTAGGGATGCAACCTACAACCCAGGGTATGTGCCCTAACCAGGAATTGAACCAGCAACCTCTTGGTTTCTGGGTCGACACTCAACTGCTAAGCCACACCAGCAGGGCCTGTTTTGATTTTTTCCTCTCTTAATGCAGGAGTGTTTTTTTGATAAACAAGAAGTTTAATTTAAATAAGTCTAATTAATCAATTTATTCTTTATGGTTAGTGCTTTTTTTCCTTTTAAAAATCTTTGCCTACCCTAAAGCCATTAAAATAATATTCTAGGTTTTCTTTTATATCTCCTATTATTCTCCTATAATTTTTTTTTATAAAACAGATTGAAGTAAGAATTAAGATTTATTTTTTCCCTGTAGAGTGGATTTATTAAAGGGACTATCATTTTTTCCACAATGATTTATAGGCCCTGTTGTTATAAATCTAGCATTTGTATATTTCCAGATTGATTTCTAGATTCTCTATGCTCTTCCATGGTGTATTTACCTGCCTTTTCTCCAATGCCACAAATTTTTCATTATTTTACCTTTACAGTATGTCTTATATCTGGTAGTGTGTTTCTTCCAACTTTGATTATTTTTTTTCTTCTTATAGTTTCTCTTGATTATTTTAAGCCTTTTGATACACATATACTTTTTTTTGTTTGTCTTGTTAATTCCTATTTGAGGATATTTTACCATTGATTTTTAGAGAGTGGAAGGAAGGGAGAGAAACAGAGAGAGAGACATCAATGTGAGAAAGACACATCAACTGGTGGCCTCCTGCACATGCCCTGAATAGGGCGGGGATCGAGCCTGTAACCGAGGTATGCAGTATGTATATGCTCTTGCCCTGAATTGAAACTGAGACCCTTCAGTCTGTGGGCCAATGTTCTATCCACTGAGCAAAACTGGCCAGGGCCCCATTTACTTTTATATTATCAGCTTGAAATTTCCTCCCAAATTAACATGGTGAAATTTAAATATGATTTCTATAATCATTCTGGGGATAAATAACAATAATGACTTAATAATGAGATTTCCAATTTATGCAAAAAGTATTTATCTCCATTTACAGAGGTCTTTAATGTCTCTCAGTGATGTTTTATAGTTTTACATGTAGTGCTCTAGCGCATCTTTCATTAGATTTATTTCTGGGTATTTGAAATTCTTTTTTTAAAAAAATATATTTTATTGATTTTTTACAGAGAGGAAGAGAGAGGGATAGAGAGTTAGAAACATTGATGAGAGAGAACATCAATCAGCTGCCTCCTGCACACCCCCTACTGGGGATGTGCCCACAACCAAGGTACATGCCCTTGACCGGAATCGAACCTGGGACCTTTCAGTCCGCAGGCCGACGCTCTATCCACTGAGCCAAACCGGTTTCGGCGGTATTTGAAATTCTTGATACTATTTTCAATTGTATTTAAGATGTCTTTTTCTAATTATTTCTGTTATTATACAGAAACTAGTGGCCCGTGCACGAAATTTGTGCACATCAAAGGGGATTAATTAGAGGAAATAATTTAATATTGCTATTTGCCCTTTCTCTATAATAGAAGTGTCAGAGATGAAAGAAAATTAGTAAAATGTATATGAAATCCTTCCTCCTGTCAGAGTCTGGGGCACACCACAGGACCCAGAGTCAAGTCCCCGCCCACCCACATGCACCTCAAAATCGCGTGAGACCGAGACCCGGCCACCCCCCCCCCCCCGATTGGGCTAGATCCAGACCCGGCCAGTCCCACCCTTGTCAAGCCCTGCTGGGCAGCGGGCATAGCCTCAGGTCTCCTGGTCCGGTGCCAGGATGGGGGCATGGCCTGAGGTCCCCAGCCCAGACCGGGGCGGGGGGCATGCCTTGAGGTTCCCCATCAAGCCCCGCCAGGTGGGGGACATGGACTGAGATCCCCTGTCAAGCCCCACTGGGAGGGGGACGCAGCCTCAGGTCCCCTGTCAAGCCCCACTGGCAGGGGGGCGCAGCCTCAGGTCCCCCATCAAGCCCCACTGGGTGGGGGCATAGCCTGCATTCCCCCGACCCAGCACTGGGGGTGCACCTTGAGGTCCCCCATCAAGTCCCGCTGGGTGGGGGGCATGGCCTGAGGTCCCCTCTCAAGCCCTGCCTGGTGTGGGGCACAGCCTGAGGTCCCCTGTCAAGCCCCACAGAGGCGGGGGAGGGTGTAGCCTCAGGTCCCTGCTGATTGCTCGTTAAGGCTCCTTATGGGAACTTGGCCTCAGCTGTGGGTGCAGCCATCTTTGTGACGGAGTGATGGTCAATTAGCATATTCCCTCTTTATTAGATAGGGTACAAGTAGTTTTTTTATTATTGCCCCTATATCAAGTAACTTGATTACATTTATCTATGAATTGTAATTATTTTATATCTTTTAAAATATTCTATGTACAGAGAACTGTCATCTGTGAATAATAACAATTTTACTTCTTTCTTTCCAAATTTTATACCTATTTTATTTTTCTGACGGGACCTCCATACATTTTTTAAAAATATATATTTTGATTGATTTCAGAGAGGAAGGGAGAGGGAGAGGGGGAGAGAGATAGAAATATCAATGATGAGAGCAAATCATCAATTGGCTGCCTCCTGCAGGACCCCACTGAGGATCAAACCTGCAACCATGGGCCTGTGCTCTGACTGGGAATCGAACCATGACCTAGTTCATAGGTCAACATTCAACCTCTGAACCACACCAGCCGGGCCTCCATATATTTTTGATACATAGTTGACATCCTTGTCTTGTTTAAAACTCAGGGAGAAATTGTTTGATATATCACCATTAAGTATGACATTTGCGATAGGAATTTTTGGGGGTAGATACTCTCTATTAGGTTAAGAAAATTGCCTTCTGTTATAAGTTACTGATAACTTTTATCATGATTGGTGTTGAACTTAGGCCCATCTATGAAATGGTCATGTATTTTTTCTTCTTCTACTTTTTTTCAAGTATGGTTAAGATTGACGAATTTTTAAATTTAAACCAATCTTGCTTTCCTGAAGTATACTACACTGTGACATGATGTATATATATTTTAAATATATTTTTGGTTTCTAATCTTTTGTTTAGGATTTTTGTGTTTAATTTTAGAAAAGAGATCTTATAGTTTTATCTTCTACTGTGCTTGTTAGGTATTGGCACAGGTTTATATTGACCTCATAAAATGAATTGAGAACTAGTCCCCTATTTTTTGTTTTCTGAAAGAGTTTGTGTTATTTCTTTTAGAGTAATTTAATATGTTTATTTAATTTTGAAGGACTATTTGAAATGGCAAGCACTGTTTTAGGTCCTGGAGGTAGACTGGTAAAAGCGGTTCAAGTCCTGAACTTTCATTACCTCTTTCTGTGGATTAGGAACTGTGCTAAGTACCTTTCAAATATTTTCTCACTTATTCCTGAGATAGGTACTACTACTTACCCCATTTCAAATGAGGAAAGGTACTACTACTTACCCCATTTCAAATGAGGAAACTGAGGCACAGAGAGGTTAAATGGCTTCTCTAGCATTCAGGTATGTTGACTCAAAAGCCTGTGCTCTTAACAGCTCCATGCTTCCAGAGGGACTGCGAAGCCCTCCTGCCAGATCCGGATGCTTTGCCTTTCCATGGGCCACAGGGATGCAGGTGTGGGGGGGAGGGGAGAAGCATAGCTAGAGAAACAGGGACTGTAAGGAGGGGTGGCACCCCTGGCATCTGGGGCTGAGGAAGGTTCTGGAGGCAATTCTACAGGAGTCTCTGAGCCAGCAGGAGGCCAACACCCCACTACTTTCAGCAGCACTTGGTAAACCGCAGCTTTGCTCCCCTGGTCTCTCCCAGGGGCAGGCAGGACAGGATGTTCTGAGTTCTAGCAGCAGGACTATTTCTTGGGAACTATGATTAAGACTCAAAAGTCTGTGGTTGCTGGGCAAAGGCCCTGCCTCACCTTTTATAGCTGTCTGGCTTAAAATGTCACAAATATTTACAGACTTGCTTTTTTCCTCTCTCATCAGCTTTGTGACCCTGAACACATTCTCCCTTTTGTGGTAGGCAGTTATATAGACAGGAGCAGAGCAAGGATGATGGGCCAGGTACAGAAGGTCACCAGGGCAGAATATCTCCAGGTGCCTAACAAAGGACAATTGTAGGATGGGACCTCGGCCCTAAGGTGACCTTTCCTCCCTTAGCATATGGCTGGTCATGTGATTTGGACCCTCTGACCTTTCCCAGAGATAACATCTAGGCCTCAGTTACTAGCATGTTTCAGCTCCAGGCTCAGAAAAGCAGCAAAACCAGACAAGTGATACCATCAATTGAAAGGTTTGGAGTGGGCCGAGGTTACACATCTATGACATGAAGCCATAATGTATCAAAGGAGATTTTATTCCAGGTACCTGGGTGCAGGTGGACTGAGACCAAGAGAGACATCAGCGAAGAGAACAGGGAGAGATAGGTTTTTATTAATTTTTGTGACTGTAAGCCGCTCTGCTGATGTAAGGGTCTGGTCCTTTGTTCCTCCCACTGCCAGGTGTCTTCTGGTTATCTGAACTATGCGGTGTTCAAGGCTGCAAGCTTTCTGCAAGATATCTGCTAAGCACAATAATTTTTCTCTGTCCCTTTTTATTCTCTTTAACCCTTTCACCAATGACACCAACACTGACCTCGGGACCAGCTGCATTGAATAATGACCCCCTGACCTGGTGCTGACCAATCAATCAATGGAGACCTAGACACACCAAGAAAGCTGCTGAATATTCTATTGAGATGTTCCCCTGGAGTGGGGGGACAGTTCAAGTCCTTGTTGTCAGGGATCTTACATTCCAATGGCGGATATACATAAACAAAATGACTACAGATTATAATAAATACTATGAAGATAGTAGTATATGTTATTTTGTCTTTAGTGTTTGGAGGACTCATCAGGAAAGCCTTCTGGACAGGAAGGTTATTAATATTTTGTTACTTGTTTTACCAGATACAGGAATACTCAGATTTTCTGTTTCTTCTTTGATAAATATAGGTAAGTTTTATTTTTTTATATTAAGAGTCTCTATTTCCTCTCAATTTTCATATCAGAAATAATGTCTTTCATAGTATTCCCTCCATTTTTATAACCTCTTCTGAATCTATGTTTATACTTTCTTTTAATTGTTTTAGTATATTTATTTATTTTTTAAAATATGCTTTTATTGATTTCAGAGAGGAAGGGAAAGGGAGAGGGAGATAGAAACATCAGTGATGAATGAGAATCATTGATTGGCTGCCTCTTGCACACTCCACACTAGGGATTGACCCTGCAACCCAGGCATGTGCCCTGACCAGGAATCAAATCTTGAACTGTGACCGCCTAGTTCATAGGTCGACGCTCAAGCACAGAGCCACTATGGCTGGGCCTTTTCATTCTTTACATTGTTTATTTGTGGATACACTTTATCTTGAGCAATTGCACCCAAGATTTGTCTCTGTTGTTAGTGTTTTCAAATGATCCACTTCTGCCTTTGCTGATCAACCCTATTGTCATTTTCTTTTTCTTTTATTAGAATTGCTTTACTTTAAAATAAAGCTCTTTCTTTTGACTTTATTTATATTTGTATTCGTCTTCCTAATTTGACATAGATAATCAATTTTCAGACTTTTTATTATCTAATAAAAGCACACAAAACTATGTCTCTCCATCTATGCGCCACTTGAACGGCATCCCACAGGTTTTGCTATTCAATATTTTCCTCATGGCTCACTTGTAAATATTTATTTAGAAGTGGGTTTAAAAATTTGGATTGCTTTTCCTTGTTGCTATTGACTTCTAGTTTAATTTCATTTTATTTAGAGAAGATCATTGACATGAAAGTAAACATTGCAATTTTTTTTAGAATGTGGTCATTTTTGCAAGTATGCTTAAGAAGAATTTTTATTCTAATCAGAATAAAAATTGGATACAGGTTTCTATTTATGGCCATAAATCAAGCTTATTAATTGTAACTTTCAATATATACATTTACTGTTTTTGACCTAGGCTAAACAAATCAGGACATTCTAATGACCCTTTTACCACAATAAATGGTTCAAGTATGAGAATATAAACTAAAAGGTTGGGTTACAGTAAATCTTAGGACTTCTAGGAATGCTGGGACAAAGATATAACCACTTTTTCTTGCTAAATATAACTGAAGTAGCTTGTAATTTAGGAGCTCTGACAGTCATCATGAAATCATGAGGAGGAGCCAATACTGGAATGAAAGTGGCATAAAAGAAAGCAGAAGAGAATAATAATTAAAAAAAGACTAGGCTCTTGGTAATATTATTGCTCCACTGCATTAAGCCTCACTGAAAGCTAATTTTCAGTTGTGTGTTGACTTCTTGTAGCATTTAGTCAAAATGAGTGGAGTTTCCTGTTCCTACAATTGAAAGCACCCTATGCAAAACAGTGTTCATTGCAGAAAATAAAAGAAAAAACACACGATACATTTGAAAATCACCAGGCATTTTACCACTCAGAAACAAACACTTTTCACATTTAGTATTACAAAAACCTGGAGACAATTGTTTTATACTTTTATCTTAGTGTGAAGAAATTCTGTCTATCAAAGTTCCCCTACTGTGACAAAACTCCACTTTTTAGTAATCCAGAGACTGGAGTGTACCTCTCTGAGGGAGAAGAGTTTCCTTCTGCAATACAAGTATGCTTAAGAAGAATTTTTACTGGATGGAATTGGAGAACATTATGCTGAGTGAAATAAGCCAGTCAATGAAAGAAGAATACCACATGATCTCACTCATTTATGGATAATAAAGAACATTATAAACTTGAACAAAAAGATAGATACAGAGGCAGTAAAGCATCAAACTGTCAAATTACAGCAGGAAGATTAGGGAGAGGTGGGGAAGATAAGTGATCAACCAAAGGACTTGTATGCATACATATAAACATAACCAATGGACGCAAAACTCTGGGGGGTGAGGGCATATATGGGAGTGGGGGGGCAATGGTAAGATATGTACACATATAATACCTTAATAAAAAAGTTGGAAAAAAAGAAGAATTTTTATTCTAATAAAAAATTTTATTCTAATTCCACTTTTTAGTAATCCAGAGACTAGAATGTAGCTCTCTGAGGGAGAAGAGTTCCAATAGATAGATCCAATGTGGGGTGAGGTAGGCGGAACACTAAAAAAAACAGAGGTGTGATGGATTCCTCTGTTGTGCTGGAGTCATGTCTGAGTATGGTTAAGCTTCCTGTGCTGCTCAACCTTCAAATGGTCACGTTTGTCCAGGCCCTGATCTTCAACATTTTGGGTTCAAAATGCAATTTGAGGGGAGGACAAAATGGCAGTGGAATAGACAGATGTGTCCCGAAACTTGCCCTGGAGCAGACAGAATGAGCAGCTGAAATGAATAACATCCACCCCAAATTGGTGAAGGAGACTCAACTGGTGAGACAATTTGCAGCTGGAAAGGGCAGAGGATCCCTGGAGAAAGGAAAAACCAACAATCTGGCAGGAGAGTCTGCCAGACCTCTGGGGCCAGAGGGTCAGAGGGAAACCGCACGGCACCAAGGCTGCGTCCCTTGGGACAAGTACAGCATCTGACTGTGGTAAGGAGGTCCACAGGACTGCTGGTGGCAGGGGATTCTAGATCTGGGTCCACAGTCACGCAATACTGAGCCCAGAGGGGCAGCCTGAAGGGCTGATCAGACCACGCAGTGTTGGCAGGAGAGGAGTTCGAAGAGGCGCAGTCTTTCCCCTCTCTGTGGCCTGTGCTTTTCTTCATTGAACCTAGTTCATAGGACCTTTCAGATACAGACACTCACCCATGGCTGAGGTGCGGGAGAAGGTGGGGAGAGGAGAGGGTCCAGAAGAAGTGGCAGTGAGTCTGGCGCTGAGTCATACCTGAGCTGGGGACCTGGGCAGCCCTTTACTCCTGAAGAGATAGCCCCTCCCTCCAGTCTCCAGGCAACCAATACAGCCACACCCAGACTACATCCTGAATGGTAAAAAGGATTAAAAAAAATCTGAATAGTCCCTGAGAGTCCACAGGGACTGGCCTAAAGAGAGGCCTTCAGTCCCAGCAATAGGAAACGGAGAAACCGCAGACAGTACAGAAGATTGGGATCTTAAGCAGGCCAAAGGAATGACACTTCACTTTTTCATTTTTATTTTATTTTATTATTATTTTGTTATCCCTTTTTTCTTCTTTTTTCTTTATTTTCCTGTTTTTGTTTGTTGCTTTATTTTCTATTTCTTTTCACATTATTTTTCCATCATTCTATTTTATTTTATTTTATTTGCTATTTTTTATTTTTTATACCATTTTTAAAATCAATATTTTGTAAATGTATTATTATTATTATTATTATTTACTTCTCATTCTCTTTCTTCTTATCCACTCATCCCCTTTCTACTTCCTCTATACTGAACTGAGGTCCTCCCCATATTTATCCAATTCTTAACCTTATTTTCTGTATATAAGCTCAGCCTCTACAGATTCTGCCCTCACCCTCATTGCTGGGTGTTTGGTGTTTGCATTTTTTTTGGTTTATCTGTTTGTTCTGTGGTGTTTTCTCTCTCTCTCTCTCTCTCTCTCTCTCTCTCTCTCTCTTCCTTTTTCTTTTCTCTCTTATATTTTTTCTCTCTTTGATATCATTTGTGCTCTCTTTTCTCTCCCCTAATTCTCTTTTCTCAGGTGGTCACTTATATTGGGGTTATCGGTGTCGTGAGTACATATGTGTTTTGTTCACTTTGTGTCGTGTCTTATTGAGGTGAATTTTATCCTGTCTGGCCAATGTGCTAGAGAGCAGGCCACATAATCAGACACCTGCAGAGGAAACTCCATCCACGAATGGGTCAATAACACCCCAGACCCAACCACAGAGGCAGGAAGAAGGCGGCAGTGAGGGAGAGAGCGTGAGTGAGTGAGGGAGCAAAAGAGGAGTGTGTGGTCATGTGGTGTGTGTGTGCGTGTGTGCATGTGTGTGTGTGTGTGTGTGTGTGTGTGTGTGTGTGGCACAGTTAGATCCCGCAGGACCTTTGGGGGCAGACTAACTGGGCTTGCCTAGCTAGGCAGCCTCTGCTATGGTTGCAAACAGTACCGGGAGGCTGGCTCTTCCTCAGAGGCCTCGTCTTTTTGAAGGGGAGAACTGCTATAACTGGGAGTCCAGCCACACCTCCACCCAGGGTGCCCTCAGATAACACCTGGGACTCTACAGCCACCCCTGCCAGGGACCTGCTACCTCGGCTGTGGTCTCAGTGTCACTGAGTCTCCAGCCACCCTGGGTGCAGGATCCTGTGAGTTCTGAAGCGCAATCCCCTCTGACCAGCCCAATGCGTCAGCCCAGGGCACTGCGACCGAGCGAGCATCAGACTCATGAGCAGCCTGCTCCTGTACAAGGAGCAGCATCACGGCAAGCAGCCCACCCCAGGCTGAAGAGCAGCAGCCTCACGTGGCCTGCCCCTGTCCAAGGAGCAGCAGCTGTGTGAGCAGCCTGCACCCCTATCCGAGATCAGCAGCCTCACGAGCAGCCTATCCATGACTGAGGAGTGGCAGCCCCATGCAGCCTGCCCCTGTCTGAGGAGCAGCAGCTGCGCACAGCCGGCACCCTGCACCTGTCTGAGGAGCAGCAGCCAAGCACAGCCTGCCCCCATCCGAGGAGCAGCAGCCTCGTGATCAGCCCACCCCCATCTAAGGAGCAGCAGCTGTGTGAACAGCCTCCCCCCACCAGACAGAGGAGCCACCCTGCTGTGAACAGCACCCACCAGAGGAGCCACTGCCAACTGAGCAACCCCTGCATGACTTGAATCTAGATCCTTTGGTGAGATTAAAAAAATGGGTAGACAAAGAAACCCCCAAAAGAAAGAAAAGGAGGAATTGCCAGAAAAGCAGTTACGTGAAACAGAGGAATGCAATATGTCAGAAAAAGAATTCACAATAAGGGTCATACAGTTCATAAACCGGATGGATGAAAAAAATCAAGAACTTATGTAAGAATCAAGAAGATATAAAGAGTGATATAGCTGCAATAAAAAGCACCATGGAAAGTTTCAACAGTAAACTAGAAGAAGCAGAGGACCGAATTAGCGATTTGGAAGACAAGGAAGCAAAACACACCCAAACTGAAATGCAATTGGAGAAAAAAATTAAAAGATAGGAAGAGAGCCTAAGTGAGCTATGGGACAACATGAAACAAAGCAATATACGAATAATAGGGGATCCAGAACAACAGGAAGAAGAACAAGGGTTAGAAAACCTATTTGAAGAAATAATGTCAGAAAACTTCCCTGATGTGGGGAAGAAAAAAGTCACACAAGCACAGAGAGTCCCAAACAAGATGAACGCGAAAACGCTTACACCAAAACACATCATAATTATGAAGGCAAATGTTCAGGACAAAGAGAGAATCTTAAAGGCTGCAAGAGAGAGACAGAGAGTTACCTACAAGGGATCTCCCATTATATTACCAAATGATTTCTCAACAGAAACACATCAGGTCAGAACGGAATGGAAGGAAATTTACAAAGTGATGCAAAGCAAGGGACTGAATTCAAGAATACTCTATCCAGCAAGGCTATCATTCAAAATTGAAGGGGAAATAAGGAGCTTCACAGACAAAAAAAGGCTCAGGGAGTTTATCACTACCAAGCCAGCAATGCAAGAAATGCTAAAGGGACTGGTGTAAACAGAAGAAATAAAAAGGTAAGAAGGAACACAGGCACAAAAAATAAAAATGGCTACAAACAAGTACCTATCAAAAATAAATTTAAACATAAATGGACTAAATGCTCCAATCAAAAGACATCAAGTGGCTGAATGGATAAAAAACAAACAAAACATGAACAATATATATACTGTCTACAAGAGTCCCACCTCAGAACAAGGGACTCACAGAGTCTGAAAGTGAAGGGATGGAAAAATATCTTTCAGGCAAATGGAAATGAATAAAAAAAGCTGGGGTAGCAATACTTATATCTGACAAAATAGACCTCAAAGTGAAGGCCATAACAAGAGATAAATAAGGCCACTTCATAATACTAAAGGGATCAATACAACAAGAGGATATAACCCTGGTAAACATATGCACCCAATGCAGGAGCACCCAAATATATTAAAAAAAAAACAACTCCTGGAAGATATCAAGGGAGAGATCGGCAACAATACAATCATAGTAGGGAACTTTAATATGCCACTGACATCACTGGATAAATCCTCTGGACAAAAAAATCAGCAAAGAAACAGCAATCCTAAATGACTCACTAGATAAGATGAACTTAATTGACATCTTTGGAACATTTCACCTCAAAGCCATGGAATATACGTTCTTCTCAAGTGCACATGTGACATTTTCAAAAATGGACCACATATTGGGTCACAAGTAAAGTTTCCCCAAATTCAAGAAGATTGAAATCATATCAAGCATCTTCTCAGACCACAATGACATAATATTAGAAATAAACTACAAGAAAAACAATGAAAAAATTCAAACACTTGGAAGCTGAATAGCATGCTATTAAAAAATGATTGGGTTACCAAAGAGATCAGAGAAGAAATTAAAAACACTCTGGAAACTAATGACAATAAAAAAACAACAATCCAAAATCTATGGGACACAATAAAAGCAGTCCTGAGAGGGAAGTTTGTAGTTCTACAGGCCTACCTCAAAAAAAAAAAAAAAAAAAAAAAAAAAAAAAAAAAAAAAAAAAAAGAAAGAAAGAAAGAAAGAAAAGAAAGAAAAAATGGTAGTAAATCACCTAACTCTACAACTTAAAGAATTAGAAAGAGAGCAACAAGAAAAGCCCAGAGTGAGCAGAAAGAAGGTGATAATAAAGATCAGAGCAGAAATAAATGACATAGAGACCAAAAGAAAAACAATAAAAAGATCAATGAAACCAAGAGCTGGTTCTTTGAAAGGATAAACAAGATTGATGAACTGCTAGCCAGGCTCACCAATAAGCAAAGAGAGAGGACCCAAATAAACAGAATCAGAAATGAAAGAGGTGAAATAGCAACAGACCCCACAGAAATATAAAGGATTGTTAAAAAATACTATGAACAACTCTATTACAACAAACTAGACAACATGGAGGAAATGGACATATTCCTAGAAAAATACAATCTTCTAAAACTCAATCAAGAAGAATCTAAAAAAAAAACATTTCCCCTAAGAACAGGAACAAGACAGGGATGCCCACTCTCACCACTCCTGTTTGACATAGTACTGGAAGATACTAGCCATCGCGATTAGACAAGAAGAAGAAATAAAAGGCATCCAAATTGGAAAAGAACAAGTAAAGCTGTCTTTATTTGCAGACGACATGATATTGTACATAAAAAATCCTAAAGACTCCGTCAAAAAACTAATAGACTTAATAAATGAATTCGGCAATGTAGCAGGATACAAAATTAACACCAAGAAATCTATGGTCCTTCTATACACCAATAGTGAACTTACATACAGAGAGACTAAAAAGGCAATCCCATTTACCATCGCACCAAAAAAATTAAGATACCTAGGAATAAACTTAACTAAGGAGGTAAAAGACCTATACACGGAAAACTACAGGACACTGAAAAAAGAGATAGAGGAAGACATAAACAGATGGAAGAACATACCATGTTCATGGATTGGTAGAATCAACATCATTAAAATGTCCATACTACCCAAAGCAATCTATAGATTCAATGCACTCCCCATTAAAATACCAACGGCATATTTCACAGACCTTGAAAGAACTCTCCAAAAATTCATCTGGAATAAAAAAAGACCCAGAATAGCCACAGCAATCCTGAGAAAGAAGAATAAAGTAAGAGGGATCTCAATACCAGATTTCAAGCTGTATTACAAAGCCAGTATTCTCAAAACAGCCTGGTACTGGCACAAGAATAGACATATAGATCAATGGAACAGAATAGAGAATCCAGATATTGAACCAAACCACTATGCTCAATTAATATTTGACAAAGGAGGCATGAACATACAATGGAATAAAGACAGTCTCTTCAATAAATGGTGTTGGGAAAATTGGACAGATACATGCAAAAAAATGAAGCTAGATCACCAACTTACAACATACACAAAAATAAACTCAAAATGGATACAGGACTTAAACATAAGACGGTAAACCATAAAAATACTAGAGGAATCCACAGGCAGCAAAATCTCAGACATATGCCAAAAGAACTTCTTCACCGATACTGCCCCTAGGGCAATGGAAGCTAAAGAGAAAATAAACAAATGGGACTACATAAAAATAAAAAGCTTTTTTACAGCAAAAGAAACTATCAACAAAACAACAAGAAGGCCCACTGCATGGGAGAACATATTTGCAAATGGCATCACTGATAAAGGTTTAATCTCCAACATCTACAGGCAGCTTATACAACTTAATAAAAGGAAGATAAATGATCCAATAAAAAATGGGCAATGGACCTAAATAGAATCTTTTCAAAAGAAGACAGAAGGAAGGCCAAGAGACACATGAAAACATGCTCAATGTCACTAATTGTCCGAGAGATGCAAATCAAAACAACAATGCGGTACCATCTCACACCTGTCAGAATGGCTATCATCAACAAATCAACAAACGACAAGTGTTGGTGAGGATGTGGAGAAAAAGGAACCCTCGTGCACTGCTGGTGGGAATGCAGACTGGTGCAGCCACTGTGGAGAACAGTATGGAGTTTCCTCAAAAAACTGAAAATGGAACTCCCATTTGACCCAGTAATCCCACTCCTAGGAATATATCCTAAGAAACTGGGAACACCAATAAGAAAGGATATATGCACCCCTATGTTCATAGCAGCACAATTTACAATAGCTAAGATCTGGAAACAGCCTAGGTGCCCATCAGCAGATGACTGGATCAGAAAACTATGGTACATCTACACAATGGAATATTATGCTGCCATAAAAAGAAGGAATTCTTACCATTTGCAGCAACCTGGATGGAATTGGAGAACATTATGTTAAGTGAAATAAGCCAGTCAATGAAAGAAAAACACCACATGAGCTCACTCATTTATGGATAATAAAGAACATTATAAACTTGAACAAAAAGATAGATACAGAGGCAGTAAAGCATCAAACAGTCTGTCAAATTACAGCAGGAAGGTTAGGGAGAGGTAGGGAAGATAAGAGATCAATCAAAGGACTTGTATGCATGCATATAAGTATAACCAATGGACGCAAAACTCTGGGGGGTGAGGGCATATATGGGAGTGGGGTGGGGGGGCAATGGTAAGATATGTACACATATAATACCTTAATAAAAAAATTGAAAAAAAAAGAAGAATCTACAAATCTCAATAGGCCGATAACTATGGAAGAAATTGAAGCAGTCATCAAAACGCTTCCAGCAAGCAAAAACCCAGGGCCGGACAGCTTCACAGAGGAGTTTTACCAAACATTCAAGGAAGAACTAAAACCTATTCTCTTCAGACTATTCCAAAAAATTCAAGAGGAAGGAATACTTCTAAGCTCATTCTATGAATCCAGCATCACCCTAATACCAAAACCAGATTAAAGACAATACAAATAAAGATAATTACAGGCCAATATCCCTCATGAACATAGATGCCAAAATCCTCAACAAAATTCTAACAAATCAGATCCAACAGTACATCACAAAGATCATACACCATGACCAAGTAGGATTTATCCCAGGGATGCAAGGATGGTACAATATCCACAAATCAATAAACATGATACATCACATAAACAAATTGAGAGATAAAAATCACATAGTCATATCAATTGATGCAGAAAAAGCATTTGATAAAATTCAACACCCTTTCTTTTTTTAAAAAAAATATATTTTATTGATTTTTCACAGAGAGGAAGGGACAGAGAGTTAGAAACATCGATGAGAGAGAGACATCGACCAGCTGCCTCCTGCATACCTCCTACTGGGGATGTGCCCGCAACCAATGTACATGCCCTTGACCGGAATCGAACCCGGGACCCTCCAGTCCGCAGACCGACGTTCTATCCACTGAGCCAAACCGGTTTCGGCCCAACACCCTTTCTTGATAAAAACTCTCAGCAAGGTGGGAATAGAAGGATCATACCTCAACATAATAAAAGCCATATATGACAAACCCACAGCCAACATCATACTCAATGGGCAAAAACTAAAACCATTTCCCCTAAGAACAGGAATAAGACAGGGATGCCTACTCTCACCACTCCTGTTTGACATAGTACTGGAAGATACTAGCCATTGCGATTAGATAAGAAGAAGAAATAAATGGCATCCAAATTGGAAAAGAAGATGTAAAACTGTCCTTATTCGCAGATGACATGATACTGTACCTAGAAAACCCTAAAGACTCCATCAAAAAATTATTAGACTTAATAAATGAATTCGGCAATGTAGCAGGATATAAAATTAATGCCAATAAATCTGTGGCATTTCTATACACCAATAGTGAACTTACAGAAAGAGATACTAAAAAAACAATCCTATTTACCATCGCACCAAAAAAATTAAGATACCTAGACATAAACTTAATTATGGAGGTAAAAGACCTATACACGGAAAACTACAGGACACTGAAAAAATAGATAGTGGAAGACAGAAACAGATGCAAGAACATACTGTGTTCATGGATTGGTAGAATCAACATCATTAAAATGTCCATACTACCCAAAGCAATCTATAGATTCAATGCACTCCCCATTAAAATACCAACGGCATATTTCACAGACCTAGAACGAACTTTCCAAAAATTCATTTGGAATAAAAAAAGACCCCGAATAGCCACAGCAATCCTGAGAAAGAAGAACAAAGTAGGTGGGATTTCAATACCAGATATCAAGCTGTATTACAAAACAACTGTTCTCAAAACAGCCTGATACTGGCACAAGAACAGACATATAGATCAATGGAATAGAATAGCGAACCCAGAAATTGACCCAAACCACTATGCTCAATTAATATTTGAATATATCCCAAGAAACTAAAAACACCAATCAGAAAGGATATATGCACCCCTATGTTAATAGAGGCACAATTCATCATAGCTAAGATTTTGAAACAGCCTAAGTGCCCATCATCAGATAAGTGGATTAAAAAACTGTGGTACATCCACACAATGGAATACTACGCTGTGGTAAAAAAGAAGGAATTTTTACCATTTGCAACAGCATGGATGGAACTGGAGAGCATTATGCTATGTGAAATAAGCCATTCAGAGAAAGATAAATATCACATGATCTCAATCATTTATGGAATATAATGAACAACATAAACTGATGAACAAAAACAGATCCAGAGACAGGGAAGCATTGATCAGACCGTCAAACCTCAGTGGGAAAGTAGAGGAGGGTGGGGGTAAGGGGTAGAGATCAACCAAAGGACTTGTATGCATGCATATAAGCCTAAACAATGGACACAGACAACAGGGGGGTGAGGGCATGAGTGTGGGGGTGGGGGGAAAGGACACATATGTAATACCTTAATCAATAAAGAAATTTTAAAAAATTAAAAAACAAAGTGAAATTTGAGTAGTTTCCTAGGGAATGCTAATTTTCATAAGGTTTACTTCACACTAAGAAACCTCATAAGAAATTAACTGATTAACCAATGTATCAATTTTGTGGTGAGAAATGTAGGGCTAAACAAACTGAAATGCCTTTTCAATATTCATTTGTTTTCCTCGATTCCTTTTATTTATTTTCTACTTATTAAAAGTTGTTTTTTAATAATTAGTTAATGTTGGTTAAAAATTTAGAAACTCCAGAAAAGTCCCATCATTCAAGCTCACCCATAGTTACCCCTTTGATATATTACTTCCTTTGCTTTGAATTTTTTCCCCTTCTGCATAGTATGTATTTTGTTTCTCAGTGGTTTTGTTTGGTATGCATAACCAACTCTTAATTATCTATCATGGACTATCTAATTTGTGGGTTTACTATCATTAGATCTAAGACAAATAATTTGTGAAAAAATATTAAAGCTATCACAAATCAGTGAAAAACTCTATTCAACAAATGTCTATTGAATGTCTACTCTATGCCAAGCACATAACTACAGAGAGAACAGCTGGCACACATGGAATTAACTGCCACAGGGGGAAGCCCCATCTCCTCCCTCACCTACCAGAGGAGGTCTCTCTACTTCCCTCAACCCCATCAGACAGGGGTCCTTGGTCAAACAGAGGTTCTTAATTTAATAAACTCAAGGCTAGAGATGGAGGGATTAGGTGAAAGAGAGGAAGCACACTTCAATTCCACTCTGACATTTGAAGATTTCCTAGATTCTGTTTAAACATTGTTGAAGACAGCACATGGGGCCTCATCCTATAGATTTCTGTTACTTTTTCCTTCTGGCTAGTCTTAATGATGACCACTTACTTTACACATCTCTATGCTTTCATAAGATGTGACTCTTCCAAGTAAAGAGATTGTGATTAACAGATTATATTTAAGGCTAAATATTTTTTAAAAATATATTTTTATTGATTTCAGAGAAGAAGGGAGAGGGAGAGAAACATCAATGATGAGAGAGAATCATTGATTGGCTGCCTCCTACATGCCCCCTACTGGGGATCAATCCTGCAACCTGGGCATATGCCCTGACCTGGAATCGAACCCTGACCTCCTGGTTAATAGGTCGATGTTCAACCACTGAGCCACGCCGGCTACGCAAGGCTGACTGTTTTTGACCTGGCAGAAGACACTGCTATTGCCAAGGCATCCCACTGATTATGGGAATCTTTGCAAACACTGATTTCTCTTAGTCCCAAATATTTTCTTCCCAAACTTGTCCCTGAGTTTTTTACCAGTATTATGGCTTCGTGGAAAATTAAGTGTTAGAACATGTAAAGCCTTTAGAAGAAGACCTGGCTGGTATTAAATGCTCCATGAAAATAATTTGCTCCCTTTGCACTTCTCTTTAGTGGGAAATGCAAATTATTCAGAAAGATGTTTAATACCATTTTATTCAAATAATGGTAGAGTAGATACTTGGATTATCCTTGGATAATTAAAAACTTTAAGCTAGTCTTTCATACTAATACATCTCATTTTCATTTACCATCAGCACTGAACAGTGGCCATTGCACGGCTCCTAGAGTGAAATAATTGAATCTCTGTGTGATTGGAAGCAGATGATTAAAGATTTCTAAATACTCTGTACTTCACCATATACAAGTAACATTCTGTAAAGTATCAGTCAATATTTGTTAATGGTGAGTTTAAATGAAATAATCCCAAGAAAAGGAGTTATTTCTCTTAATAAGGATTGGCACAGAATGGTTTATACTTCCTCAAAGAGGTAATTATGTGTTTATTCATTTTTGGCTGATGAGATTCACCAATTCACTAAATCATGTACTATGTATGGCTTTGGACTACACTTATATGTTACCTTTCTCCTTTTTTCACTTCTACTGGATTAAAATTAGGTGTTATTCTTTCTGAGAATAGTGTTTGTTGGGGCATGGTAAACTCTGATGATTAAAACTCACATTAATGGTGTAAATGCATGCTGTACAAACATATGTAGAATGTAATTTTGTAATGGTTGTATTCTGTCATTAAAATAGTTTGTTTATTGATGTTTCTCAATAAATGACTGATGAAAAAGAGGAATTTGCTGTAGGGCTTGAAATGTCAGAGAGAACACAACAGTCCATCTTCATCTAAGATAAGCCAGAATATGACCCTGCTGTCAGTGAGAGAGGAAGAGGGAGAAACCCATTTTAGGTTCTCAGACATGTCTATGGAAGAAGGTAAGGATGCCTGTCCTTGCCTCCTGATCTTACCCAGTTACAGTCTGGCCTCTACATCCTCCACTACACTGGAGCTGTTCTCATCAAAGTCACTAATTTTGGCTGATGCTGCCATTAATTTCCCAGCCACATTTGACACAGTTGTTCACTCTCTCCTTCATGGGAACTTTCTTGGATTTCCATACTCCACAATCTACTAGTTTTCTTCTCCTTATGGGTGACATTTCATTCCTTTTTTCTGTTTTTTCTCCCCCTCTCCTCTAAATATTGTAATCATTCCTAAATCCCACCATTACTCTATCCCAGTGGTCTGCAAACTGTGGCTTGTGAGCCACATGCGGCCCTTTGGCCCCTTGAGTGTGGCTCTTCCACAAAATACCACGTGCGGGCACGCACGTACAGTGCGATTGAAACTTCGTGGCCCATGCGCAGAAGTCGGTTTTCGGCTCTCAAAAGAAATTTCAATCGTTGTACTGTTGATATTTGGCTCTGTTGACTAATGAGTTTGCCGACCACTGCTCTATCCCTCTAGTGCACACTAATGTAGTTCACCAAATTATAATAGTTTTTTTTTTTTTAGCTAATATCCTTTCCTTCAAACTTGTCCCTCTCTAACTCATCATCTGCAATGCAGCCATAGTTACCATGTCATGCCATGCCCATCCTGAAAACCCACCATGAACTTTCCTATGCACTCACAATAAAATTTAAACTCCAGACTCTAGTGTACAAGTTCTGCATGGCCTGACCCTGCTGTCCTTTCCTAACACACGTCCTATTTGTCTCCTTGTTTTCTTTGCTTATGTCCTTTATGGTCCTGGCTTGAGCCCTCATATGGGGTCCTTCACATGCCCTACTGCAGCCTGGAACTTCCTCTGCATATGCACAGGTCAGGCTCTTAGTTGCTGCCTCTGCCCAAAGGACACCTCCTCAGAAGGTCTTGCTTTACCACTCTACCTATTGAGGCTTCCCCTTCCCATCTCTGTTACATCCTTGCTTACTTTTTCCCTAACATGAATTCAAATTCTAATTTTTTGTTTTTATTTTGCACTTACCATCTGACTTTCCCATGAGAATTTGTCAAGTCTGAGATTTCTCTCTGGCTTATCCTCCTACTTTGAAAAATCTGACACTGAGGAGCACATGCATGTCCATGTGGGGTTGATATAATACAGATTGCAGATCAAACTCTAAATTAGTTTCCAGATGCTCTCATCATCACAATATTTATGAGGAGGTGAGAGAAAGTGGTTAAACCCCACCTAATGGCTTCTTATAAAAATCTATTCCACTGGAACTTATGAATATGGCAGAAAATAGTATTCCACCCAACCAATTAGATTTTCTGTGTCATGACTTAACCAGTCTCAACAAAGTGGACTGATTCATAAACCTGGTAGTAATATACTTGGAGGAGGAATCATTGCCAGCTATCTCTTTCCAGATGACCCAAAAGATACAGCAATGTCTGATGTGAATGTGATGGCGCATAAATTGCTATTAAGTCTAGAGGAAATCATTGCTGATATAAAACATCAATTAAGGAAGGAAATTCAAAAGTTTGGATGAAGTAAGTAGTATAGCAATTTTTATTAATTAAACTATGGGAAGTATCTCTCATTTAATGATTTAGAAGATATTCAACTTCCCTACCTCTTGAGGCTCATCTGTTGCCAGAAACAGGTTTTCACATAATTTAGGGTGGTTCCTCTTGGACTAAAATGTCACAATGTACACTTATCATCTTTTTTCTTACTTAGTTATTGCTTATAAGAGTTCCATTAGTAAATATGTTTAGGTGTCTTGATTTAAACTTTAAAAAAATAATTTTATTGATTTTTAGATAGAGGAAGGGAGAGAAACATCGATGTGAAAGTGAAGCATCAATTGGCTGCCTCCTGCATGCCCCTTACAGGGAATCTGGGATTGAATCTGCAACCCTGGCATGTGCCCTGACTGGGAATTGAACCAGCAACCTTTTGGTGCATGGGACGATGCCCAACCCACTGAGCCACACTGGCTAGGGCTCTTGATTTAAACTTGTAAAATTCATACGCTGTGTAACATTCTAGCCCTTGAGTGATTATGAGATAGTGCATACACCAAGACTGAGTTTTATCTCCTCTTCATATTTGAGAAATACTGAAGGTTTATTTTTAAATATATCTTCAGAATATAAAAACTCTTTAAATTGCTTGAAGGAGTACAAAGACCTCTAGAGGAAACAATTGGTTGAATTTTCCATCAAGGAAGCAACAAGGTGGGTGCAAAAGAGGAGCTCTCCAATTTTTTAACAGCTGAGGTGAATCGTGGGCACAGGCCCTGACTTGCTTTTCTCAAACCCTGGTCCTCACTCAGAGTTAAGGCTGTCACCACAGTTATTAAGGTTGATATTATCTGAGTCTGTTTCATTCTTCCAAACTCAAGATTTCTATTCACACCAGAGTTTGAGATGGGCATTGACCCTGAATTGACACACTATGTATTTGTTATATTGTCACCCTGAAAATACATTTTCTATTCCCATGTAAATTCTAAGCTCCTCTTTCCATTCCCTACAGTGCCTCCTACATCATAGGTTCTTTGCACATCTTATGGCTAATGACTTGTCTCTTTACTTTTAGATTTAGAAGAAGACACTTAATTCAGTGCCTTGAGAAGTTACTAGAAAAATACATTCTGACCTTTTTCGGAACAAAGATAATTACACCACAAACATGTAATCCTGTTATCCAAATGATTCATGAGAAACAAGAACCAGATTGCTAAGGAGGTATGGGCATGGTCTTAGGAACTCAGAGAGGCTTCAGTTGGAACAAGAAAATGGGGAACTTAGTCCTACAGCCTTAGGAAACTAGACCTGCCAAAAACCTGAAAGAGCTCAAAAACAGTTTTCTCTCTGAGACTCCACTTAATGACCTTTACTTTGTCATTGTAAGACCCTAAGCAGAGAGACCGATTCTATAAGGAATCCAGTTTTCCTTTTGTGGAGTACAGTCATACTAGTGTATAGCTCTTAAGAGCATGGGTAATGGAGTAAAGGACACCTGGATTTAAATCTGATTTTAGCTGTGAACCAGTAGTCTTACTTTTGGCAATAACATGACTTCTGGAGGCTCAGTTTTCTCAGGCATTAACTGGAAGTCCTAGCCTCATGAGGTAATTGTGGGATTGAAATAAGAATGGAGTAAGAAGCCATAGCCAATCTTGGCCCATTTTACATGCTCAGTCAATGTTTCTTCTCCTCAGGATTGGTGCTGAGTGCATGGCCAAGTACCTAGGAGATGCTCTGGTGTAGAGAGAAGTTCAATGTGAGTCATTCACTTCTTGTCAGTGATCTACTTTGGAGAATATGTAGAGAGCAGACCCCCTCCCACACACACACCAGGGGGCACAGATTAGCTGAGGGAGTTTCAGCACTTTTTTAGACTTTTTAAAAAAATTGATTAAGGTATTACATATGTGTCCTTATTACCCCATTGCTCCCCCCACCTCACTCCCATTCATGCCCTCACCCCCTTGGTGTCTATGTCCATTGGTTGCACATTTTGACAGGATAGTATTACCTGGGAGTCCTCAGAGCTCACAGTCTGAGGCAGAGGCAGATGAAAATTAGTCCATTCCTCCCCTGGGAATTACTCTCAAGGAGGAAGAGTGAGTGGAAAACATTCTGGATTTAGGGTCATGTGGCAAATAGGAACCAATGGGGGACTGTGAGTCTGAGTTAGCCTAAGGCTGTAGAGTCTGGGGACAACACTGAAGGAATGAAAAGAATCTGGAATTTACTAGTAAGATAGACCTAGTTCTAAGTAGTTGCTTCAGGTGTATCCTCAATTTGCTCTTGACCTGGGGCTTAGGTTTGCACACCTTTTTGTAAACTGAGGTTCTTGATAGCATTGACCTCCTAGGTTGGTTGAGAGAATTTATTCATTTGGGTAGACCCATGATGGTGGCAGAGTAGGTGGAAGTTACACTCACCACCTCCCAGAACAAAACTGGACTTAAAACTAAAATATAGAACAATTTTAATAACCAATTGAAAACTAGCTGAAGAGAAGTCTTATAACCAAGAATTTACAGAAGAAGCCATATGGAGATGGTAGGAAGGGTAGAGCTGTGAAAAGGACTGGCTCAGCAGCCAAATGGGGGTGGGGGCTAAGAATCCGGAGGGATATCTCAGCTGCAAAGGTTCCTCCTGAAAAATCTAAAATTTTTCCCGAGGAGTGAGGGATTTCAACCCCACACCAGGCTGCCCAGGGCACCAGAGGCAGGAAGAGAAGCCCACATAACATCTGGCTGTTAAAATAAGTGGGATTCTGTCTGCCAGGGAGAGATGGATGTCTGCTAGAAACCCAGGCAACTTCTTCTTTAAAAACTTTTTAAATAAATATATTATTTATGAAATCCCCAAATAATATACAATGCAATATTAGCCATAAAAAGAAGAAAATCTTAACTTTTGCAACAACATGGATGGATCTAGAGGGTATTATGCTAAATGAAACTAGGCAGACAGAGAAAGACAAATACCATATGATTTCACTTACATGTGAAACCTAAAACAAAATAAATAAACAAAATGGAAACAAATTCATAGATACAAAAAGGGGGTGGTGTTGGTGGACTGGATGAAAAAGGTGAAGGGATTAAGAAGTATTAATTAGCAGTTTAAAAATAGGCATGGGGTTGTAAATATAGCATAGTAAATATAGTGTATAATATTGGTGGTGTCAGGTGGGTAGTAGACTTACTGGGGATCACTTTATAAGTTTTATAAATGTCTAATCACTATGCTATACACCTCAATCTAATATAATGTTGAATAGCAACTGTAATTGAAAAATAATTTTTTTTAAAAAAACAAGAACATCTGAGTTAGGCTTCCTTCCAGGGCTGAAATTGTGCACCCAAGAAAAAGATCCCTCTGCATGACTTAGATCAAGTTCCCAAGATAGTGTCCTCCCTTAGGACTGAAAGAGACCAACTTCCTTTCCAGGGCTGAGATAGAGCACCTCAGAAATAGCCCCACTCCCCACAGAGTCCCCGAGGAACCACCCACCACTGGGTTAAGGTAGTGCACCCATGTGAGAGCCCTCTCCCAGAAAGAGTCACCACATTCATATTGAGCTTGATGACCAATGGAAGTTCTGCTTAGAGCAAGCATACAAGGATGCCCCCCCCCCCCGCCACACACACACACACAAAGGTTGAAATCTAGATCTGGCTGGAGTGGCCCAGGTGTGATTCAATGGATAGCAGAGAGTTTTTGAGGTGCCACACCAGTGGAACTAGCTGGAAATCCACTGTCTGGAATTAGAGATATATCATGCAAGGAAGAATGCCTTTGCCCAGGGCTGAGAGAGTTCACCCAAGGAAAATTCCCTTCGAAAACATGACTGAGATAGAGCGCACTGGAAAGAATGCCTCATCGCAAGGCTAAAATAAGGGACACAAGTAACCCAAACAAGAGATAGAGTACTCGAGGAAAAGTATCCTCACCCCCAGTGTCGAAATTCTCACTTTGCTGGAGGAGCCTGGCAGAAATTCACAGAATGTCAATAAGGTTGTCATTGTGCCACACCAGTGGAACGTTCTAGAAATCTGCCTTCTGGAAGTTGCTGGAAATCTGCCTCTAAAGTGTCTAGTAATGTTGTACACAGGGAAGTAAAAGTCTCACCAGAAGCACTCGGATATATTATTGCCAAAGGAAGGTGTAAGGGAAGCTGCTGGCCATGGAGTGATCCTGGCCACCATGCCCGGCACTAGCCAGGCTCCGGAGAAGCCACGTGAGATGACAAGCCCAGTGGTGAAGCCTGGTGCTCAGCTGGAGTCAGCAGTGCCAGCATACCTGAACTAGGAAGCAAAACTTTTCCCTTTCCCTGTCTCTGCTGCCCTCTAGTGAACAATCCTCATTAACCACTGCCACATGAGAAAAATTTAAAGGGAGGACCCAGAACATTTTTTACAAAGCAGGAAAAAGGAGTGAATTTGGAGCTTACAGGCAATACAACCAGCACACTTTATTAATAGATTAAAAGAGGAAAGTCATGCGATCATTGCAATGAGTGCAGAAAACACATGGGATAAAGTGCAATAACTATTTATGAAGAAAAATCTAAAAGTATTTATTAAGAAGGGTATATAACAGAAATCTATAACATGCAATATTCCTGGGTGAAAAATTGGAAATGTTCCCTATACGATTAAAAAAAATCCACAAGACAAGGATGTCCACTGTTATCTCTTCTATTCAACACTGCATTACAAGAATTCCTACCTTGCCCTAACCGGTTTGGCTCAGTGGATAGAGCGTTGGCTTGCGGACTCAAGGGTCCCAGGTTCGATTCCGGTCAAGGGCATGTACCTTGGTTGCGGGCACATCCCCAGTGGGGGGTGTGCAGGAGGCAGCTGATCGATGTTTCTCTATAATCGATGTTTCTAACTCTCTATCCCTCTCCCTTTCTCTCTGTAAAAAAATCAATAAAATATATTTTTTTAAAAAAAGAATTCCTACCTTGTACCTTCAGGTAATGAATAGGGCTATCCACAGAGTGAGATCTCAGACTATTGAATTATTAACAAATCCCAAGAACAGTGCTTTTCAGGGAGTCACCAGGCACATCAAGTAGTGACAATTGTCTGAGAATAGAGATGCTGGGAAGCTCCAATCAGTTTTGTCCTCTCCAGTAGCTGATAGGTTGCTGGCGTTCAGAACTACTCTAGAATAGAGGTCATTGGTTTCAAGGCTACCACGGAGCTGAGAAGAGGAGGGAAAGAATAGTGCAAGTTACAACATCCCAGCATTCACTGTTGTATTGTTATCTAGCCATTTTACTTGAATAAACACTCTTCAGGTTGTTGCAAACATTTTGTTAATTACAAGAGTTCTGAAATGCTTATTTTGACAATATTTGCCAGTGTTCCCATTGTTTTCATGCCAGAATGGATTTTCACGGGTCCTTGCTCCACCAATCCAGAATTGCTTCTTCATATATACTACATTTTAAATTAAGTATACATCCGATGAAATAGACTGTAAGTTACTTATACTACTTCTCTTTTTGTTCTGAAGGAAACTAACATAGGCAGTAGCTGCATGCTATAATGAAATACCTAAAGAAAGGCCTTACATGTTGCTTCTCAAGCCAACTGGTTTTAGTGAATTCAATATGAGGATATGAGTGCAGATTCAGAGAGTGTATTATTTTTTTTTGTGTGTGTTGTGTGTATTAGTTTTTATTTTGTGTAACACATTATCCAAATTTAGTGGCTTAAAAACTTACCCCAAACTTAGTGGCTTAAAATAACACCCATTTCTTAGTTCACAGTTCTGTGGTTCAGAAGTCTGAACAGTTTTGAGTTGGTGAGGTCTTAAAAGGCCAAAATCACAATTTTAGCCAAGCTGTGTTCTCATCTGGAAGATGTAGGATGGAATGTGCTTCCAAATTCATTCAGATTATTGGCAGAATTCAGTTTCTTGCCATGTGGGACTTAAGTCTTTGATTTCTTGTTGGCTGTTCACACAGCAATGAATGAGTTTCTGTTGCTCTACATTTTCACCAGCATTTGTTATCAGTGTTCTGGATTTTGTCCATTCTGTTAGTAGTGTAGTGGTATCTCATTTTGTTTTAATTTGCCTTGATGACATATGATGTGGAACAGCTTATACCTATTTGCTATCTGTGTATCATCTTTGGTGAGATATGTTATCTTTGGCCCATTATTTTAGTCAGGTTATTTGCTTTCTTATTGTTGAGTTTTAAGAATACTTTGAATATTTTAGAGAGTTGTCATTTATTGCATATGTCTTTTGCAAATATTATTTTCCCAGTCTGTGGCTTGCCTTCCCATTCACTTGACATTGTCTTTTGCAGAGTATATGTTTTTAATTTTAGTGAGGGTCCAGCTTGTCAATTTTTCTTTCATGGAGTTTGGGTTGTGCTTACAGTATCATATCTAAAAAGTCATCATCATACCCAAGATTATCTAGGTTTTCTCCTATGTTATCTTTTAGAAGGTTTATACTTTTGCATTTTACATTTAGGTCTATGACCAATTTTGTGTTAATTTTTGTGAAGGGTGTAAGGTCTGTGTTTACATCATTTTTTGTTTGCATGTGGATGTCCAGTTGTTCCAGCACCATTTGCTGAAGAGTCTATTTTTGCTTCATTGCATTTCCTTTGGTTTTTTTTTGTTTGTTTTTTTGTCAAAGATCAGTTGACTATTTTATGCGAGTCTATTTCTGAGTTCTCTATTCTGTTTCATTTCTCTATTTGTTTATTCTTTTGCCAATACCACACTGTCTTGATTACTATAGTTTTATAATATGTCTTGAAGTTGGGTCGTGTCAGCCTCCAAATTTGTTCTTTTCCTTCAATATTGTGTTGGCTATTCTAGATCTTGTGCTTCTCTGTATAAACTTTAGAATCAATTTATTGATATCCACAAGACAACTTGTTGGAATTTTTTACTAGAATTACATTGAATCTATGGATCAAGTTGGGAAGAACTGACATCTTGACAACCAAAAGTTGTTTTTTCTCTCAGTTTGTCCACACTGAGCATCCAGCAGCTTGTACATCATAGTTCAGGTTTTGCTACCCTGGCACTGGTTCTCATGGTGGTTTCTGGTCATGAGGCTCTGCTCCAGTAAGTCATAACTCCCTGTTATTTGTCCGTTTGTCTTTCCAATATTGGGGGCAATGGTTTACCCTGCTCTCTCTTCTCTTACAGATCTAAGAAGAGTTGATTTTCCAGTCTGCCGGAGCCTGCCGGCATCAGTTGAACAGTACCTGCAAGGGGGGTGAGGATGAGAAATGACAGACAGAGAACAGGATGGGATCGGGAGGATGGAAGCACTTCCCGCTTGCCATCCTGAGTTTATTTTTCTCCACACTTTTATACAGGGTCAGTTACATTCCATACATTACATCATTCCTATAATGTGGTAAGCGTGATTATACCCCTATGTTTAAGGTTTCCTACTGACCTTTACACAAAGCTCCTTATCTTGTCTAAGATCCTAACGGCTATACCTATGCACACACCTCTGACGCCACCTAAATTCCTTACCATCATATAGTCTAGCCATGCTTCTTGCTGAAGGGTAATTACGCTTATACATTAACTGTGCTTAAAGGTTAACTAAGCTTTAGGGGGATGAGTGTGTGATTACTAACTATTGTGCTTAGGGGTCTCTAAGCCTAAGAGGGGGGCAGGATGTATGACTAACCTTGGGAACAGGCAGACCACTTTGTGAAACCTGCCCTCTCAGGACTTTGTCAACTGAGGTCGCTCCCGACACCAGTCTGTTCAGCCTTTTACCTGTTGTTGAGTTGGAGTGTAGACTTCTGAGCTCCTTACATGTGGGTCTGGAAACCATAAGTTAGTGATTTAAAAAAACGATTATTACATCTCATAATTTGGTATGTCAGGAATTTGAACAAGGCTGAGATGGGCAATAATTCTGCTCCATATAGCATAAAGTGGTTTCAGATGGAAGCTGGACTACTCTAGAGCATTTTGTTGTGTAAATAGCACATAACATTTGCCTTTCAAAAATGTGCAATTCAATAACCTAAAATACATTCATAATGTGTAATCACCATAAAACTATCTGGTTCGAGAACTTTTTCACTATCTTAAAAGGAAACTCCATTAATAGTCATTCCCCATTTTCCACCTCTCTCCAGCCCCTTGCAAAGAGTTATCTACTTTCTGTCTATGGATTTGCCAGATCCTGATATTTCATATAAATGGAATCTTACACTATGTGGCCTGTTTTGTCTGGCTTCTTTCACTTAGCATAATGCTTTTGATGTTCATCCATGTCGTAGCATGTATCAGTACTTCATTCCCAGCAATGTATGAAGGTCTCAATTTCTCTACATCCTAAACACTAGTTATTTCCCTTTTTCTTTTATTACCATCCTAGTAGGTGTGAAATGGTATCTTATTGTGGTTTTGAGTTGCATGTCTCTAATGACTAATGATATTGAGCATCTTTTCATGTGCTTGTATGCCAGTTGTATATGTTCTTTGATGATATATCTTTTCAAATGTTTTATATTACGAATACTAGACTCTTACCAATGCATGCTTTGCAAATATTCTCCTATCCTGTGGGTTGATTTTTCATTCTCTGATAGAGTCTTTGATGTACAAAAACTTTTAATTTTGATGAAGTCAAATTACTTGTATTTTTCTTTTTTTGCTTATGATTTTTGTGTCATATTTTAAAAACTACTGCCAAATCCAAGGTCATGAAGGTTCACTACAAAGTTTCCTTCTAAGATTTTTATGATTTTAGCTCATATATATTTAGGTGTTTGTTCATTTTAATTTTTGTATATGGTATGAGTCGAGGGTCCAACTTCTGTTATTGATTTCTAGTTTGACTCCATTATAGCAAAGAAGTTACTTTGCATGGATTCAATCTTTGAAAATTTGTTAAGACTTATTTTGTGGCTTAATATATGGTCAATTTTTGAGAATACTATGAACACTTGAGAAGAATGTACTCTGATGTTTTTGGGTGCGATATTCTGAAGATGTCTTAGGTGTAATTGGTTTATAGTGTCATTCAAGTCCTCTATTTCCTTATTGATCTTCTGACTAGTTGTTCTATCTGTCACTGTGCTAAGCCTAAAGATGAGGCAGAGGTGAAATCTTACAGTCTTCTCAGGTCTCTTCTGACTCTGAGTCTTGCCCAGGGCATGCACATGGTTTTCTAGTAACCTAGGTATACATGGGAGTATTTCAAAGCCCTTATTCTCCAAAGTATCTCACTCCCCAATTTTTTCTCCCAGGATTTTGGCATGTCTACTGTTTTTTTATAAACAGCAGCAGCTTGTTCACTTGCCTTTCAATATTTTTGAGGACCATTCTCCACATAGCTGATGTTCCACCTTAAGAGAGTTTGGAGTTAGGTGAAACAAGCAATCAATCCCCCTTTATCAAACCTTCAGGGAACCCCCAAGATAGCTTCAAACAGACAAACATAATTCCTTGGGAATAAGGTCCACTCTCCTCCCTGAAGAATCAGGGACCCACACTAGGAATGCAGGCTGCCGTCTTCAAGACCACTGCTATACCAGGGAGGGGAATGGGGCAAGAACAAGTGAAAATGCCATAAGACTCTCCTATCATGTTTCAATGGCCTTTCTCCTGATTCAGCATTTGCTTGGTTGCTATGAACTTTTGACTATCTTCCAGAGTTTCAATAAAATTGATTCTGACAGTCTCCCCGCCCCCCCCAACTCCCCAGTGTTTTTAGTGTTTCTGGAGAGTGATTGACCTCCAGAGTACTCTACACCATTTGCACCAACATCATTCAATTCTATGAGTGACATTTGAAGTTTAAATCCTTATGTTAACACCTTAATTGAACTGTACTTTTTTTCTGGAAGGAATAACAAATCACAAGAAAGACAAAACTAGAAATTTCTCTAACATTAATAAACTTGTGAAAATCAATAAAAGGATTTATTTCATATATTCAAAGTCAAAATCTCTTTGTATGCATAATTTTTTTCAAATTAATACAAACGTAACAATACTGCTCCATATAAACCTTTATATAAATATTAAAGGAAATAATACATACTTTTTCCCTTAGTGCTTTCAAAGCACAAAATGCACAAGTCCACCTGAAGACTTACTGTCATCACATGCAAGAACAAATGTCAGGGGTTGGGGCAGCCTCAGGTGCACTTTGTAATGTCTCTAGACAAAATAGAAGAGAGTTGGAGGTAGATTGTTTGGTGACTCTCCCTGCCCCCCCTCCCACAGAGAAATAAATTACCCGAATAGCAGCTTTTTTACTCTTTGATTCAAACTGTCCTGAATACGTCACTGTTTAAAAGGCACAGCTGGAAATTGTTGAAAACATTGTTCAGCAGACACAAGATTACCAGTTGGACTCTGAACTTCTATTCTTTCTAAAGGACATAGTAAGAGCACCAAGTAGTGCTCTATTTACATGTGGGCCCTAGTTACTCTGGAAATGCCCATATGAGTGAACCTTTATCACCTGTGGTAGGGGCGACAGTGTTTACTGAATTTAACCTGCTGCATTAATAGCATTACCTAACTCAATTGGGAAAAGAAACAACACAAATTAATACTTTCAGAGAAAATTCTTAGGGCAAAAGCCAGCTTTTACTGCTAGAATTCATAAAATATAAAAATTTACACAGCTTTTTCTTAGCTTGTGGAAGGCAATTCCCTTGACTAAAGCATTCTAGGAAGCTTCAACAATATCCTGTTCCATCCTACAGCACAGAAAACTTGTCCTTTTTTTCTCCTTGGTCTTTGCATTAACATGAAGATCTGCTGTTGATGTGATTAATGTTGTTAAGAAGGTGGTGGGAATCCATTTTTTCTAGTGCCTTCTCAAGGTACTGGATTAAGACTCGTCTTTTAAACCTAAAAATAAAGATAAATGTTATTAACCAATAGATACTTAAAGCACTATGATATGCAAGGCACTATGCTGGATACAATTGGAACTGACAATGGACATAGAGTAGAAATGTCTCCTCATGTAAAGATAGGGTTTAGCAAGTGCTAACAGTGCCACTTAGGGCCCAAGCCCACTTCAGACTGTGGTGAGTCTATAAGGCTCCACAGAATAGGATAAATGAGTTGGACTCAGGTATCTAAATGCCTCTGAAGAGATTCAACCATGAGTGAGGGCCAGGGTTTGAGCAAAGCATGGCAGAGCCTATTCCTCCCCCAGTCCTGTATTGGGCCCTAGTGCTTAAAAAAGAACAAGCTCCTCTTTACACCCACCTTGCAGCTTCCTTGATGGTAAATTCAACAAATTGTTTCTTGACTACAAGAGGTCCTTGCACTCCTTCGAGCAAAATGAAAATTCTTTCATACTCTGAAGATATTGAAAAAAACTTTAGTATTTAAAAAAAAAAGTGAATGGGAAATAAAATTCAATCTTTACACATCCTTAAGCCATCATTTTTCATGGGTGGAAGTTAGTTATAGTTTGTTTTTTAAACATTCAAATCAAACCATCTGTGCATATCTACTAAGGAAACACTTATAAACACTAATCAAATGTGGTAGGCTGACTAATGGTCCCCGACACTGCCCATATCCTAATCCCCAAACTTCTGAATATGTTACCTTATATGGTAAAAGGGACTTTATTTTGAAGATGTAATTAAGTGATGGATCTTGAGATGAGGAGATTACCCAGGTTTGTGCATGTAGGCCCAAATAATTACAGACATCCTTCTAAAAGGAAGGCAGTAGAGTTAGAGTCAGAGAGAAAAGATGTAAGGATGGTAGCAGAGGATAGAGGTTTGAAGGTGGAGGAAGGGGCCATGATCTAAGGAACACAGGCAGCCTATAGAAATTGGAAAAGATAAGGAAACAGATTCTTTTTAGATTCTCCAGGAGGAATGCTGGCCTTCCAAAACCTTCATGTTAGCCCAGTGAAAATCATTTCAGAATTCTGACTTCTACAACTGTAAGATAATATAGTTTTAAGCCACAAAGTCTGTGGTAACTTGTTATAGCAGCAAAAGGAAACTATTACAATTAAGTAAGGCGGGAGAGAGAGAAAGGTGTATTGCATCTTTAAAGTTAAAGCAAGAGGAATCACTTTAAATTGTGTGAAAACCCAATGCTTCCCCAAAATGCACCGCAAGAGAGCTTGAATCAACTCTGAATTTTACAATGAGAGGGACCTCCCATTATATGATTCATAGATGTTCTTTCACTACTTACTTCGTCCAAATTTTCGAACTTCTTTCATTAACTGATGTTTTATATCAGCATTGATTCCTTGTGCCATAGCAGGAGTTATCTGCAATGTATTTGGCACAGTTCTGAAAGTTGTTACTGAGACTTTCTGATCATCTGCGGAGACACTGCAGTTTTTGGTTCCTCCAACAAGTGCATTACTACAAGGTTTGTTAATCAGGACATCTTTCCTTAGACTAGTGAAGTCATCAGACAGAGAATCCAATCGGTTGGGTGGAATACCATCTCCTGTCATATTCATAAGCTCTGGTGCAGCAGATTTTGACAAGAAGCCATCAGGTAGGATTTGACCATTTTCCATCTTCTCCTCATGGACATCATGAGTGACAGTAGCATCTGGAAACAAAATTAAGAAGCTGAGCTGTGACGTAGGTGTATTATATCAGCTCCGCAGGTAGACCCCAGTGCTCCTCAGTTTTGAGGAAATTAGTTGTTTCATAAAGCAAGAAGAGGTTACCAGATGGAGTCTGAGACCCTTCAAATTGAACTCAGGAAGATAATACAGCTAATCCACTTTATTTTCTTCATGGCACTATGATTACATATGGAAACTAAGTAAGACAGTACAACTAATATTCTCAGATCCTTGGCACTTGTAGTTTAGTGGCAGCGTATGCTTTACAAGCTGAAAATCAGCAAGTCTCACTTGATGTCATGATTTCTGTAATTTACCTATAAAATGGCATGCTTTACTAAGCTTGACACCAAACTATGTGGGTCCCTTTCATCCTCCCTCCTCTTCATCTCAAAAGACCTAAGAAAACAGAGGTATGAGGCCTCTCAATGTACTCCATAAACAAAATCCCAGTCAGCATATGATCTTCCTCACTTATCTTCTCTGTCTCAGAAAAGTGAATTTCTTTTTAGTCCAAATCTGACACACCTACTTCATTTTCTCATCCTCCCCTGTGCCAGGCATCATGCCAGGATATGGGGATCAGCAGTTAAGACAGACAGAAACAATACCTACCCTTATGGAAGCTACATTCTGATAGGACAGTCAGATAGTAAAGGCATAATGAGCAAATGAAATGACAGTTTGAATTTGTGTTAGGGAGAAGAAAACAGGGATGTGACAGACAGCAGAAGGGGAGGTCCTCAATGGATGGGGTGGTCGGGCAAGGCCTTTCGAGCAGAGCCTGGAGGAGGAAAAACAGCCTGCCCTGTGCACATACAGAGGAAGTTCCAGGCTGCAGTAGGGCAAGTGCAGGACCCCTAGAAGGGTTCAATCCGGGACCATAGAGTAAAGGACAGAGGCAGAGAGAACAAGGAGACAGATAGGACATATGTTAACAGAGGATGGCAGGAAGAGGGTAAAGGGAAGATAAATGATGATGGAAGGAGACTTGATGTTGGGCCGTGAACATACAATATAATATACTAGAGGCCCGATGCACAAAATTCGTGCAAGAGGAGGCCTTCCTTCCCCCGGCTGCCGGCACCAGCTTCCCTCTGGCACCCAGGACCCAGGCTTCCCTCACAGCCCTGGCTTTGTCTGGAAGGACGTCCGGTCTAATTAGCATATTACACTTTTATTATTATAGACTAGAGGCCCGGTGTACTATATTCGTGCACGGAGGGGGGGGTCCCTCAGCCCGTCCTGCACCCTCTCGCAATCTGGGACCCCTGCCTGATCACCCCTAACCACTCGCCTGCCTGCCTAATTGCCTCTAACCACTCTGCCTGCCTGCCTGATCACCCCTAACCACTCGCCTGCCTGCCTGATTGCCTCTAACCACTCTGCCTGCCTGCCTGATCACCCCTAACCACTCGCCTGCCTGCCTGATTGCCTCTAACTGCTTGCCTGCCTGCCTGATCGCCCCTAACCACTCTCTTGCCTGCCTGATCACCCCTAATCGCCTCTGCCTGCCTGCCTGATTGCCCCTAACTGCCTCTGCCTGCCTGCCTGATCACCCCTAACCACTCTGCCTGCCTGATTACCCCTAACCGCCTCTGCCTTGGTCCCTGCCACCACAGCTTAGTCCGGAAGGATGTCCGGAATGACTTCCGTAAGGTCGTTTGGCAGTCCAATCTAATTAGCATATTATGCTTTTATTATTATAGATGATGTATTATAGAATTGTAGAAATCTATATAATTCTATTAACCAATGTCACCCCAATAAATTCAATTTAAAAAAGAGGATGGCAGGTCCAGGTTGTGAAGATCTTGTAGACTAGAGTTGGGAGTTGAGAATCTGTTGTGAGTGCATAGGAAAGCTGATAATGAGTTTTCAGGATGGACATAGCATTTTCTGATTTCCATGTTGACATGATCACTCTGGCTGCAGGGCAGAAATAGGTCAGATGAGGAGGAGGTGAGCAGCCTGGTAATCAAATAAGAAGCTACTGTAGTAGCTTTGTGACTGACAGAGATGGTATCATAACTGAGGGACAGAGAAGTGTGGGATGCAATAATTATATTGGTCATCAAGTTGCCTAGACCTGCTCATGCTCACAGATGGAAGTGAGAGAAGAATAAAAGAGAAATCATGGTGACTCTGGTTTTTCACCTGAACCACTGGGTAAATAGTGTCAGAGGTGTGCAGATGCTAGTGCACAACTGCTCAAGAAAGTGGATTATGTGCACCTCTTCTTGATCTGGTTCAGTGACCTCACATTGATAGCTTGACATCGATAATGTTAGCATTATTTATACTGTGGAAATCTGTAAACACTGTGATCCAGGGCTTCTCCATCCTCCCAACCCCTTCACCCATGGAGAGCTGGCTGTCACAGCTTTACAAACACACTGCTGGATGGTGTCCTTAATTGCATTGGGGATGGCTGCAGGTAGAGCTATTTCAGAGAGAGGGAAGTCAGGCAGGAGTTCAGTTGAAACAAATGAAACCTACCAGGTTTTATATGTCCATTAGTCACCTAAGTGGAGATACTGTGTCCACAGTTAAATTTAAGTCTGGAGTTTGGAGCAAGTTGTAGTCTAGAGGTATAGATATCTGAGTTGTTGAAATGTAAATCTTATTTAAAGCCCCAAGACTGCACAGAATTATCTAGGGAGAGAGCATTGAAGAGGAAAGGGTCCAGAAATAAGCTTTGGCATATGAGCATGACCAATGGACACAGACAATAGGGGGTGGGGGCATATGCTGGGGGGCGGGAGAGGGTGGGGAGAGGTCAATAGGGTGAAAAGGAGAGATATGTAAAACTTGCAACAATAAAGAATTTTAAAAAAAGAATTGAGCTTTGGGTCCCTACACTATTTAAAGGTGCCCCTCTTTCTGATCTGGTTCAGTGACCTCACAAAGAAGGGGAGAAATCAGAAAAGAGTATAAAAAGCAGGTGTTATGAAATGAGGAAAGACCCAGTTGTTGGTGGTGTCTGGGAACCCAAAAAGTTTCTATGGAGGAGAGAGTGAACAACTGTGTCAAATGATGTAAGAAATAATGGCAATGTGTGGCAGACACCGGGGCCCTTGATGAGGCCTGTTTTAGTGAAGTGGAGGAGACAGATCCAGGGTGCACCAGATTAAAGCAAAAAGAGGAGATGAGGACATAGAGATCAAGTGCAGATCCATGTTCTTATGAGCCCATTTGCTCCTAGTGCCTCAGGAACCTGCTCTATCACTCTGACTGGAACAGCAACTCCAAATATTTGCACCTCATTATATCTTGCGTTGGCAAGACAAACATGCTCACATCTCTCCATTCTAATTTACATAGTTAATTACTATGTAAGTATGGCTTGTTTCCCCCCTGATAGAAATTGAGATCCTTGAAATAGGGTCTCTGCTTCCCGGGCCCTCTGTACCTACCACTTTGATTATTTCATATTGGTTTACTTAATGAACAAAACTGAATACAAAAGAAATGAATACAAAGAAAAATAAAACTATTTAGTGTCTTAGTCCTGTAGGAGACATAAGGAAATCCCAGCCACTACTCTATACCTGTATGTACAAGAGTGGGTTTTATGAGGTTTGGATAAGATGGGAACCACGAGGCTGAAGGTGGTCCCTTTCCGCCCACATGGTTAGTTACAGTAGGTGGTGTTTGTGGTTTCCTCAACAGCAGGGACATACTCCGCCTTCTCTTAGATGACAGAGGGCTGTTGGGTTCTCCAGGACGTTTCACTTTGTTTTGTGGCCCTGTTACAAACTCATCTGCTTCATCAATCATCATTCCCTAAAAAACATCAATGAACATATCCCATTAACAACAACATTGGAAGCACTCTTCATATGCATATACAATCATGTATTACATCATCAATATAAGTCTTAATCATAGGCCAAAGATTTATCATGCCCCACACAGGCTCTGTTCTTAGAAGATGCTACTCAATTTTAATCCAGTCTAAGTGAAACAAGGAGGAGACTGAAATATAAGGTGTTCCCCAGCTGGTGTGGCTCAGTTGGATGAGAGTTGTCCTATGCACCAGGAGGTTCGCTAGTTTGATTCCAGGTCAGGGAACATGCCCGGGTTGTGGGATCAATCCCCAGAGGGGGTCATGCAGGAGGCAGCCATCAATATTTCTCTCTCATCTATGTTTCTATCTCTTTCTCTCCCCCTCTCCCTTCCTCTTTCTAAAATCAGTAAAAAATTGTTTATAGTGTTGCCCCAAGATCAAGCAAAATACAATCACAATTAACCAGAAAGCTTGAAGAATGCACAATTCTCAGCAATCAAAAGGGGAATAAACACACAGTGACCTTTATGGTCAATATCTCTCTCTCTCTGACATACACACCCCCCTCATATTTAGATTTCTAGTAGGAATAACCTAAATAAAGCAACATCACCCCGTACTTCATGTTTCAAGAGGAGTAATTTACTACTATCTAGATAGTGCACTAGACATCTGAATTATGGAAACAGGAAATAAATGGTAATCTCAATATTAAATGAATTAGTGTGTGGAGGTGGGAAAAAATACAGACTCTGGAACTGGAAAGATATGGGTTTAAATCCTGCCTCTTACTAGCTGTGTCACTTAAAATGGTTAGGGTAAACCATTTTACCACTATGAACTCTGATTTCTTCTTAGTAATACTCATCTGCAGAACAGTTGTGCACATTAAATGTGATCATTTCAAACACCAGCTCCTACCAGGTACTCAATAAATGTCAGCTATTGTTGTCTTCAACTTAAACAATCTTGCATCAGGAGGTTCCTACTTTCCATTCACAGAGAGCCTTGGAGTCATATTTTATCTTTTAAATTAACAGGAGAATCTCTGTTTTATAATTCATCTTGTCAAGAAGAAATGAATTATAGCAAGAATAGCATGTTTAGGCAGATAAAGAAATAGGTATTCTACCTTTTTATCTTGTTTAAATGGATTGCCAAAAGTATGCAGTCTTTTGGGTTGATCTGGATCAATCTCTCGAAGTGGAGAAGCCAATGTCTTTAGATATTCCTGATAGTTTCCCATTTGTGCGACTGGAACACTATGAAGGGAATCTGCAAAATCACCATAAAAGAAACAAGATGCTATATAACTTAAGTGTATGGTCCTTCTGAGAGGATATGTTCATAGTCTGCTTAGCAATATGTATGTTGGATCTGATAATCTAAAAGCTCGAATCTAGCATTCTAGGACCTAAAATAATCTCTGTTCATTCCATTCATTACTACTCTGCCATCATTACTGCCTAAAATCTTAAATCACTAGTTCGAGAACAACTCCCTTACCCTTCAAACCAGGTTTGACAATGTGCTGACATCTCTCATACCGCCATTTCAACTCAAAATACCATATTTGCTCTGTGTTTCCAAGAGCCTAGGCCCCATGGTTTTCTTTTATCATCCAGAGAACCTTTGTTAGTGGGTCTCACCCTCTTGGATAATTTGATTACAATTGCAGGCTCTCTTCATAGAAAAGTCCTTCCGTCCCCCAAAAAACTTGTTGTATAATTTCCAGAGGTTGGCCAGGCTAATATTTGTACATTTAAATGGAAAAGTGACTCTGTTTGAAATGAATCAAATGGTGTGTAAGGGAATTTACATTGTCACCAATTAACATGGACACTATCTGGTTCATTATTTTCATGCAACTGAGGAATTATGGATTGAATTCATCACAGTAGTGGGTGACATAGTATGGGGGCATGCAATTTCTGAGATCTGACAGAATGAGGTTCTACCACTTTCCAACTCAGTAACCCTGGGCAAACTACTAAAATACTCACTTGCAGTTCGCATATCTATAAAATAGGTATAAATTATTATCTATTTCCTGGGGTTATTTTGAGGCTTGTAGGAGCTAAAGCATGGAATGTAATATATGCACTGATTAATGTACACTTTTCCTTAAACCTGAGAACAGTAAACTTGTGTTTGGATAGATACAGGATTTAGTGAAAATAGGCATTCTAAACATTAAAATATTGCAAAAATAACCTTCCTAATCCTATATAATAAAACCCTAATATGCAAATTGACCAAACGACCAGTCGCTATGATGTGCACTGACCACCAGGGGGCAGATGCTCAACACAGGAGCTGCTCTCTGGTGGTCAGTGCGCTCCCCCAGGGAGAATGCTGCTCAGCCAGAAGCCGGCTCATGGCTGGCAAGTGCAGTGGCGGTGGCAGGAGCCTCTCCGGTCTCCACAGCAATGCTAAATACCCCCCGGGGGATCTCTGACTGTCGGCGATCAGGCAGGGGTCCTGGAATGCAAGAAGGCACAGGCCAGGTTGAGGTCCCCCTCCCCCCTCCCAGTGCATGAATGTCATGCACTGGGCCTCTAGTCTATACTAATAAAAGGATAATATGCTAATTAGACTGGGAGACCTTCCAGACGTCCTTCCGGACAAAGCCATGGTGGCGGGGCTGAGGCAGAGGCGGTTAGGGGCGATCAGGCCAGGAGGGGAGGGCAGTTGGGGGTGATCAGGCTGGCAGGAGGGGCCAATTGGGGGCGAGCAGGCTGGCAGGGGGACAGTTGGGGGAAATCAGGACAGCAGGGGGGGGCAGGTGGGGGTGAGCAGGCCAGCAGGCAGAATGGTTAGGGACAATCAGGCAGGCAGGCAGATGAGCGGTTAGGAGCCAGTGGTCCTGGATTGTGAGAGGGACCTAAACCAGCAGTCAGACATCCGCCAAGGGGTCCCAGATTGGAGAGGTGCAGGCCGGGCTGAGGAACACCCCCCCCCCCCCCCGTACAAATTTCATGCACTGGGCCACTAGTTATATAATAAACACCTTCATTTACACCAGTCTTGACATTTTCTTAATCAACAAAAATGACTTTTGTGTTCATTTACCTTCATCTTGTCCAACAATAAAATTGTGTGTTTTCAGCAGATTGGATCTCATTCTGGTTAACTGGTCTAAAAGATCTCTACGTGAAATATCATAAGCATTTCTATATGTCTGAGGTTTCAAATCCTATTTGAAATGAAACAAATAATTTTAGTTATTCCTGAGACTTTTAATATAGAAATACAATTCTTAACCCTCTTAAAATATTAGTAAAGGACTCTACATTCACTAAAATTGACTACAGTAGAATTTTCCCAGTGGAAAATTTATACTTGCTGGCCTTGTTCTGAATTCTAATACACCTGCAAAGTATTCCAAACCACTGGGAATATTGTTTTTCAAGTGTGTCATTTAAAACATCAAATCCTGAGATTTATTCCTGTGGTAGCCTTGCAGGCCCACTGCTTAAAATCTAGATGTGTTCCTCTGGCACCATGGAGGTGAGTTGCTAGGATCTCCCCCCAGGAAGCAATGGCTGCTGAGAAGAGTGCTGTTAGTGGGGCTAGGGCTCTGCTGCAGCATTTGATCTGAGGCCATACTCTTCCCAGGCTGTCCCCTGCCAATGACTGAATGTGGACCTCCTTTATGGGAAATCTTGGTGCCAGATGTCCCTGTTGAGCTGGCCAAGACTTTCTCCCAACTACACCGAATGTCTGAGGCTCTTCATAACCATTTCTCCCTTCCTTGCCCCCTTCTTCTCACAGGTTCTAGGTCAGCAGTATAATTTGAAGGATCTCTATGCTTACAACTGTTCCCACTCCCCTTTACTTTTCACAGACATTACCCCCTAAACATATCTTGTACATTTAATTCCATATCGGTGTCTGCTGGCAGGATAATTCTTAAACTGGTCCATCAATAAATATAAGATCCAAAACAGCATTGTAATTATTTCAAAACTGAAGTAATGTGAGAGACATAAATGTGTCAGACAAGTTCAAACAAACACAAACTATTTATGCCATAATTTACCTTGTTTAAAAGCCCTACTTGAAAGCCAGCAAATTCTTTGGTATTCAATTCAGTCAGTCTTGACGAAGTTTCCCCTATGATTTCTTTCAATAGTTTTCGGAAATTTTTATTGTGAGTCAAGGACATACCACCTCCAGAATGATTTTTCACTTTGATTCCAATTTCCTGGGGAGGTTTCTTCCCCACTGATGCTAGAATTCGTTCTGACTCTAGTTTGGTCTAAAATGAAAGTACATAGTATGTTATAAAAAGGTCTGTATCATCATTGCCATTTTTACTACTTAAGAAAGACGATACTTTAAGAATCCCACAGAATAATTTTTAATTGCAAATCACAGAAAAATGAATAATTAAACATTTTCCTGTGCTTCTCTGTACTACCACTGCAAACAGAGAGGGGGGGGCTAGAAAGACAAGTAACTTAATACATTTTTTCATCTTGTCTTATTTCAAAACTATGATTAAATCATGGAGGGAATGGAAACCATGGATAAGAATTACATTCATAGACATTTAAAATCACATTTTGTTATTGTAAAATCTAGTCTACATATTCATCTTTGACTCTGTATTTATAAATATAAACTAGTGCTAAAATTCAGATTACATAGATTGGTATTTAAAAAACCTCATAATTTAGTTTTAATATTGAACCATGCAAAAAATTAATGCTTAATTTAACAAATATTACCAAGTAATTATTTTGTAATATGTGCTAAATGTTCCTTACTAACTTACAACAAAAGAATATTCTTACTAAACACTATTATACCATATTGATAAATAATGCTTAAAAGTGTATTATAACAATATATGGGCATATTTTGTGATATATTTGAGATAGTGCAAGAAACACATGACAGTTATTAAATTAGTAATTAGAGCTATTTTAAATTAGTAACGATCTTTTCTTTTCTCTAAAAGATGGAATTCCACCAATGTCCAGTAAGCTCAAAATAATTTTGATTTTTTTGTGGTTTGGTTAGAGATATTCACTAATTTTCCATAACTATTAGAATTAAGTATGTTTATTTAAAAAATTAAGTCATTAAATAAGGGATAAGAGTAAAGGAAGGGTCTGTTTCCATAAATGATCCTGAAAGCTTGTGTATAAAACTACACAAATAATATATTCCAGAAGGCCCCAGAACTTGCATGAGTTTCAACTCTGTTCACTATTCTTCCTAGTGGCCACATCCTGCTGACACAGCCTTAAAGGCCTAAGGTAAACATCAAATAAAAATATACAAATCAATAGAGAAATAAATAAATAAATAAATTTAAAAAAGAAAACATTAACAACAACAAAATATCAGCAGAGAGAAAAAGGGGTTAAGGGCACACTTATAGACCAGAAATCTGGGTTTGCCTTTCCTTTCTTTGTATTTATGAGCACACTGGACTGGTGAGAGCTGGCAAACTTCAGAACATAATTTTTCCAGTTCCTACAAGGTGTGTCAGCATCCCAAATTGTGGAGGCATTTTGGGTCTTTAGTGAAATCTTCTACTTTTTTGCTTACTACTTTCTGTTTTTTAAAGGTCTAACTTCCAAACATATTGAACTTGAAGCATTGTAGTCACTGCAAATGCTACTACTGTTCCCCACCTGGGAATACATTTGTGCATAAGAAAATAAAGCTGCTCCATAAATTTGTCATAGAACATAACACATTTGTATAGCAGTAAAGCTCTAACTCAGTATTTCTCAAACATTTCCACCCTGCAAGAATGGGCTAGGTAGAGGAGAAGTATGATAAGTAGGGGTGAGTGGAGGATGAGGTACTAATAGAGAGGGGTAGGCAAGGGACAAGGTGAATAATGATAAATGAGGTGTGGGTATAAAGTAACAGATGGAGGGCAAGAAGAGAGGAGATTGAACTCCACTCTTCAGGTCCCCTTGGGGCCTATCACCCTCTAGTATGAGGAACACTGGTCTCATCTCCCCCTCTCCAAGAAAAAGCATATGATATTTACTGCCTAAAAACTAATTTCTGGCAAGTCATTTAATTACACCATACCTCAATGTGCTGACCTAAAAACAGGGATGCTCTACCCCAATGTGATTTGAGGAGAAACTAAGTTGAGAATAGGCAAAATGTGAACCATGAAATAATTCTATTAAACCTCTGCCCCTCTTAGGCCACAAAATATCAACCAGCTTGTGGATAGAACAAGCTGGCAAGCAAAAGAGAACTGGCACAGTATCAGATGATACTGACAGACCTTTCATTGCAGTTTAATTGTGAAGCTAGAAGCCATAGAGAATCACATTAGTACTAATCCATAAAGTGTAGAAATATATACACATTTAATTTGAAAAATTACAATTACACTAGAGAATAAGGAAATGCACTTCTGAGGGCAAAGGATTTTTGTTTGTTTGTTTTTACCAATACTACCTGTTGGCTGAGTTTTTTAAGGTAAGAGATAACACTGTAACTAAGTCCACAATCTAAATTATCTGATATCAGATTTGGAGCTCCCATCATCCTTAGTGCTTTCTTTAATGGCTATAAGGAAACAAAATACACAACAGTAAGAATAGAATAAATCTTAAAATACTCAAAGTTCAGTTATAAGGGGCAAAGGGACATGATTCATTTCTTAGAAGTCAAGGTGCTGCACATAAAACCAAACATGGAACATTAAAAAGTGGCAATGAAAATAGCAGAGAAGTAAGGAGAAGAAAGTAAAAAAAAAAAAATTAGAAGAGAGTGGGATAAGAAGAGCAAGTAACAAATTCAAATAGGTAAATTGCTTTTAGTCTTAATTCCCAAGTCATAAAATTATTTCATATTCCAATTTATTGTGCACCCCATTCCTGCCATGGTAAATAATAATATACCCAATTTCTCCTCCCAGTGACACCAGACACCAAGGTTCTGCCTTTTCACCTCTAGAAACTTGACTTAAAGTTTTCCACATCTACCTCTGAAATGATTTGGATAACTCTTGATTTAGAGTATGTGGCCAGTTCAAAATCATCATGAATATGTTTCCCAAACTGTAAAAATCCAAATGAGGTCGAGTAAATTTTTTACTCTTTTTGGATCCCTCCCACCCCACCTCTGCACCAGTGTCTCTACTTGATGCAGTAAGTAAATATAATGTCTTCAGAAAAAAATTTCAGAGGGAAACTCCATATAGATAATTTCTAGAGTTAAAAAGGGAAGTTGATATAACACAGGAATCCAGACCTATTCTTAAATTCTAAAATTACAACTTCATAAGGTTAATTTTTAATAAGAGAAATACAGATGTGCTTTATAAAAATAACCATGGCAGTTAAAGGAAATAAAATAAACAAAACAGTTCTTTTTGTGCCACTATGACATCTCCAAGCTCTTACACATAATTTGAGAAAACAATGGGATACAAATATTTATAAATTTAAAAACTATCTCATTTCAGGGGTAAAGTTTTTGGTTAATTGACATTTCTTGTGACAAGAATCACCACTGATAGAGTTAATACATATGTACACATAAATACATACTAATAGGTAATATGGAGGCAGAGTTTTTAAGTAGCCATCAAAAGCCTGACGCCACTTCAGATTTGGCTTAAGCTTGTGAACTTTAAACAAGTCATCTGTAAGAGAAAATCAAATACAATAATATATTATACTAGTCCCAAATATCAAGCTCTAAATCAAGCAACCCACATGTATTATATCATTTCTTAGAAATCTCAAATTTTGATTATATTAGATGAACTTTTCACTGGAGTTTATTTGATTGTCTTTTTTTGGCACTATTTACCAAAATTATATATAGTATTTTTCTAGTATTTTCTAGTATTCTAAATGAAATAAATTTTCAAGTTACATATTTCTCTTTTGTCTGTGAAGCTACATAAAATATATTACATCACTAACTGATCCATGTGAAATTGTTTTTGACCTTTTACATATTGGTAACTCTACTGTAGTAATTTCCACCTGATAGGGAATCCATGGTCACTGGTTGATGGCATATTCCCTTTATTAAAATAGAGAATGTGAAAAACAACAAAACTGAACTCCTAGATACAGAAAACCGATTGAGGGTTGCCAGAGATGATGGTGGGAGAAATGACTGAAGGTGGTCAAATAATACAACTTCCTGGTCATAAATAAATCACGCAAATGTTAAGTAGAGCACAGTGACTACAGTTAATACTATAGTGCATATTTGAAAGTTGCTAAGAGAGTAGATCTTAAAAGTTCTCATTGTAAGAAAAAAATTGTAACTATGTATGGTAATGAATGTTAACTAGACTTACTGTAACCATTTCACAATATATACAAATATTGAATCATTATGTTGTACACCTGAAACTAATATAATGTTATATATTGATTATATTTCATAAATAAATAAATGGTGTTATACTTTTTGAAAGTATATGAGAACAAAAGCTAAGCCTCTAATTTCTAGGTAATGATGGCAAGTTCTAAATTATGTTTTGAATTCTCCACAATCAGCTTATATCTTGTTAGTCAGATTTCCCCTCTCTTAATTTCTCTGATTTCAGTGGTCAGGCATTTTAAGCCAAACTTTTAGTCTCTCAAATACTATTTAACAGTTGGGTGCCAGATAGGAGGAGGGTTGAGGGGGTGGGTGAAAAAGGTGAAGATAATAGGAAGTACAAATTAGTAGTTACAGAATAGTTATGGGGATGTAAAGCATAGGGAGCATAGTCAATAATCCTATATAATAAAAGACTAATATGCTAAGTGTCCGACTGTTCAACCAGTTGCCATGACATGCACTGACCACTAGGGGGCAGACGTTCTGACTGGTAGGTTAGCTTGCTGCTGGGGTCCGGCCGATCAGGACTGGGCGAGATGGGCCAGACATGCCCTGGAGCCCTTCCACGGTCCCTCCCCAGCCTTGATTGTGCACTGGTGGCGTCACTTGGCCTGGCCTTTGTCCTCTTGCAATCTGGGACCACTTGGGGGATGTCAGAGAGCTGGTTTCAGCCCAATCCCCACAGGCCAGGCCGAGGGACCCCACCAGTGTATGAATCTGTGCATCGGGTCTCTAGTATTTTAATAACTATGTGTGGTATCATATGGGTATTAGATTTATTGGGATGATCATTTAGTAAGTTATATAATGTCTAATCACTGGATTGTACACCTGAAACTAATATTATATGCAACTGTAATTGAAAAATAAATAATTATTTTTAAAAAATTGATGACTAAGTGCCTATCAATAGATGAGTAGATTAAAAAACTGTGTTACATCTACACAATGGAATACTATGCTACTGTAAAAAAGAAAGAACTCAAGAGGACAAAATGGCAGCGGAATAGACAGACATGTCCCAAGCCTTGTCCCAGAGCAGATAGAACAAACAACTAAATTGAATAATATCCACCCCGAATTGGCGAAATAGACACAGTTGGTGAGACAATTTACAGCCGGTAAGGGCAGAGGACACCTGGAGAATGGTAAAATCAGGGATCTGAGCTGGGGAGAACTGTGAGACCTCTGACCCAGAGGGTCAGAGGGAAACCTCATGGTACCGAGGCTGCATCACTTGGGACAGGCATAGTGTCTGACTGTGGAAAGGAGGTCTGGAGGACTGCTGTCAGCAGGGGATTCTAGATCTGGGTCCCCAGCCATGAAAGACTGAGCCCAGAGGGGACAGCCTGGATGGCTGCCAAGCCACACCATGCCGGGGAAGAGGGGCTCGCAGTGGTGCAGCTCTTTCTCCTCTTTTTGGTCTTTGCTTTTGTTCACTGAACCTAGTTCATAGGAACTTTCAAATACAGACACTCACCCATGGCTGAGGTGCAGGTGAAGGTATGGACTTGTGGAGTCTGGAGAGAGTTTGGGGAGAAGAGCAGGTCAGGGAGAGGTGGCCCAGAGTCTGGTACTGGGAAATACCTGACATTCCAGACCTAAGCAACCATTTTCTCTTGAAGGGATAGCCCCTCCCTGCAGTCTCCAAACAACCAATACAGCCACACCCAGACTACACCTTGAGTGTTACAAAGGATACAAAAAAAAAAAAATCTAAATAGTCCCTAAGAGCCCACAGGGACTAGCCTAAAGAGGGGCCTTCAGTCCCAGCAACAGGAAACAGAGAAACTGCAGACAGTACAGAAGAGTGGGATCTTAAACCAGCCAAAAGAATGACACTTCACTTTTTCATTTTTATTTTGTTTTATTATTATTTTGTTATCTCTTTTTTCTTTTTCTTTATTTTCCTTTTTTATCATTTGTTTCTTTATTTTCTATCTTTTCACGTTATTTTTTCATCATTCCAATTTTTTATTTTATCCTACATTTTTAAATTAATTTTTTAATTTTATTATTTTTTCTTCTCTTTCTTCTTATCCACTCATCCTCTTTTCACTTTCTCTATACCGAACTGAGGTCCTCCTCATATTCATCCAATTCCTTAACCTTACTTTCTGTATATAAGATTCTGCCCCCGCCCTCTTTACTGGGTATTTGGTGTTTGTATGTTTTGGTTTATCTGTTTGTTCTCTGGTGTTTTCTCTCTCTCTCTCTCTCTCTCTCTCTCTCTCTCTATATATATATATATATATATATATATATATATATATATATTTTCCTTTTTATTCCTTTTTCTTTTCCTTTTCTTTCATATCATTTTTTCCTCTCTTCAATATCATTTGTACCCTCTTTTCTCTCCCCTAATTCTCTTTTCTCTGGTGGTCACTTATATTGGGGTTATTGGTGTCATGAGTACATTCATGTTTTGTTCCCTTTGTGTCGTGTCTTATCGAGGTGAATTTTATTCTGTTTGGCCAATGTGGTATAGAGCGAGTCACATAACCAGACACCCAGAGAGGAGACTCCATCCACAAATGGGTCAATAACACTCCAGACCCAACTACAGAGGCAGGAAGGAGGCGGCAATGAGGGAGCGTGAGGGAGGGAGCAAAAGAGGAGTGTGTGGAAGTGTGGGGTGTGTGTGTGTGTGTGTGTGTGTGTGTGTATGTGTGTGAGGCACAGTTAGATCCCGCAGGACTTTCAGGGGCAGGCTGACCAGGCTTGCCTAACCAGGCTGCCTCTGCTACCATTGCAAATATTCCAGAAGCGGCCGACTCTTTTGCAGAGGCCACACATTTTTTGAAGGGGAGAGCTGCTGTGACTGGGAGCCCAGCCTCACTTCTACCCAGGGTGCCCTCAGATAACACCCGAGACTCTACAGCCACTTCCACCAGGGATCTGCTGCCTTGGCTGTGGTCCCATGGTCACTGAGACTCCAGACACCCTGGATGCGGGCTCCTGTGAGTTCTGAAGCACGCTCCCCTCTTGCTGGCCCAACACTTTAGCCCAGGGCACCATGACCATGTGAGCAGCAGCCATGTGAGCAGCCCACCCCTGTCTGAGGAGCAGCAGCCTTACACAGCCTGCTCCCATCCGAGGAGCAGCAGCTGCATGCAGCCCACCTCCATCCGAGGAGCAGCAGTCCCTCCAAGGAGCAGCAGCTGCATGAGCAGCCCACCCCTGTCCAAAGAGCAGCAGCTTCGCAAGCAGCCTGCCCCAATCTGAGGAGCAGCAGCCGCATGACCAGCCCACCCCCATTTCAGGAGCAGTAGCCACACGAGCAGCCCACCCCTGTCCAAGGAGCAGTAACCATGCAAGCAGCCCGCCCCTGTATGAGGAGCAGCAGCCCTGACAGCATCCTGCCCCTATCTGAGGAGCATCATCCTCGCAAGCAGCCCGCCCCATCCCAGGAGCAGCAGCCATGTGAGCAACATGCACCTGTCCAAGGAGCAGCAGCCCCGTAAGCAGCCCACCCCCATCCGAGGAGTGGCAGCCTCACACGGCCTGCCCCTGTCTGAAGAGCAGCAGCCCCATGAGCAGCCTGCCCTAGTTCAAGGAGTAGCAGCCTCACGCGGCCTGCCCCTGTCCGAGGAGTGGCAGCCCTGCGAGTGGCCCACCCACATCTGAGGAGCGGCAGCTCCACACAGCCCACTCCCGCGCAAGGAGCAGCAGCTGCACAAGTAGCCCACCCCAGTTGGAGGAGCAACAGCCTCACGCAGCTGCCCCCGTCCAAGAAGCAGAAGCCCCATGATCAGCCTGCCCCAGTATGAGGAGCAGCAGCCTCACACGGCCCTCCCACATCCGAGGAGCAACAGCCCCGCACAGTCCACCCCCACCCAAGGAGCAGCAACCCCAAGAGCAGCCTGCCTAATTCGAGGAACAGCAGCTGTGCAAGCAGCCTGCCCCCGTCCAAGGAGCAGCAGCCACGCAGAGTCTGACCCCATCCAAGGAGCAGCAGCTGCATGAGCAGCCCACCCCCATCCAAGGAGCAGCAGCCATGCAGAGCCGTCCCCCATCCAAGAAGCAGTAGCCTTGAGAGCAGTCTGCCCCTGTCCGAGGAGTAGAAACTGCACAAGCAGCCTCCCCCTGCCAGCCAAAGGAGCCATCACCAACTGAGGAGCAACTGCTGCCATGACCACCCGAGGAGCCACTGCTGCCTGAGGAGCAGCCCATGGACGACTCGACATGGTGTAGATCATTAGGTGAGAGCAAAAATGAGGAGAGAAAGAAACCCCCAAAGGAAAGAAAAGGAGGAATCACCAGAAAAGCAGCTAAGTGAAATGGAGGCATGCAATATGTCAGAAAAAGAATTCACAATAAGTGCCATACAGTTCATAAACCGGATGGATGAAAAAAATCAAGAACTTATGAAAGAATCAAGAAGATATAAAGAGTGATATAGCTGCAATAAAAAACACCATGGAAAGTTTCAACAGTAGACTAGGAGACATGGAAGACTGAATTAGCGATTTGGAAGACAGGGAAGCAAAAAACACTCAAACTGAATTGCAATTGGAGAAAAAAAATTAAAAGACAGGAAGAGAGCCTAAGGGAGCTATGGGACAACATGAAACAAAGCAACATACGAATAATAGGGGATCCAGAATGACAGGAAGAGGAACAAGGGTTAGAAAACCTATTTGAAAAAATAATGTCAGAAAAATTCCCTTATGTGGGGAAGAAAAAAGTCACACAAGCACAGAGAGTCCCAAAAAAGATGAACCCGAAAAGACCCACAACAAGACATGTCATAATTATGAAGGCAAATGTTCAGGACAAAGAGAGAATCTTAAAGGCTGCAAGACAGACACACAAAGTTAGCTACAAGGGATCTCCCATTAGATTATCAAATGATTTCTCAACAGAAACACATCAGGCCAGAACGGAATGGAAAGAAATTTACAAAGTGATGCAAAGCAAGGGACTGAATCCAAGAATACTCTATCCAGCAAGGCTATCATTCAAATTTGCAGGGGAAATAAGGAGATACACAGACAAAAAAAGGCTCAGGGAGTTTATCACTACCAAGCCAGCAATGCAAGAAATGCTAAAGGGACTGGAGTAAATAGAAGAAATAAAAAGGTAAGAAGGAGCACAGGCACAAGAAATAAAAATAGCCCAAACCGGTTTGGCTCAGTGGATAGAGCGTCAGTCTGTGGACTGAAGGGTCCCAGGTTCGATTCTGGTCAAGGGCATGTACATTGGTTGCGGGCACATCCCCGGTGGGGGGTGTCCAGGAGGCAGCTGGTCGATGTATCTTTCTCATCGATGTTTCTAGCTCTCTATCCCTCTCCCTTTCTCTCTCGGTGAAAAATCAATAAAGTATATTAAAAAAAAAGAAATAAAAATGGCTACAAAGAAGTACCTATCAATAATAACTTTAAACATAAATGGACTAAATGCTCCAATCAAAAGAAATTGAGTGGCTGAATGGATAAAAAACACGACATATATATATATATCCTCTCTAATAAAATGGTAATATGCAAATTAACCATCACTCCGCTACACAAGCCACGCCCACCAGCCAAGCCAAGCCCACCAGCCAATCAGGGCGAGTATGCAAATTAACCCAAATCCAAGATGGCTACAGCCACAGAGAGCAAGGTTTCCCAGGTAACAGAGCAAGCCAAGCTTTCCATAGCCGTTGCAGGCCTAAGCCTCCACTCAAGCTACAAAGTTTCAATTATAGAAGGTAAACAAATTCAAACAAATGGCGGCAGAATGGAGCTTGAGAGAGCAGGCCAGGGTTGCCGGCGGCAACAGGGGAAGCAAAGCTTTCCGCACACCCTGGCCGGGCTCACCCGCTTAAGGCTACAAAGTTTCAATTGTAGAAGGTGAATTAACTGCCACAGAAATGGCTGCCACCCCAGAAATGGCTGCCGCCCCAGGCTACAAAGTTTCAATTGTAGAAGGAAAATAAATTCCAGATACCAGGGCCTCCCCTTGGGTTGTTAGGGGGCGTGGTCGGCCTGCAAACCACCACAGGCCCCTCGCTCAGTCCGCCCCACACCGCAAGGGAACCCCCACCCTTATCTGTGACACCCTTCAGGGCAAACCAGCTGGCCCCCATCTGTGCACCAGGCCTCTATCCTATCTAATAAAAGTAATATACAGATTGATCATCACTGCAACACACAATATAGCTGGACACAAGATGGCCACTATAAGATGGCCAGCAGGAGAGGGCAGTTGGGAGACACCTGGCCTGCAAGGGAGGGCAGTTGTGAGGGACCAGGCTTGCAAGGGAGGGCAGTTGGAGGTGATCAACCCTGCAGGAGAGGGCAGTTAGGGGTGACCAGGCTGGCAGAGGAGGGAAGTTGGGGGCAAACAGGCTGGCAGGGGAGCAGTTAAGCATCAACCAGGCTGGCAGCGGAGTGGTTAGGGGGTGATCAGGCTGGCAGGCAGAAGCGGTTAGGGGCAATCAGGAAGGCAGGCAGGCAAGCAGTTGGGAGCCAGCAGTCCTGGATTGTGAGAGGGATCGGGCCTAAACGGGCAGTCGGACATCCCTCCAGGAGTCCCAAATTGGAGAGGGTACAAGCTGGGCTGAGGGACAACCCCCCGCCATGCACGAATTTCGTGCACTGGGCTTCTAGTCTATAATGAAATATATATATATATAGTCTAAAAGAGACCCACCTCAGAACAAGGGACTCACAGAGACTGAAAGGGAAGGGATGGAAAAATATTTTCCAGGCAAATGGAAATGAAAAAAAAACAAAAACTGGGGTAGCAATACTTATATCTGACAAAATAGACCTCAAAGTGAAGGCCATAACAAGAGATAAGGAAGGCCACTTCATAATACTAAAGGGATCAATACAACCAGAGGACATAACCCTGGTAAACATGCACCCAATGCAGGAGCACCCAAATACATTAAAAAAAAAAAAAACTCCTAGAAGATATCAAGGGAGAGATTGGCAACAATACAATCATAGTAGGGGACTTTAATACCCCACTGACATCACTGGATAAATCCTCTGGACAAAAAATCAGCAAAGAAACAACAATCCTAAATGACTCAGTAGGTCAGATGGACTTAATTGACATCTTCAGAACATTCCACCCCAAAGCCCTGGAATATACGTTCTTGTCAAGTGCACATAGGATATTTTCAAAGATAGACCACATATTGGGTGACAGGCAAAATCTCTCCAAATTCAAGAAGATTGAAATCATATCAAGCATCTTCTCAGACCACAATGGCATAATATTATAAATAACCTACAATAAAAACAATAAAAAAATTCAAACACTTGGAAGCTGAATAGCATGGTATTAAACAATGATTGATTACAAAGAGATCAAGAAGAAATTAAAAACATCCTGGAAACAAAAGACAATGAAAACACAACAATCCAATATCTATGGGACACAGTGAACACAGTCCTGAGAGGGAAGTTTACTAGTACAGCTCTACAGGCCTTCCACAAAAAAACAAGAAAAATGGTAATAAGTAATCTAACTCTACAACTCAAAGAAATAGAAAGAGAGCAACAAGAAAAGCCCAGAGTGAGCAGAAGGAAGGAGATAATAAAGATCAGAGCAGAAATAAATGACACAGAGACCAAAAAAAACCAAAAACAAAACAAAAAACAATACAAAAGACCAATGAAACCAACAGCTGGTTCTTTGAAAGGTTTAACAAGGTTGATGAACTGCTGGCCAGGCTCACCAAGAAGCAAAGATAGAGGACCCAAATAAACAAAATCACAAATGCAAGAGGTGAAATAACAACAGACCCCACAGAAATACAAAGGATTGTTTAAAAAAAATACTATGAACAACTCTATTCCAACAAACAAAACAACCTAGAGGAAATGGATATATTCCTAGAAAAATACAAGTTCCCAAAACTCAAACAAGAAGAATCTAAAAATCTCAATAGGCTGATAACTATGGAGAAAATTGAAGGAGTCATCCAAAAGCTTCCATCAAACAAAAGCCTGGGGCCAGACAACTTCACAAGGGAGTTTTACCAAAAATTCAAGGAAGAACTAAAACCTATCCTCCTCAGACTATTCCAAAAAATTCAAGAGGAAGGAACACGTCCAAGCTCATTCTATGAAGATAACATCACCCTAATAACAAAACCAGATAAAGACAACACAATGAAAGAGAATTACAGGCCAATATCCCTCATAAACATAGATGCCAAAATCCTCAACAAAATTCTAACAAATCGGATCCAGCATTACATCAGAAAGATCATACACCATGACCAAGTAGGATTTATCCCGGGGATGCAAGGATGGTACAATATCCACAAATCAATAAATGTGATACATCACACAAACAAATTGAGAGATAAAAATCACATAGTCATATCAATTGATGCAGAAAAAGCATTTGACAAAATCCAACACCATTTCTTGATAAAAACCCTCAGCAAAATGGAAATAGAAGGATCATACCTAAACATAATAAAAGCCTTATATGACAAAAATACAGCCAACATCATACTCAATGGGCAAAAACTAAAACCATTTCACCTAAGAACAGGAATGAGACAGGGCTGCCCACTTTCATCACTCCTGTTCGACATAGTTCTGGAAGTGCTGGCCATAACAATAAGACAACAAGAAGAAATAAAAGGTATCCAAATTAGAAAAGAAGATGTAAAAACTGTCCTTATTTGCAGATGACATGATACTGTACATAGAAAACCCTAAAGACTCCAACAAAAAATTATTAGACTTAATAAATGAATTCAGTAAGGTAGCAGGATACAAAATTAATGCCAAGAAATCTATGGCATTTCTATACAACAATAGTGAACTTACAGAGAGACTAAAAAAGCAATCCCATTTATCATTGCACCAAAAAAATTAAGATACCTAGGAATAAACTTAACTAAAGAGGTAAAAGACCTATACTTGGAAAACTACAGGGCACTGAAAAAAGAGATAGAGGAAGACATAAACAGATGGAAGAACATACCTTGTTCATGGATTGGTAGAATCAACATCATTAAAATGTACATACTACCCAAAGCAATCTACAGATTCAATGCAATCCCCATTAAAACACCAATGGCATATTTCGCAGACCTAGAACAAACTCTCCAAACATTCATCTGGAATAAAAAAAGACCCCGAATAGCTGTACCAATCCTGAGAAAGAAGAACAAAGTAGGTGGGATCTCAATACCAGATATCAGTCTGTATTACAAAACCACTGTTCTCAAAACTGCCTAGTACTGGCACAAGAACAGACATATAGACCAATGGAACAGAATAGAAAACCCAGAAATTGACCCAAACCATTATGCTCAATTAATATTTGACAAAGGAGGCAAGAACTTACAATGGAGTCAAGACAGTCTCTTCAATAAATGGTGTTGGGAAAATTGGACAGATACATGCAAATAAATGAAATTAGACCACCAACTTACACCATACACAAAAATAAACTCAAAATGGATAAAGGACTTAAACATAAGACAGGAAACCATAAAAATATTAGAGGAATCCATAGGCAACAAAATCTCAGACATATGCCGAAGGAATATCTGCACGGTTACAGCTCCTAGGGCAATGGAAACTAAAGAGAAAATAAACAAATGGGACTACATCAAAATAAAAAGCATCTGTACAGCAAAAGAAACCATCAACAAAACCAAGAAAGCCCACTGCATGGGAGAACATATTTGCCAATGTTATCACCGATAAGGGTTTAATCTCCAACATTTACAGGGAACTCATACCACTTAACAAAAGGAAGATAAACAACCCAATCAAAAAATGGGCAACAGACCTTAATAGGTACTTTTCGAAAGAGGACAGAAAGAAGGCCAAGAGACATATGAAAACATGCTCAAAGTCACTAATCACCTGAGAGATGCAAATCATAATCACAATGCAGTACCATCTCACACCTGTCAGAATGGCTGTCATCAACAAATGACAAGTGCTGGCGAGGATGCAGAGAAAAAGGAACCCTCGTGCACTGCTGGTGTGAATGCAGACTGGTGCAGCCACTGTAGAGAACAGTATGGAGTTTCCTCAAAAAACTAAAAATGGAACTGCCATTTGACCCAGTGCTCCCACTTCTAGGAATATATCCCAAGAAACTAGAAACACCAATTAGAAAGGATATATGCACCCCTATGTTCATAGCAGCATAATTTACCATAGTTAAGATTTGGAAACAGCCTAAGTGCCCATCAGCAGATGAATGGATTAGTAAACTGTGGTACATCTACACAATGGAATACTATGCTGCAGTAAAAAAGTTCTTAGCATTTGCAACAGCATGGATGGAACTGGAGAGCATTGTGCTAAGTGCCAGTCAGAAAAATAAGCCAGTCAGAGAAAGATAAATATCACATGATCTCACTCATTTGTGAAATATAATGAACAACATAAACTGATGAACAAAAACAGATCCAGAGACAGAGAAGCATTGATCAGACCATCAAACCTCAGAGGGAAGGTAGGGGAGGGTGGGGGTAAGGGGGAGAGATCAAACAAAAGACTTGTATGCATGCATATAAGCCTAACCAATGGACACAGACACCAGGGAGGTGAGGGCATGAGTGTGGGGGTGGGGGGAAATGGGGGGATAAGGACACATATGTAATACCTTAATCAATAAAGGGGGAAAAAGAAAGAACTCTTTCCATTCGCAACAGCATGGGTGGACCTGGAGAGCATTATGCTAAGTGAAATAAGCCAGTCAGAGAATGATAAATATCACATTATCTCATTAATTTGTGGAATATAATGAACAACATAAACTGATGAACAAAAATAGATCCAAAGACAGAGAAGTATTGAACAGACCATCAAACTTCAGAGGGAAGGCAGGGGAGGGTGGGGGTGTGTGTGTAAGAGATCAACCAAAGGACTTGTATGCATGCATATGAGCATAACCAATGGACACAGACAGTAGGTGAGTGAGGGCATGTACTGGGGTGTGGGAGCTGCTGGGGAGAGGTCAATGGTAAAAGGAGACATATGTAATACTTTAAACAATAAAGAATTAAAGAAAAATTGATGGCACTAGTAAAAGCAAGTAGAGATGCTAAATTGAAGTTTAAATTCTGTAAAACTAAATATGTTTCTTGACTATCATGTGCATTAAAACAACTAAATATATTTTCTTTATATAAGCAGTTACCCCATCTTTTCACATTTAAATTTAATTATTTTAATAATGTAAATGCATTATATACACCATATGAAAATTTCCAAAACAGCTCTCTATTTCCTTCCGAGGGTAAGAAAAATATTTTTTCTAATATAATAATTCTAAATTGATATTCCTAGACATCAACATGAACCTGTCACACTTACTATAAATGCCAAAAATATTATATATTCAACCTTTATTTTGTTTCTTTGGGTTTTATTGGCTCCTATCCAAAAACAAATGCTTTTACTTCCAATGACAAGACCATTCCTATGCCATATGCATAATTTTTCTACAAATGGGCTATTCTTTGAAATTCTGAATTATTTTAGTTAAGAAAAGCAACTACGTATTTTCTTCCTTTTACTGCTATAACAAATTATTCACTCCTGTTGAAACTAATTTAAATGGAGTTACAAAGTCATAAAATGTGGTTTTTTGTTCTTTTGGAACAGGGTAGAAAGAACAAAGAAAAAAGATCTGAAGAGACTGTTAGCTCATTGTAGCATGAGAGTCTTTTAGAGACCATTCATATATTGACAGAGAGGAACAAGATATCATGTTATGCTGTGTCTTTATGTGAAGTTTGATGGGAATTAGGCAGATTTTGGAAACTAACTGACAAATTTAAATACCACAAGACTGGAGAGACATTTAGATATAAATAGATTGGATAATGAGAGTCAATAATAGTCGTAATATTTCTAACAAAGCTGATTGCAATGATTCTACCCAGGAGCCAATTTAGACTAATTATTTCTTGTCGGATTCTTTGAAACAGGAGTTGGAGGAAGAAAGAAAATCTTCCACAGTCTAAATTAAGGGTAGAGATCTATTAGGGTGACAGTGCTTTAGTCACTATCTCTATAGCTCAGAAAATGATTTCCAAGGTATTAAATTTCTATTCACATGTAGTCTCTAAGAGGTTACAGTAAGGATATCATAAACAATTAGCTAATCAACATTTGAAAGACAAGAAAGTGAGTGTAGAAAGAGATTAAAATGATACTGCCAATACCCCAAAAACTACTGACTTTCATTCTCTTCCAGTTCGTTTCTCCCCATTTCACACTTGGAAGAGGAGGAAGATGTGGGTTTGTGTCCAAACTCATCCACATTCTTAGCTGAGTGAGCTTTGAAAAATTACTTCACCTTTTTGTGTCTCCATTCCATCTATAAAATCGATTTAGTAACTGCCTTACCACACAAGATTGTTCTGAGAACTAGATTATGTACATGAAAACACCACATACAATGAAAAATGGTGTAAGCTGTAAAGCACTGAATAAATAGTGATTAATACACATAAAAGTATAATAATTTATTCTCTTTTGCTCCTCCTGGTCTCAATGTGGATCTAAAGTTTATTTTTTACACAAGTCCCTAGTTCTTAATTAAAAAAAAAACACAGATGAATTGAATGTGGTACACAGAGTGTTCCAAAAAAATGTATATACACTTTGAATCATTATAAAGGCAGTGTTTATTAAAATACATTTCATTTTCAAAATGTAATAGAATCAGCTGTTAAAGTATGTATACTTTTTTTAGAACACATGTATTTTTAAAAAGTTGCCATTAATGCCTTAAACTCTGTAGTTATTGGTCCTCAACAACAACAAAAAATCCTAATTTCCTGAGATAGTCTTCTTGCCAATTATGATAATCTGGTTACTACCCTACTAACATGATTGTTATGGTAGTTCATTGATCCAATTAAGCCTCACTTCTCTATCCCTAGGTAAGTTTAGTGCTTAAATAATTAATTTAGCTGGAAACCTTGAACTGATAATGAAAAAGAGGTCACCTTTTTGGAAAGTTATGGTACTATGAAATAATACAGTGATGTTTCTGGGCATTATGAAGTGTATGTGACTTCACTTGCCTTTTTACTTAATGCCCTGCCCACTAAAAGTGCAAAACCATCCTGTAGCTTTATATTGTATCTTTAATATGAAACAGTGCCTTCAAGGGCTACTAAGAGAGCATAGTTATTAATAATGACAATAGTAATAATAATGCCAATAGCATTATTGAACACTTACTATTTGCCATGTGAGTTCTGTACAGTTAACTGTATTCATTTAATCCAAACTAAATCCCTTTGAGGTAGGTACTATCATTCTCACTTTACAGATGAAATAACTGAGGCACAAAGCTAGCAAACAGCAGAGCCAGGATTTATAACAGAGTAGCTACACCCTACAGTCCATACTCTTAAACACTATGGGAGCTAACAACCCAGAAAGTGAAGTAATGATGGAAATGTAAGGAGTGTCTATTTCAGAACCTCAGCATGAAACCCAAGTTTGAGACCTTCAGCCTCAAAGAGTGTGAAAAACTCTATGCTTCTTAGAAGACACAGATTATGAAAAAGCCTGGAAATGAATATTTGAAGCAAAAGGGAAGAATGGGAACTGAGTCAAGGATGGGATGGCCCTGAAATAAGTATGTGGTGTTAGGGAAGGGGGCGTAATCAAAGATGCTTCTGAGGTTTCTGGTTTGGGATATTTGCCAAGGGATCATGATTCTCTAGGCAGGGTTGGATTCTCAGTATTGCAGGTTAAGAAGGACCAAGAACAAATGCCACATATGTCTCTCTGGTGTTAGAAGACATTTCAGAGAGAAGGATAACATGGCATTTGGGGAACAGAGTGATACAGAATAAGAGGTAACCAGGAAGACAGTGTCAGTATTTGATTTTACATAGTGCTAGGGAGTCTGGGAATGTGGCAACTTAGGCACAGACAGTTTGAGGCAAAGGAAGAACTGAATGCTTCCTCTTAGCCATTATGTCATGTCCATAGTTGACCTCTGTTACCTGTAAGACCAGCAAAGAGCAATTTTAGAGGGTGGGTCTTGCTTTTGTAAAGTGCTATATATCTCAATTTCTGATGGAAGACCAGCTATTCTAGTTAGGGGCATTTTCATGTAATAATTTGGAAAGCAGATTGAGTTTAGACCAAAGATGAAATACTGAAATTCAGCCCATAATAATTTTAAAGAACTTTTCCATTGTCCTGTGGTAATGAGGACACCTCCACCCCTATGGTGTCAGTGGAGACCATGTGGAGAAGAGTAAGGAGAAACTGCTATTTCTCCCAGCCAGAGAGCTATCATTATAGTGAGGATTCAGAACTCCTATCCCTGCACAGCAATAATAAGGAGCCCCTTCCTTTTGGGTGTCAACAGGGGAGGCCAAGTGGGGAACCTGGACTTCTGCCACTCTGGCACTAATGAGAAAGTACCTCAAAATCTCAGCTAGAGGAATGTGAGAGGAAGAAAGCTAAAACAGACGGTTTAAATAAGATCCACAAACTCACAATATTGAAAATGTTTAGATTGCAACTGAAAATCATTCACCATATCAAGAACCAGGAAGATCTCAAAGCAAATTCAAAATGACAATCGAGAGACACTAACACCAAAATGACAGAGATGTTAAACATATTCAATAAAGGTTTTAAAACCCACCATAATAAAAGGTATTTCAACAACCAATTAGACACATTTAAAACAAATGAAAAAATAGAAAGCCTCAGCAAAGAAATAGAAAATGAGCCCCGGCCAGTGTGGTTCAGTTGGTTGAGCATCATCCCATGCACTAAAAGGTCTCCAGTTCCATCCCTAGTTGAGGTATGTACAGGAGGCAGCTGATCTCTCTCTCTCTCTCTCTCTCTCTCTCTCTCTCTCTCTCTCTCTCTCCCTCTCTGTCAATAGAAAACACATTAAAAAAGAAACAGAAAGTGAGGAGTAGAAGCTATAAAGAAGAACCAAGTAGAAATCTTAGAATTTAAAAAATGCAATAAACAAAGTAAAAAGTTCAATGGGTGGGCTCAAAAGCAGAATGGAGGGGTGTGTTTATTTTTGCTCCTGTTGTCTGTGCTTTTGGTGTCATGTCTATTTTTATTTCTTACAACTGCAGGTGAATCTACAAATATTTCAAAATAAAAAGTGTACTTAAAAGTAGAAAAATAATACTATTTACAGTCTAAGTAAAAATTATCTAGTCTAATAGAGTGCCGAACTGGGGACTGAAGGGTCCCGGGTTTGATTCTGCTCAAGGGCACTTAACTCAGTTGCAGGCTTGATCCCCGGCCCCTGTTGGGGCATGTGAGGGACGCAAGCAATCAATGTGTCTCTCTCACATCCATGTTTCTCTCTGTCTCTCCCTCCCTTCCACTCCCTCTAAAAATCAATGTAAAAATATCCTTGGGTGAGGATTAACAACAACAACAAAATTATCTAGTCTAATCCTTCATTGTATAATTGTGAAAACTGAGGTTATAAAGGTATATTTAAGAAACAGGGGTAAATAAATCCACAAAATACAGGTAGTTTTTGTTGGTAGTCTTATTAATCTCAGAGACCTACCTATATTTATAGCAGTGGCAATCACCTTTTAGAGAATACTTTTAGATTAGACTAATAAATAAAGTAGACAGGCTATACTGAACAATATGCTAATATACTTATGATGACCCATTCTTTTAAAAAATGTATCTTTATTGTTGAAAGTATTACAGATGTCCGCTTTTTCCCCATTGACCCCTTCCACCCCACACCCACCCTTATGATGACCTGTTCTTAACCTTAATTCGCAACATTTAAAATAATTTCTTTTTCAGTACATTTAATACATATAGTACATAGAGCACTAAAAATCTTATGCCTTTTCCAATAATTTTTATTTTTCAATTACAGTTGGCATACCATATTATATTAGTTTCAGGTGTACTACATAGTAATTAGACATTTATATAACTTACAAAGTGACCACCCCATAGGTCTAATACCCATCTGACACCATACATAGCTATTACAATATACTCCCTATGCTACACTTTACTTTCTCATGACAGTTTTTATAACTGGCAATTTGCACAACTTAATCCCTTCCTCTTTTTCACCCAAATTCCTAACCCCCTCCTATCTGGCAACCATAAAAAGGAAAAAATAAATAAAGTTCTCTGTATCTATGAGTTTGCTTCTGTTTTTTAAAAATATATTTTTATTTATTTCAGAAAGGGAGAAAGAGATAGAAACATCAATGATGAGAGAGAATCATGGATCAGCTGCCTCTTGCATACCCCCCACTGGGGATCAAGCCAGCAACCTGAGCATATGCCCTGACCAGGAATAGAACCATGACCTACTGGTTTATAGGTCGACACTCAATAACTGAGCCACTCTGGCTGGGGGAGTTTGCTTCTGTTTTATTCATTTATTTTGTTTTTTAGATTCCACATATATGTGACATCATATGGTACTTGTCTATCTCTGTCTGACTTATTTCACTTACCATTATAAAAAAATATTATGCTTTTAATGACTAAAACTCAGTAAGGTTTGGTTATTTTGGAAAAAATTAAGAAACTCCACCAAATAAAAATGTTTACAACTTTAAAACTAGAAGGATACCATGTGGTATTATTACTCTAAACAAACAGGCTTTTTAAATGAGAAAAAAATCTCTACACATGTTTTCGGTGATATCTGAGTAACTTCTCCTGGAGTTGTTCATTTTAGAATATTGCCATGGAAACTACAGTGTCTACAACTACAGTTATTGCAGAATTTATTGTTGTACTTATTGCTATAACTTGCTACTGTGCCTAAACCAGATGCCTCAAGAGCACTGAATATTCTTTTATGAAGGAACTAGAGGCCCGGTGCATAAAATTCACGCACTGGGGGAGGGGGTCCCTCAGCCCGGACTTCACCCTCTCACAGTCCAAAATCCCTCTCGCAGTCTGGGACCCCTCGTTCCTTACAGCTTGCCTGCTCGCTGCTCCTTAGCCCGCGGAGGTGGGAGAGGCTCCTGCCACCGCCACTGCACTCACCAGCCTTAAGCCCGGCTTCTGGCTGAGCAGCGCTCCCCCTGTGGGAGCGCACTGACCACCAGGGGATAGCTCCTGCATTGAGCTTCTGCCCCCTGGTGGTCAGTGCGCATCATAGCAATGGGTCATTCCGCCGTTTGGTCAATTTTTATATTAGGGTTTTATTATATAGGATTAGTGTGAGCCAATATTCCCATAGAAGCCCTATTTTCTGAAGAAAACGATCAGATTTTTGGAGCATTAATCCCAATCAATGGTATTTTTTTTTTTGGCTCAAACTAGTCTATGAAAAAGGAAAGTGCACTTAAAACTGGGGGTTAGGCCTGGCCAGCATGGCTCAGTGAACATTGAGCATCGACCTATGAGTCCGGAGGTTATGGTTCGATTCCCAGCCAGGGCACTTGCCCCAGTTGCAGGCTTGATTTCCAGTGTGGGGTGTGCAGGAGGTGGCTGATCAATAATTCTCTCTTATCATTGATGTTTCTATCTCTCCCTTTCTCTCTGAAATCAGTAAAAATATATTTTTTTAAAATGGAGGTTGGGAGGGAGGGGTGACAGCATTGAACCTTGCAACCTGAAGAAAAGCATAAGAATCACACACTGAAGGTTAATTGTCTCTTCTGTTTGATCTAAAGGCAACAAAAAGAAAACAAAACAGAAAACAGTACACAAATTCTATCCTTTTAAATAAATGTTTAGATTTTTTATAGATCCAGATGTCAATTACTATGACTACATTTAAAGTGCTTAGCCCATCATGTATTTTTTTGTTGTATTTTAAAGATGATTAAATAGGACATACTTTACTTACCTAAAAGAGGGAGTAAAACTGGGTAGTTGTAGGGCATCACAAAGAGGTTTACACAAGTTAAAGTTGTACTGGCTTTTAAATAACCAAATGGATATCCAAGTTCATTGTATTTTCCACTGCTAGTAACAAATACCTGAGAATAACATGAAGTAATATACAGTTATGACAATATGGATTTTACGTAAAAGCAAACTCATAGCAATATTCCATAGCCACATCTATGGCATAATTTAATTGTAATTTAAAAATGGAAATAGTGCTTTTAGCCTATGGTTATGTCAAATACACTGAGTGGCCAGATTATTATGATCTGTGAACACATAATAATCTGGCAACTCAGTGTATATCCTATATAATAAAAGGCTAATATGCAAATTGTCCCCTCAACCAGGAGTTCGACCAGCAGGCAGGCCAGCCAACCGCCCAGGCTGGCTAGGCTGGCCGGACCCCACCCATGCACATATTCATGCACCGGCATCTAATATATATACTGAGTGGCCAGATTATTATGCGTTCAGAGATCATAATAATCTGGCCACTCAATGTATATCATACTAAATAAGAATATTCAGATCACAATTTTTTTTATAACTTATATTAAGAAATGAAACTGTATATGCAATAACCATTCAGAGTTTGCAGTCTACATCAACAGCACCCAAATATTTACTTGGTTAGCACAGTGGAAAATAAGGCTGCAATACCAGTAAGTGATACCAGCCATTAAAACAAATTGACTTCTCAAAAGAAGTGGTGACCAGAGTAAAGACTTTTAAGAAAATGGAAGATGGCCCCATGCGTAAAGCAGGCAATTATAAAAACACAGCCCTTTTAAAGGATTATGCTAACACTTTTTGTGTGTACTACTATTAAATTTTGCTCTACTTCCCTTTGATGCCCCATTTCCCTACCTACTATTCATTTTTGATCCAATAAGTATTTACTGAATAGTCAGGCACTGGTGGTAATTATTTTGAGGCAGGAAGAAAATGCTTTGGTTCATTCTGGAAGTCATTTATCTTGTAAATTATGCTGGTAGAACAAATATTCAATAATTATCAAAACATTAATCTTTATTACATATGACTATCATCTTATTTCTTATTGATATTCTTGATTTGATATATATTATATTGTCAGGTCCCATACACTTGATATGCTGGGCTAGAGTCCTCTAGCAACCATGTTTTCTCTGTGTTTCATGAGTCCTTCAACAGGGTTAAGATAAAAGACAAGCCCTAATGGTAAACAGGATCCATTTACCTTGCTAATTCTTGGTACCAGCAATATCATCTACCAGTTCACTAATTTCTTGGTATATTTAGTCATAGCTAAGAATAAATCCTTCCTATGTAATTTATGACTCCACAAAACAATTGCTAAAACATGACTCATCTACTAGATTCTGTCTTAATTTGAAACTTAATAGAAACAGAAAACTGTAATAAAACATGTTGGATTTCCCCCTATTTCCTAATTGTGTATAATAGAAGAGGGGGAAGCCATCATCCTATATAATAAAAAGCTAATATGCAAATAAACCTAACAACCGAACAACCAGTTACTATGAAGTGCACTGACCACTAGGGGGCACGCACAGAACATGGTGGGTGTCGGCCACGGCGGGATGGTGGAGCAGGTGAGCAGGGTGCCAGACCAAGGTGGGGCATCGGTCGCTGTCATTGGGGTGAGCCTCTGGTGGTTACTGAAAATTCTTTGCTCCTGTGTGCGCCGTGGTCTCACCTGGCACTCACCTGCTGCCAGCGCTGGCCCCACTTGCACCCACTGAGGGTGCTGGAGCTGCCGCTTGCACCTGCTGCCGGGGCCCCACACTGGCCCTGATCGCTTGGCGCCATCAGTGGGTGCAAGCGGTGGCTGCTGGCCCTGATCGCCCCTTAGGGCTTCTCCACCTCCCCCTGCTCCTGAGGGATGACTGGGGCCGGCAGCCACTGCTCACCCACCACTGCCGGCACCGGCCCTGCTCACACCCGCAGCTGGTGCCAGAGCCACTGCTCACACCCGCTGCTGGTGCCTGGCGCCTTTCAGTGGGTGCGAGCGGGGCCGGTGCCGTCAACGCGTGGGAGCAGTGGCGGCAGGAGCAGGGTTGCTGGCAGACAGGGGACCAGGAGCTGCGGTGGGAGTGGTTGGGTGGTGGTGCGGAGGATGGGCCGAGACCTGCCCCTGTGCCCACCGCAGCCTTATGGACCACAGTTTCTTTCAAGGTGCACGAATTCATGCACTGGGCCCCTAGTAAAGGATAAAAAGCTTACACGCAACCAGAAAAAGTCAGACCTATGATTCCTGAGAAAAGAAAAGCACTATTTTTTGTTCCTCTCTCACTTCTTTTCCCTCTGTCTCCTCTCTCCCTTCCTATCTTCCCTAATTTCCCATAAGCCCCTTGAATTTTTCCTTATCACCTACAGATTCATAAAATTTAGGGGTTCAAAAAGATCATTAGAGACCATCTAGTCTAGAAAAAGTAAGTGTTGGGTTCAAAACCACATAGTTGGTGGCAAAGCTAGAGTTAAGATCCAAGTTTCCATTATGATTTTGCCAAATTTCCTGGTTCCTGGTTCATCTTATTCTTTTTCAGACCCACTAATTAATCACATTAAAACTACTCTAAACAAAAGTAACATAAGGTCAGGATAAAAGGCATGTGGCATATTTGAGGGGTGATGTCTGGAGGGAGGGCAGGATTTAAGTTTCTCTAGAGAACATTTACAAGGAATGTGCTACACACACAAAAAAGGTTTATTTTAGGGAAAAGGTATAATTGTATTTGCTTTTTTGCCAACTTTTTTTAACCCATAAATTTAAATGTCCTATCTTGACTTTAAATTAGCATTCTATTACTTGTATCTTTTTCTAGTACATTTTGGTTGTATTTATTGAAATATAAGCATACATATAAAAAAAGTGCATGAATTATAAGTATATAGCTCAATGGATGTCCACAAAGTGAATGTACATGTGTAATTAGCACCCAGATCAAGAAATAGACCATGACCAGAAGCCCCCTCATGTCCTTTTCTGGCCACTACTCTGCACCCCCGAGAGAAACCACTATCCTGACTTCTAACAGAGTTAGTCAGAGAACCCTCAACCTTCTGGTGGACAGGATGACACTCCAACCAACCAAGCCATACCAGCCACAGCTAATATGTGATCTTTTATGTCTGCCTTCTTTCATTCAATATTATATTTATGAGATTGTTCTGTTTCTTGCCCTTTCACATTCTTGCTTTAAGTTTGTTCCTTTTTTTTTCTACCCAGTTTTAGCATCTTTGGAGAATTTAAGTAGCTTAAAGACAACTAGTAGCAATTTAGCATGAAACAGATTTTAGGATGAAACAGATGGCAGTCTGAAAGTGTTCCTTATATAAATAGACTAACAATTACTGATTTCTACATGGTACTATAGTTTAGAAATAGAACAAACAACCTTACAGTGTAGGACTTCCTTATTAATCTAAATAAAAAGGCTGTGACTGCCATGTCTGGATTTTTACAAATCAAAATACAAAGGTTAATCTAGTAACAAATAAGCAAGCCCTTCTGGCTGAAGGATCACACTTGGAAGAGCTAATGATGTGTATTTACTTTGTTCAAGTAAAATCAAAACTACTCACACCAATATTGGTACCACAAAGAGTTTGATTACATTACACTAATACAGAAAGTAGTTTCAGGGCTTATGGCTTTTTTTTCAAAAATATATTGTGTCCTGGCTGGTGTGGCTCAGTTAATTGAGCGTCCTCCCATGCACCTAGAGGTCTTGGTTAGATTCCTGATCAGGGAACATGCCCAGGTTTTGGGCCCATCCCCAGTAGGGGGCATGCAGGAAGCAGCTCATTGATACTTCTCTCTCATCTCTCTCTCTCTCTCTCTCTCTCTCTCTCTCTCTCTCTCTCTCCCTCCCTCCCTCTCTCCCTCCCTTCCTCCCTTCCTCCCTTCCTCCCTCCCTCCCTCTGCCTTCCTCTCTAAAAGAAACATATTTTAGCCCAGCCATTGTGGCTCAATGGTTGACTGCCTACCCATGAACCAAGAGGTCACTGGTTCAATTCCCAGTCTGGGCACATGCCCAGGTTTTGGTCTCGATCCCCAGTGGGGGTCATGCAGGAGGAAGCCTTAGATGTTCTCTCTCTCTAAAAAATTAGTAGAAACATATTTTTAAAAAACATTTAAAAAGAAAAGAAATCTGTACTTCCAATCTGTTGTGCTTCACCTGCAGAAGTCATAGCTGAATAGAGTTACATCCCCCAGGCGATGAATTATAAACCTAAAGTCCTTGGATAGACTTCCAAATCCTCAAATACACAAATTTCATCAGATTTGACTGCCTTAAATGGCAAGGTATAGTAGGCTAATGATTCATATCAGAGTAAAAGTTTTGCTTGGCCCTATTGTTTATTTGGTAGCATTTTTGAGAAACATTCTTAACAGATTCAGCCTAATTAGTCCCAGATTAACCTTTGAAATTTCTTAAAACAATTCCAGATCCAACAGTGGTTATAGATATTTGTCCAACAGGTAAGGATAAGTTACCTGCCAGCAAGTATGGGGAGATTTTCGTTCCAGGATGTACTGAGTTAAAGGTGAAGGTTCAAGTTCATATTTGTCAAAGGGAAGTTTGTCTATTACCATTGGCTCACAATCTACACAGGAGAATCTCACAACAGGATGAGACGTTCGTGGAGGCTAAAAAACAAGAGGGGGGAAATATGGTCTGTTACAAGTGAGCTTACATTTCTAACAATTCTGCAACCCCTTTTATAAATCATCACTGAGATACAGACTAGTGTTTTGAGTAATAGGGCTGCTGATCTCCAGGCATCACCAATGGCTTCAGTGGGGGGAGGGCACTCTTTATCTATACCATCTACTTGGCAATGGGGAAAGGAGGCATAAATTATAATGCTCATAACTACAATTCCAGTGAAATAAAAATAAAACTGCTTTGAATATGTTTCAGGAGTCATTTATGATCTATAGGACGAACCCTGGATTTCAGATCTACTTTGCGACCTCCAAAAATTACGTGCTCTTCCTTCCTTTATACCATGAGGTTACAGATAGTCCAAACACTGCTAGGAAAGAATAAATCCATGAAGCTTTCTAAGGAGGTAATGACAGCTAGAGCCACTAACAAACAAGATGAAAAATTGTAAATGCATAGCAAGGGCAAAATAGAGACTGAAAAGGAGTCAGTCAAAACTCCAGGGTCTAGTAAAATTTTTTTCCAGTTGAATTTTTACAGCATTTCTCATACCCACACACTTGCCTTGAATAGCTAGAGCTGGGGGTGCTTTTGGCTGTGCTGCAAAGGCTTCTGTGCCTGGGGTGCCAGAGCAGATTGATGGAGCAGCCATTTTAATAACAGGTATAGCTTGTGGGAATGAAGAGCACCAGAGAGAGAAATGGTGGCAGCAAGGACAATATGGAGAGAGAAAAGGAGTTAGGACAAGTCCCAGGGACAAGGGTGATACATGGTTCTACCTATTCTTGCTGAGAACTGTAAGGCTAATACAAATAACAAAGCATCTCTGTTTTCTTCATAAAAAGGAAAAAAAAAAACCCTGCTCACTTGCTTTTCTGATCCACAAACCTACAAGATGTTTTGGGAGCTGAGAAAAAGCTAAAGGCATAGTAACACAAACTATGTTTGAATTACTTAGAATTTCTTTATTCCAGATTTTCCTGGTTTTAATTTTAATTAAACTTGAGAAATATTTTTGGTTTATTGATTTATAAGAAATCAATAAAGACATGAGTGAAGGCCTGTCACTGGTAATAATGAAGTAACTTCATAACTAAAACATTCTCTTTGGGGTTTGAAGGGGCAAGAGATAACTGGGTATTGAGATTTGACCAGTGTGCCACTTTGGAACCCTGAGGGAAGGAGGAAAAGATTCACCCTCTCCCACAGCAGGGGCTGAAATTGTTCTTGAACTGTACATTCAGGCCTTTCATGGCCAGTCCTGAAAAAAAAATGCAGGAGCCAAAAAATAGTAATCCAGGAAAAAATGCGGTTCATGTCAGAAATTTATAAAACTTACACACTACAGATCAGTTAAAGCAGAAAGGTGGTAAAACTGAAAGAGCAGTGATCCTTTTATGCCCCTCACTCTCCCTTCTAGGGGAGAAAGGAAGATGAAAGGGATAATTAAATTCATATCATTTCCCTTTTTACTAGACATCAACTCTATCCCCAAAGCCAATTCATCTGGTACTAAGAACAACTATAATATCAAACCCTCGTCTACCAAATGCAGTGAACAAAAAGGCAATTTCTTGCTTAGAGACCATTTTTAAAAACATTCCTTAATTACCCATAATGTAAAGGTACATTGTCAAGGAACACAAGCGCATTGATTACAAAAAGATGAAAAGTATGTCTAAAAAGTTCCCCTAGTTATCTAGTGATTCCCTGGGAGGAATTAAAATGACATCTGATTTGAATATGTTTCTAAACTTTATTTTATTTTTTATTGAATTTATTGTGGTGACATTGGTTAATAAAGTCATATACGTTTCAGTTGTACAATTCTATAACACATCGTCTGCATATTATATTGTGTGCTCACCACCCCAAGAAATGATCTGAATATGTTTTGAGAACCTATACAAAGTGTAGACTGAGTCCTAATTTCATGAGGATATACATGAAAATCAATGCCAACACTTCTTAGCCATTGCTTTTACTATGTAAATCAAGTCAGCTGCTCTGAAATAAAAACCTAGTCACATACTGTAACAGCATAAACAATAACAATGCCTTAACCTCTAAAGAGGACAGTTCAAATAGAAAAGGCAGCTGAAAGAAAGAATGCCAGGAAAGAAAGTCTTCTCTTGCTTTTAGGTACAAGCTAGACTTCCAGCAAGAGATAGACTAGGTATGGCTTAAAAAGTATCAAAGCTACTGGTATTTAAAATTAATCAGCAGCCTGACTGGCATTGTTCAGCAGTTAGAGCATCGGCCTGCCCACCAGAGGGTCACGGTCGATTCCCCAGTCAAGGGCATGTACCTGGGTTGCAGGTCTTATTCCCACCCCCATCAGGGCATGTGTGGGAGGCAACTAATCAATGTGTCTCCATCACATCGATGTTTCTATCTCTCTCCTCTTTCTCCAATACCACCCTCTTCTCTTCCTCTCTCTAAAAATTAATGGGAAAAATATCCTCACTCTTCGGGTGAGGATTTTAAAAAATTAAAATTAATCAACAAATTGGAAATCCAGAAGGATGTTTGCCTTTTGTTTTATACTTACTAGTGAAGGTAAATTCTGATCTGGCCAAAACGATTCTGGAATTGGCCAATGTCCAACAGGAACACCAGTTTTAGAGTTAGGTCGTACATAAATGAGCTTATGACAACTATGCCATGGTTGAGCAGCAAATGAATTGTTTGGCCTAGATGAATCCATAAGTCCATCTAAAAGTTAAACAAAGGACAGACAAAGGCATGATTTCTTTTTATAGCTGATGATTTCCTTGTATAAAATTGTCAGCTAAAAGCAAAATACAAAACAGTGATTCATGAAAAATAGAAGTAAAAAGGTGATTCTACTAGGATTTCTGAATGTTCTTACCAACTCTTTTAATCTAATCCATCCCTTCTAATCCAATATCCCCTCCCCCTCCCATCCTTAATTATGACCAAAATAGGCAGAATAGGAAAAACTATTAAAAAGTAGTTTTAAATTTTCTGAGATTTGGACACATAAACAGACCAAACCACTATAGTTCTTTTTTCCAAATTAGGCAAACGAAATTGTTCACTCCCTGGTATAGTTTTACATTTTTCAAATCTGACAAAATAGGTCGTAAATTCCATTTAGATTTTCTTTATAATCCCAATTAGATGACAAAAGTATTCTTTACTAAGCAGTTAGACCCAATCACCACAAAGGCAAAATAAAAACTATCCAATTCACTTAAAAGTAGAAAGAATGCCGACAAAAAAAAAAATCTATGTACATAGTTGTGGGAGAGAAAACAAAACAAATGCATCAAGTTCCCCATCATCATTAAAATTCCAAGGAAAATAGATATTGTATAATGCTGCATAATGTATCCTGAGTGCATTTTAATTATTTAAATTAGCATATTTCATTTGTCACCTCCCCAAACAGGGCAAGGCAGAGTTACATAACCCTTAATGTGATCATTCATCAATCTAAATTATATTTGTAAAATATATGTTTTAATTATTTGAGTGTCAATTTTTTCTCAATTACAGGTCATTTTATCTACTTATTTAAGTGTTACTTTAAACAAGTAACTACTTTAGACCAGGAGATTTACTGGGGTATATAGAGCTCTAGGGAATACATGTAATGACTTCAGGGAAACAAGAGACCCCCCCACCCCTTTAAGTTAGACTCACAATTCTGGGGATGTGCATTTTTCTGAGGAGAGAGTTCTTAGCTTTCATCAGAATCTTAAGAGTTAACAACTCTGGACAAAGAGGAAATGGAGCTAGAAAGAAAATCTGAACTATTTATATGACACCAAATCCAAAGGTTTTCAGTATGAAAGTTCCAAGTTCATGTTAAATGAACACAAAATTGTGGATTGAATAGTAAATTGTTAGCAATATATCATGTCCTTCCTTTATTATTAACTTAATTTAAAATAGGTTGTAATGTCTCAGTCTTCTATGGCAGTTGTTCTTAAACTGAAGTCCAAGAAACCCCTGAAATTAAATACAAAATTGTGTGCTTGTGGCCTTTATCCATTTTCCTAGGGAGATGGAATTTCTATTTTTCCAACAGTTTCTCAAAGGGTTCCTGAACTAAACAGCAAAAAGGTCAGTAACCACAGGATCTACTACTTCAGACAGAAATGAATGTCTTTCTGCCCCTATGTACTTAGATCTTTTCTTCTTTAGGCAGCTAGCTACCACTGATTGTGGCCATGGCAATTAAAATGTATGGATCAGATCAGACAAGCACTTCAGTAATGAGGTACAAACAAGTGTGTATGTGTGTGAACTGATAGCAATGAGGAGAAGCCTTGTAATGCAGGTATGATTTGAGGGAGAAATTCCTTCCTCTGTACAAAAATAGCTCTGCTTTCATGTATTTTAAGATATTGAACTTTCAGTAAAATCTCATTTGAAGAGAAAATGTTCTTCAGTTAAAAAGTGTTCAGAAAAATACTGGTGTAGGATCTTACAGAATACTAGCATAAATATTCACAATCACTTGCTGACGTGTGGTAACAAACACAAGATTCCATAAAGATAGCTTGGTACATTTGGCACCCACAAGACCAAACTAGTTGAGTGGCACTCTGTAGTGAATTTCCAGATATTTTGTGAATAGAGAGGTAAATAATTCAGTGTCATCCCAAGACTGGGGACCAGGGAATATGAAATCGGTAGGGAAAAGGAAGAATTTTCTTAGGAAGATTTGACATTGAATTAAAATTGCTAGAATTTGGCCACCTGACATGTATATATAGGCAATGAGTAAATGGTAGTTGTTTGGATGGATGTTTGTAACCATTTGAATGCGTGTGTAGAGTGAAGACTGCCTATTATGATTAATGTCTTTCCAATCATAGATGGTTCTCCTCAATAACACTATAGGGTAAAAACAAAGTTATCTACTGTACCTTCTCCAATAAGAAGTGGATCTGGTCCTGTTTTTTCAAAGTTAATAACCACACCACTCTGAACTTTTTGAACTAGAGATTCTAAACACTGATTCAACATTCTTTGTGTTCTAACACAGTAGGAACGACCTATATCAAAAGGAAAAACAAAGAGTACAAGTTTGATCAAATAAAATACTATTTCACAATAGAAGCATTTGACATTCTAAAATATAACTTGAAATAATCATAACTACATTGGCAGCAAACATCACACTATTAATGAGCTTAAGCAGCAGCATTAAAAATATTCTGAAGGGAAACAAGTAAAGACCAAATATGGTATTTAAGAGAAACTATACTCTGCTGCCCTGAATTCTTCCTTTAGAAATAGTAAATATTGCCAATACCTCCAGTGACTTCACACATCTGTGTGATAGCAGATTCATCAGTTGGTACACTCCCTAGTTGCTCTGGCTCAGTAGAAGCCAATCCAGGCAAACGTAACACTAGGGCAAATAACCTCTGATCCCAACGAAAAGGTTCTTTGGTTAGTTCACTCCCAGGCAGGGGAGAATTCAAAGGAAGATGAAGCTGAGAAGGCAAAATTTGAAAAGTTTCATCATAACAACCCATACATGAAGAGTAAAAGAATTAAGAGGTCCACTTTTCTTTCATGTACTCAATAAAATGAAGCAATCTTTCAAGGATTACCAAGATAGAAGATTTCATTAAACTTATTCTTAACTAGAAATGTATGCCTCCCCCAGAAATAGCTGCACGTTCTCTGCCATTTAAATGAAAATTTAAAAAAAAAGAAATCTCACCTCTTCTTGAACACCAGCTGTACTTGTTAACTTATTTCCATCTGTGATGGTAATTAAAATAGATGGTTCTAGAAAAAATGGATTTCTCCCCTAAAATACATTTAAAAAGTATTAGAGCCATGTGAAGTAATAAAATTGTATTTAAACTTTTACATTTGCCTTGCCAGTGATCTCCCAAGACTATGATAAAATTTGCCTGGATAAATAAGAAGGAAAAGATTAGGGACTGAGTGGGTGGGGATGAAAATAACAATCCTTGAAGAGGTAGCATCCAGAATAAACTGAGAAATTCTTATAATTAAGGAACTCCCAAACTATCACATCCAAATACTCCTCTCCCTCTGCTTTCCAAGTAATCATAAAATAAAGCTATTAAAGAGATTATAATGGCAGCATCATCCACACCATCTGCCTGCGTCAAAATCCTGGCACAGCTGGAGGAACATAAGTGACTTACTCTCTGTAACCTGGAGAGTGACTGGTTATTGTGAGCAGAGCTTTTCAAGTAGGAAAGGACAATGATAGCAGCAGCAAATGCTATTCTGCCTTCCTCTCATTCTAGAGCTTTTTCGTTGAATTGGGAGGGATGAGGGAGTTAAGGAGATTGAAAGTTTCTCTTCAGTTGTCTTGCTTCAGTATTTCTCAGCAATTTATTCATCCCATTCTCAGATATCTAATGACCTGACAGGTAGGCAATTTTAACTATTTTATGATCCACTCACATACCAGACCTCCCCAAAAGAGAATTTTAAAAAAATGTAATTAAAAGATATATGGATTTCTTTTTGCAAGTTATGAAAAGTAGCAGAAAACTTGGTAACCATACCCACTCTTAAATTCTTACCCCAAGTCACCAAAATAAATTAGCTGTACTCACTCAAAAATATTTTTACCTGTCCATAATTGTCTATTCCAGATATCAATCTATTGAGATTTAACAAATCAAATGAGGATCTTAGAGCCTGACCAAGGGTCGTCAGTCCAGAAGCCTGAAGATTTTTTAGTTCACTCATGAATGTTGCATGATTTTCCTTCCAACCAGCCTGAAAACCAAACATTTACAAAGAAATTCCCAGTTATACAGTGAATAATATATAAAGTGCAAACAACCACTAAATAGCAAGCATAAAACCTTTAACAAATTAATAGTTCCTTAATCTGATTCTATTCTATATCTGGACTGAACAAGTGGAACTAAGGCAAGTAATCAGTTTCAGAAAAATTTTCCAGCGTTAATGATCAAGAACAAAGATGCAAACATTACATTGTCCATTGTAGCTGGAGGGCTTTGGCTGAAGAAACCAGTTTTCTATTCCAGCTCAAACAAACCCACCAAAACACCTCAGTATTTACCTTAGTTTGACATTAATGAGCATGGAATAAGGAGTAGAGGAAGGAGTAATTTTTAAATGCATTGTCCTTAAAAGAGAAAATCAGGTATGGGTGTGTGATATACATGAACTTTTCTAACCAAGATTCTTCCTCCCAAGCAAGAGTAAAGGCAGTGGAAGTAGGGGATTGTTATAGGAATAGAGCCACAATTATTTGGAGACAACTCTTCTGGCATCTTCAAGAATTCAGAAAGCCCCAAATCTAGAATAATTGGAGAAAGAAAAGAAAAATGTTTTAGCAAAGAAGCAGCATCCCCTAGGCACACCACAGCAGAAAAGAACCAAAGACCCAAGGTCAATAGCCAACATGCTATGAGTAATGGTTGATGGGTCAGCAATGGCTATAAAAACAGAGCAACACAAAATGCCAAGAAGAGAAGCCAAAAGAAGAAGGCAGCTAATATAGGTCACAAAGGAGTAGGGCAGCAAGGGAGAGAAAAAAACAGCACAGTTGGCAGCTTGGTGGGACAAAGCAGCCACCAGAGTCTTGGTAGCCGAGGGCAGTGATATTAAAAATACTGAAGTCATGTGACCAGGCCAATACAGTTGGAGATGGAAAGCAAGAACAGGTAATACAGCCAGGCTGGCATGGCTCAGTGGTTGAGTTGAACTATGAACCAGGAGGACACGGTTCAATTACTGGTCAGGTTGCAGGCTCAATCCCCAGTGTGGGGCATGCAGGAGGTAGCTGATCAATTATTCTCTCTCATCATTGATGTTTCTATCTCTCTCTCTCCCTATCCCTTCCTCTCTCTAAAATCAACCCTTCCTCTCTCTAAAATCAATAAAAATATATTTTTTAAAAAGAATAGGTAATACAGAGATAAACAAAATTATTTAAATTTCATGCTTAGCTAAAAGCATACTGCCCACATCCATACAAATATAGCAAATACTATCTTGCAAATACTATATTTTCTAGTTTTAGTTTCCTGAAGCAATTTGGATCAGAATGACTGAGATGTGGAAAGGGGACAGATTGTTGACTACACCTTCTCATGAAGTATCTGCATGACCTTGAGCAAACCTGTTGGCTCTTAGAACCTAAATTTCATTATCTTAAAATGATGAGGATGAGGTAAGCAGGCACACTATGTAAGACTGAGCATGATAACCCTGGAGGAGAGTCATTTACACTGTAATGGTGAATGAAAATGGTGCCCCCTAAGGTTGAACAGTGCACAACCTGCATAACCACACACAGTAAAAAGTGGCCCTAATTAAGATCCATCCCAGGCCATTAGTCTGGGATTCTAATTAAAAATGTACGTTTTTAAAATATTCCTAACATATTCTGTAGGTAAACAGATCTAAAGGTAAAACCTTCCCATATGTTCTTTTGGCCAGACTGTATATATGGCTTTTAGAACTAGGGGAAAGTAGGGCTCGAGAATAATTACCTATGGCCCAAGGAAAATCTTATTGCACTGGACCATCTAAACTTGAGCTAAAAGGAAGGATTAAAATTTTAATTGTCTTCATCAAATACCTAGAAATATCAGCAGGTGATTGCAAATCACACTGAATTCAAAAATTAGCTTTCCTCTTTGGGGTAGAAGAGAAAGGTGTAGAGTTGAAAGGGATTGCATCAATTCTTTCCTTTATTTATTTAACAAATGTTTATGGTCCAACTATGATATGTTGGGAAGAATGTTACGTGCTAGGGATATAAAAAGGAATTAGCCTTTAGGAGTTCATGCCACAAAGTAATAAGGAATGCAGTTATGGATTCTGAAAGATCAGAGAGTTAGGGAAGGCTTCTCACAGAACATGGGGCATTTGAGGAAGCCTAATGGCATGAAGGTCATGGGACTTTCCACACTGAAGTGAGGAGTGGAGCAGGCAGGCCAAGGGAAGAGAACAGAGAGTTCATAAGAGGATAGGGACTACTGGGGAACCACAAGTAATTTGATTATCATTTTTGTGGGTACATGGAAGAAGGCAAAGGTGATAAGTCAGGCTGTGACTATAAGTGCTTTGTATATTGTGCTCAGTAGTTTGGATCATATCTTTCGGCCCTGGGAATAACTTGAGGTTTTCCATTAGAGGAGTGCCATGATCCCTAATTTTAGCAAGTTCATTCTGCTGGGAGTTGGAGAATAAATTGTGGGGTGGAAGGGAAGCTGAAGCTTGAGGCAGGGAAACTGGTTTGAAGATTGTTGCAATAGCTTATTAGAAAAGCGATGAAAACCTGAGTGAGGGCAGTGAGGATAGAGAGGAGGTTGCAGATAAAAGAAGTATTTCAGAGGTGGAGTCAAGGATTTAGTATATAATTAGAGGGAAAAAAGGGTCATACATTAAGTTGAGGTTTCTAGTTAGGCAAACCTGTAAATGGTGGGGTCCTTCACCCAGAAGTCACTTTATAAAGTTGACTTTACTTCCCACACTGTAAACTTAAGAGTTATATCTATAACAAGTGTTGAATTCCTGTAAGCCACAGATAGTTCAAGTCACAATTAAAGAAAAATTAGTGACCTACTTGATTTGGTAAAGGGCTGGGATAAGATTTGCATATCACTTAAGCAAGCACCCTATAACTCATCACTATCCTATATAATAAAAGCCTAATATGCTAAGTGTCCAGTCGTCCATTCAACCAATTAAAGAATAATATGCTAATGATATGCTAAGGCTGCTCAACCGCTCGCTATGATGTGTACTGACCACCAGGGGGCAGATGGTCCCTCCCCAGCTGGCCAACCTCCCACGTCTCTCCCCCACCCTGATTGTGCACCGGTGGGGTCCCTCAGCCTGGCCTGCACTCTTTCACAATCTGGGACCCCCCGGGAGATATCAGAGAGCCAGTTTCGGCCCGATCCCGCAGGCCAGGCTGAGGGACCCCACTGGTGCACGAATTCATGCACCAGGCCTCTAGTTTAAACTAATGTGTTCTCTGATTGTGTAGTCTTACTAACCAATCTGTCAAAATAATTGCTCTTTAAAATTTCCCTTATAAAATGGATTGAAAACATTTTACAAATCACTTCTCCACTTAAATCACTGGTGTTCTGTTTTTAGGTCAATTCCAATTCTTTGCAATGAAGTGGGTGAATCTGAATGAAATCAGAAAGCTTCTCCTAACTCAGTACTACAAGGCATATGGGCTACACTTAGTACCCAAAGCAATAAACTTTTTGGTAGCAAGAGAAGAACTAAGTGGTCCTAAATCCATTCCTCAGAATACTGAAGTTGGGGGCGGGGCGCAAAGATTAATTTAAATATTTAGGGAACCTTATTAATGTGACAAATTTGTTTCAAAAAAATCATTATGGCCCTAGCCAGTTTGGCTCAGTGGATAGAGCATCAGCCTACAGACCGAAGGGTCCTGGGTTCAATTCAGGTCAAGGGCATGTTCCTTGGTTGCAGGCTCCTCCCCACCCGGGTCGGGGCTCATGCGGGAGGCAATCAATCAATGCTTTTTTTCTGTCTGTTCCTCTCTCTTCCACTCTCTCTAAAAATCAATGGAAAAATATCCGTGGGTGAGGATTAAAGAATGAATGAAATAAAAAATATAAAAGTCTTCAAAAAGATCATTATGAAGAGCTAGTGGGAGGAAGCATCTTACCTTATAATAGACAAATATGCAAATTGACCGCACCTTCGCTACGCCCAAGCCACGCCCACCAACCAAGCCACGCCCACCAAACACGCCCACCAGGAAACCGTTGCAGGGACGTTGGGGTGCGGCGGAGCCCAAGGCCGGGAAAGCCGCCCGAGGCTTTCCAGGCCTTGGGCACCAGCAGGGAGCCTGCACCGATCGCAGGAAACCACTGGGGGTCGGCTCCTGCGATCGGTAGCAGGGACGCTGGGTGCGGCCGAGCCCAAGGCCGGGAAAGCCGCGCGCTTTCCTGGCCTTGGGCACCAGCAGGGAGCCTGCACGGATCGCAGGAAACCACTGGGGGTCGGCTCCTGCATTCCGTAGCAGGGATGCTGGGTGCTGCCAAGCCCAAGGCCACCACCCGGGGCCAAGCCCGACCCTGAAAGAAGGCAGAAGGCCTGGGTCCCCGGTGCCGGCAGAAAACTGGTGCAGGCAGCCAGGTGAATGAAGGTCTATTGCACGAATCTTCGTGCAAACGGGCTACTAGTATGTTTATATTCTTCTTTCATTGCTTAAAGTTGCTTTTTTTCCCACAAATGAATTGAGGACAGCCCATTTATCTTCTTAATATAGTATTTTCTTTTAATTTACTCCAAAGATATCTTACTCTCATGTCAGTAAAAACTTTACTCCTGATAGTAACCTCCCTACATTCTCATGGAGCTTTGCAACTTACAAAGCACTTTCACACTTCACATTTGCTTGGCGCAAACCAATAAAAGAGGCATGGTATTATCATCCCTATTTTGTTTTAACCAGGAAGAAGTAAGATTTGGGTATGTTTTGTTTATGGAGGTGACATTGGTAGGGACTCACACGCTACAAGTGCACTAACATAGTAGCCTTTAGCCACATATAGCTACTAAGCACTTGAAACATGAATAGTCTGATTTGAGATGTGATATAAGTGTAAAATACACATGGGATTTTGAGGGCTTGGAACAGCAGAGAATGAAAATATATTTTATTTTTATATTGATTATACTTTGAAATGACAATGTTTTAAATATTTTCAGTTAAATAAAATATATTACTATGTTTTACCTGTTTCTTTTTACTTTTTATTGTGCTACTAGAAAATTTTCAATTTTGTGTATGGCTGGTATCATATATCCATCGGCCAGAGATGTTCTAGGGGGACTTGGGGGTCAGTTAGGAAACCTTGGCCTTGCTTTGGCAGACAATAGACTCATTACAGATTCCAAGGCAGAGGGAAACAGGATCAAAGCAGCGTCTCAGGAAGGTCAGGCTGGCAGGGACATATAAGATAGACTGGAGAAGGAGAAGCTATATCAGGAAAAAGAGGCTAGGAGGCTTAAATAGCAGTAATCCAGGCCAGAGGGAATCAGGGCCTGAGTTAGAATGGGAATGAAGAGGAAGAGGCTAACTGAGAAACATTTCAAACAAATAAGATAGGACTCAGTGACAGACAACGAGCCTAAAGGAGAGGGAGTAAAAGATGATTACAAAACTTCTAGCCTGGAAAACCTAAAGAATGGAGGTTTAGGACAAAGGAGTAACCTGGGATGGGTGAAATCCTAAAGAGGAGTTTATTGTATTCAAGTTTTAAAAGTTTCCCAGAAGTAAAATGATGATGATGATGATAATGATGATGATGATGATGGTGATGATAAATAATAACCATAGGTAATATTTATCAGTGCCTATGTGTCAGTAATTCATTTATGCCACGTATTGGCATTTTATATGTATCCTTCTCATCTGAGCCTTATAACCCTATTACTATTTCCATTTTATAGATGAGCACACTGAGGCTCAGAGAGGATAAGCAACTTGTGCAAGTAAAACAACTAGTAAATGATACAGCCAGGATTTGAACCCAGGTAATCTGAGAGCCCACCAATTTAAACCGCTGTACTAGAGATTCTACTATGTATTCCACATATTCATGTCATAGACATGTCTCCTTATATTAGCTTAAAAGTTTGTAACTTTAACAGAATTTCCAAATTTGTTTAATATAAGCCTACTTTTCCTGATGCCTAAATGCAGACCAATTGGGTATGGGAACAGTAGATCAGGACTTGGAAAACCCTAGTCCAGTGATGGCAAACCTATGACACACGTGTCAGCACTGACACGCATAGCCATTTCTGATGACACGCGGCCGCCTGCCGAGGATGAAACATTTGCTGCTCCTGAGGATGAAATATTTGCGACTAGAGTCTTGGAGTTAGTTTTTTCCTCAAAGTGACACACTACCAGAGTTATGCTCAGTTTTTTGGTGAAGTTTGACACACCAAGCTCAAAAGGTTGCCCATCACTGCCCTAGTCTATTCCTGGCTGTAACTATCAAAGCAAGTAAAGCAAGTAAGTCATTTACTCCTTACTGGGGCTGTTTCTGACCTTCTTCATCCTTATTTCCATCTACGTATTTTTCCATGTATAAGACGTTATTTTTTTCTAAAATCGTTAGACTGAAAATCGAGGGGCGTTTTATACAAGGAAGTCAGGGGAAGAGGGAGCTGCACAGTGAGTAGCTGCCCATATCTTGTCAAACAAGCTTCCTTCAATCACGGGCCTTATTGCTATGGACGTCAGCTGATGCCGTAATTGGAGGTGGAGGTGGAGAGTGCGCAAATGCAACATGGACCAGAGCGGTCTGAGCCCATAAAGATGTCAAAAAACAAAAAGATAAATACCGGTAAGCGATTGTCTTACTCTGCAAAATTCAAATTGAATATAATCAGCTATGCAAAAGAGCATGGAAACAGAGCTGCAGAGAGACAATCTGGACCTCCCTCCACTGAGTGTACTAGTATGATCAGACAGTGGAGAAAACAGGACCAACAACTCCTTAAGATGCCAAAAAAGAAGACGGCCTTAAGAGGAAAACCAGCAAAATGTTTAAAATATTGATTTCTTAATTTTGGGTTGGGAAAGTGTGTGTGTGTGTGGGGGGGGACGTCTTATATGTGGGAAAATATGGTACTTATCTGAGGGGTGGGTTTGGCAACAGGAAACTGGCATGCTCCCTCTAGGCCTGTTGCTGAAGCTTTTTCTAACTTTCTGGTCTGCTCTCAGACATATGGTGCTTAAGGGGTAGGCTCTGTCCCTCCAAAAGACCTATAGGGGAGGTCTGTCAATATGTGAACTATTTGAAAGCTTTTGAGAATATACATCTAGGCTATATCCTCTAGTCTAGCTTTTAACAGGAATAAAACTGTTATTTAGAACTCTGGAGGGCTCCTGTGTCTTATTTCCCCATTGGTTTCAGTGAAGGAGGGAAATGTGGGATTGTCATTTAGTTGGTCCCCCAAACCTCAACATCCCATTACTTGTCCTTCTTGAACTTCATCCCATTTTGGCTAGACCATTTTTCTGATTAATTTATTTATATTTCTTGTTTTTTTTTTTAAATAGAAGAACACTTTCCTCCACTAAAAACTTGCCAGGAAGTATAAACAAGTAAAAGAGATAAAAGCCAATCAACTCTCCTTGAAGGGGATGTGGGAGTGGTGTTAGGGCCAGTGGTGTTCTGAAAACTGCTGCTCTTTCTCTAAAGGTCACTTGCAATCCTCTTTCAAAACACAAATGATCTGGTCAGACTTGGTATAAAGTGCAGATTTAATGAACATGCTATTAACTTACCCATCCAAGGTAACTGAAAAACATATTTAGGGCAGCTGCATCTAACTTTCCACTAGAGAAATGCCTCTTTAAATTGGCTGTTTGTAAATCAGAAATTAATCGAATAATTAAAATTCTTTGGGATGATAGCTATTGAAAGAGAATGGCAGTGAATGTTTTCAAAGAGCAAAAATAATCCTTCTATAGTATAGATGGTCACAAGCCAGGCTCTCTCCCACAGCAGTGAGAGAACCTCTCACTGCAAGGCACCACTTACTATGTCCCTTTGACTTGGTGCAGAGCCAGTGCACTGACCCATTTGGGGCACACACACCCAAAAGTCTATTTGGACAGTAGTTTCAGTTCAGTCCAAGTCTCCCTAGCCTGTTAGCAAGCCCTGAATAAAAAGCCTTGCTGGAATCTTAGAGACAATGCATGTTGCTCCTTCTGTTAGACCCAAAGGAAATGAAATCAGCCTGATAATATTTGCCCTTTGCTATCCCATACAGAGGGCCATCCTGGACCTTGAGCTCTTCTTCTATGTGGTTACAAACTAGATAATTAACGGATTTGAGTATTTTCCCAGATGTCGCAAGTTAAAGCCAAAGAGTCTAAATTTAGTAGGGCCAGCAATTCTCTTGTTGAAAGATAAACTACTTTTCTTTTTCCATCTGCTCTCTACAAGGTTGGGGGAAATATGTTCTGTAACAACCCAGACAATTTGAAAAATCAACCTCAACAGCATTTTTCAACCAACTTAATATCTTCTCCAACTTAACACTGTATCATCGTTGTCATCACAGACTGCTCTTTTGTTGGTAAACCAACCAGTGAAACAGAATGAGATGAAAAATAAGAAGCCCTGCTTTTCCAATTAACTCTGTCTCCTGAGGACACAAATAACTTTTCCCTTGGCTTTATATGGAATATCTGTGTGAGTTAAAACTTTTGAACTTGAAGAATTTCCTTTTCACAATTCAAACGGACCCTAATTCTGATAGATATAAGGCAAGGTTTACTTGTCCCCTTAGGTAAACAAAACACTGTGAGAGTTGAGTCACTTTAAAATGTTCAAAAGTCTTTTAAAATTGTTTACAGCTAGCACACCTATAAAGGAAGTTTTAAAAATTGTGAAATGCACTGTAGGAAGATGCCATATCATTAAAAGAATGGAATTGTCTTGCTTCTTGTATCTCCTTTTCAAACTCTTTTCTCACATTGTATTTTCTGACCCTACTTGATGTAATTTTTCCTTAATACTCTAATAATTTGGTCTCATTTCACTTTTTTGTGATTTTCTCACTTGACTCAGGTACTGATACACTCCTAGGTTCAAAGGAGGCATTCTATTATTGTTTTATGCATACTAATATAGCTTTTCTTATAAAATTACTTGTTTTTTAAAATCCAGTTCTCTTGGATTCCTTTTTTCCAAAATTACTTTCCCAGGGGCACTTTTTAGTGTCCTGAACTTTCGAAAATGCTCAAAGTCCATTTTATTTGATTGTATCAAATCTCTCCCTGAGAACTCTTGATTGCTATCATTCTTTGGTTCAATCCACCAATTTTCCTGAACATGCTTCAGGAAATACTTCCAGTCAAAATTACATGAAATAATTATAGCTTACTTGAATCTTCTACTTTTAAAAAAAAGTTCTTAAGAAATTTACTCCCTACTATATTGCAAAAACTTATTTGACACTCTGTGGCTTGCAGAATTATTTTTATTCAGCAGATGGTTAAAGACTTTCATGACCACATATTTTAAAATAAACTGGGAAATCTGAAACTAATATAATATTGTATATCAACTGTAATTGAAAAATAAAATCTAAAAAATAAACAGGGCAAATAAAAAATTCAATTTGATTCTACTGACACAAAGTTTACCATTTTGTGTTACCTGTCTTTTAAAAATACCTAGTATGATTTTTAAGTAGATAAAAAATCATAAGGATTAGTCTAAAATATCTGCAAAATGCATTTATGAATTTTCAATTCTTACCACAGGGAATTAGGATAAGATTATGAAATAACACACCTCTCTGAGTTCACTTGAAAGCATGACAAGATCAAAAGAAATTTGATCTTCACCAGAGGATGCTAACATGTAGAAAATGAATTTCAGAAACTATTCTGCTTTCTTCTGGAATCAATTGCACTGTTGCTGAAGGAAAAATACCTTAGAGTTGCAAAGAATTTGCCAAATACGTTCAGATAAAAATGTCAAGTTTCTTCTCTCACTCTCACACCATTTAAGTGGTAGCTACTGACCAATTATTTGTTACCAGAAAAAAAATGCTATTGTGCAGATCATGTGTTCAATTATTCAGAATTTTGGACTCTGATGAGACATTTTTATGAAGACATACACAAAATTAAAATTTTAAAAGGTGATCTTGGAAAAAATACACAAAGATAGGAGTGACACTAAGCCACTCAAACATTGCAGAAAGAGCTAAACAGAAGAGATAGCAGAAAGGCCATTCATTACTTTCTAAGGATTATATAGCATCTCTTTCCTCCTGACTAATTTTTAAAAAAATAATTCTCAAAAGAAGTTTATGAACTGTTTTTTATATCAGAATCATTGTTAAAAATCCCAACCGATATACAAGGCTAGTCCATCTCTTCACCAAACTCTCAGTTCTACCATTCAAAGGTAATAATTTCCAGACTCTGTCCTGAATATTAAACTGTTAGCAGCAAAAATAAAGAACAACAATAAGATGGAGTGACATTTACGGATTTAACCAGTGTGAGATACAGTGCATTAAGCATGTAGGAATTGTTTTCTAAAATTTAAAGCAATTTTGAAATCAACCTAAATGCCAATGCCTCAATTATTCAACTTCCTGCCTTTCAGTTATACAATTCTCTCTAGTACTTTTTTGGAAGGAAGTGTTAATAATCTAGTCCAATCCCTTCATTTTACAGGTAAGAAAACTGTCATCTAAAATAAGGTGAAGTGAATTGCCCTGGGTCATGTAGCTATCTAATCAGTAGCAGATTGTGGCTAAAAACCCTGGTCTCTTGCCTTCCAAGCCCAGCACTCTTTATGGAGCTGCTAAAGCAATAGAACTTGCCAGATTTACATGATAGTGGATGGTGTGATCTACCAGATAGGCTGTACTATGACCACTTTTTAAAAATCTGATTTTTCTAAAAAATACCTAGACTTAAACAGAACTTCTAACATACAGTTCAGAAGCATCACCGTGAAATGGAGTTTACAATGTCTATACACATATGTAATCTTTAAGAAAAAATGGATAAATGGTAATGGAAAGAAACTTGACTTGGGGTGGTAAACACGCACTATTTCAAAAAGAAAAGAAAAATGGCCCTGGCCGGTGTTGCAAGTGGTTAAAGTAAGCATGTCAAACTTGCAGCCCGTGGGCCACATGCAGCTCACAACGAATATTTTTGCAGCCCAGCCAATATAACGGTATGTAAGAAACGTTTTAATAAAATTTTGTAACTTCATTTTTACAATATCCTGTTATACATAGTTATTAATAATGAACTACAACATTCGCTAATGACTGATTACTATAATCGTGTTGCATTCATTTCCCTTACGCGCCTCATGTGCAGGTGCACCATTTCTCTCCACTAATACTAGCAGTGAATATTTTAGCAGCCAATTGCCAGGTCATTAGTCTTGGACTGACTTGTTTGGTGTGCGCAACAGGAAATATTTCGCTTTCAGAGAACAAGAAAAAATAGGTTTATTTGCGTTACACTTATTAATTCAGTGTCTGGTAAGTTAATGTTCAAGAAAAATATTATTTTTTTATTAAAATGTTCTGTTATTTTATGTTAACGATTACTCATTTATTTCAGCCCTTTGTATTCAGCATGTCTCTACTAGTATGGAAATAAACCTACGTTTCTATGAAAATTGAAGTTTTTGTTTTTTCGTGGCCCACATAAACTTAAACCTTGTTTATCTGGCCCATGTTAGCCTTTGAGTTTGACATGCTTGGATTAGAGCTTCAACCAGAGCACTGAAAGGTGGCGGGGAGCGGTTTGTTTCTCATCAAGGTCTAGTACCTGGGTTGCAGTTCTTTCCCTGCTCCCTCTCCCCCCACACCCTGTTGGGGTAAGTGCAGAAGGCAACCAGTCCATGTGTCTCTCTCACATCTATGTTTCTCTCTTTCTCCCCCTCCCTCCCACTCTCTCTGAAAAGCAATGGAAAAAATATCCTCAAAAAAAAAAAAAAGAAAAAAGAAAAAAGAAAAAATATCCTCAAGTGAGGATTAAAAAGAAAAATGGAAAGCTTTGCTCCTCATATCTTTAACATTCTCCTACAAGAAATAAAAAAGAGGGACTCCTACCAAAACAAAACAAAAAAGAGAGATTCCCATCTTTCTAATGCCATGTCTGTATTAAAGTCTAGATTTTCTCCCTAGAATCCTATTATTATTGTCTAGTTATGTGGGTTTCCTTCTGTAGAGACAATGCAAAGAGAGATTAGGGCTTCTGATTAAACAGCAGTGCCTCCAGGCAACTTTAGGCCAATCTAAATCAAAATGTTTTGGTCTAGTTCCAGCTAATCAACCACTAAAGGTCATAACCAGCTCCCTCCCTCTTCCTTCAGCAACTCCTCATCATTAAAATAGCACCTCCCCCTCAAGTCACACTCTTAATGGAATGCTTTCAGTTTGCAAGTTCTCCTCCCCCAGGCCTCCAGCTCTTCTGGCTTTGAATTTCCTCTTCCTTTTATTAATCAGTGTTCTAAGGGCTGGCATCAGGAAGGAAGAGACAAATTCACAGGGTGGGAAAGACAGGTCTGGCTGAATCACAGGGATCCTTTGATAAAATGATGGGAAATGTTTATATAGACACTAGAGGCCCAGTGCACGAAATTCAGGTCTGTAGGCCTGACCGGAGATCAAAGCCAGAGTGTCTGGCATGGAAGGACAGGTTCAAGCTGACCTCTGGGCCCTGGGCAGCACCTGGGCCCCCAGGCACGCCCCCCTCCCCCTGAGTCATTAGGATGGCAGCCCGGCCCCTGCTACAGCTGCTAGTCACCATCTGCGGGGAAATCAGCAGGGCGATGGGGCCCCGCTCGCACCCGCCTTGGCCTGGTGCCACCTGCTCACTTGCTCCACCATCCCACCTAGTCTTGCTCTTGTTGGGGCCCATCGGGCGCCAGCAGCGCCTCCACTGCCACCCGCTGCCAGTGCCATGTCGCCAACGCCCGCCATGTTCTTTGCCACCCCCTGGTGGTCAGCTCAATCATAGTGAGTGGTCAAACTCCCAGTCAAGGGGACAATTTGCATATTAGGCTTTTATTATATAGAATATGGAGCAGATCCCAGAGAGCTCAGAATGGCATTCATAGGTGTAGGCAGTCTTTGATGGCTTGGGAGGGGGGTTGTGATTTGATAAAACTAGCATTTTAAGAAAGTTAACAGTTGGTGTGGGTAGAGTGTAGGAATTTGGGAGGTACTTGGGAGAGGCACATAGAAGACTGATATAGTAGTCAAAGCATAAAAGGCCAGGACCCAGACTCAAGTGATAGCCCCAGAAATTGAGTTGAAGGAACATATATAAGTAAGAGATATTTCAAAGAGATGACAGGTGGGCCTTAGAACAAGATGCAAGGATAGGATCTATGGGTGACTAAAAGATGGGGAATATAGGAGAGGGAATAAGAGGTGTTGACGTGTTAACTATGTATGAGCTGATGGCAGGATAGATAGCCAGGTGTAGATGTTCTGTAGTCAGCTAGAGATGCCTGGGTGAGAAACTTAAGATGGAGAGGCAACATTGTAGAACAAGCATGTCAAACTCAAAGGCTAACATGGGCCAGATAAACAAGGTTTAAGTTTATGTGGGCCACGAAAAAACAAAATCTTCAATTTTCATAGAAATGTAGGTTTATTTCCATACTAGTAGAGACATGCTGAATACAAAGGGCTGAAATAAATGAGTAATCGTTAACATAAAATAACAGAACATTTTAATAAAAAAATAATATTTTTCTTGAACATTAACTTACCAGACACTGAATTAATAAGTGTAACGCAAATAAACCTATTTTTCTTGTTCTCTGAAAGCAAAATATTTCCTGTTGCGCACACCAAACAAGTCAGTCCAAGACTAATGACGTGGCAATCTGCTGCTAAAATATTCACTGCTAGTATTAGTGGAGAGAAATTGTGTGGCTGCACATGAGGCGCATAAGGGAAAATGAATGCAACACAATTATAGTAATCAGTCATTAGGGAACGTTGTAGTTCGTCATTAATAATTACGTATAACAGGATATTGTAAAAATTAAGTTACAAAATTTTATTAAAACGTTTCTTACATACCATTATATTGGCTGGGCCGCAAAAATATTCATTGTGGGCCACATGCAGCCCGTGGGCCGCAAGTTTTACATGCTTGATGTAGAAGAGCTATTTGAAACCATGAATGAGGCAGGATACATTCCACAAGGGAAAGAATTAGGAAGATAGGGGAAAGATTTATCAGAGAAAGGGGTGGAGAAACAGAATAGAGGAGGTGATAAGTTTCTGGAAGGAAGGAAGGAGTATTAACAGTTTCAAATGTAGTCAAGGGCAAAGAGAATAAACATTAGTAAATTGGCCCAAGGAGCTATATAATAAATCCAAAGACCTTAATAAACCATATTTACTTTTCTCACTAGTACTGTTCCTTACTTGCACACACATAAATGTTTCAAGTCTTTTGTTCAATAGCATTCAAGTCCAGAGTTTGGCTCTTGGTACTAAGTTTACTGAACTACTCAAACTTCAGGGCAGGATATAAATAATGAAAGAGTAACTGCCATTAAGGAATAATCTAATCAGGTGAATATAGTTTGAGATGCAGAACTCTACTTTTTCTACAACATCTGGCACATTAGCACAAAAGTCTTCTGGTTAAGCCCCCAGTGGCTGATTTGGCAGCATCTCCATTCTTTCTCGGAAATGTACCCCTTACCAACCTAATTAAGCAGAAAGGAAAAAAAGCTATCTGGCTATGGCAGGGGAGCGGCTTGAGGAGAATAGGAGATCTGGATGAAATGAAGACTGCACCATTAGGTGAGGCACAGGCTGATACATAAAACTCTGCAAAGGTGGTATTGTGCATTCAGGGCTTTCACAAAATCACTTCTGATTCCCCTACAGATTGTGGATTAAGATAAACTAAATGGTTACTGTGGAGTACATTGAATGTCTTTCTTTTCCCTACTAGAAAAATATTTATCAAGAGATTGATAAAGTGAAGATGGCAAATCAGTTTCTGGAGGCCACTGTGATAGCGAAGGATTATCCTGTTGCTTTTTCAGGCTTCGCACCATCTTTCCTATAGTTCTATTCATTTTAGGTCCCACTCCTCAAACTTCACTCCCAAAATATACATACTATCTCAAGTTCCATCAGCTAAGAGTTCCAACAATTCCACATCTGTCCCTAAGTAGAGGCATAACTGTGAGACATCAAAGGCCAAAGTGTTTAACAAATGCACTATGATATTCACCTAAGTAGTCAGAAAAATAATAAAAATGGTAACATTGGGGTAATAAACTTTATTCATTGAGTGCTTGCTATAATACCAAAATTCATTGAGTGCTTGCTATAATACCAAACACTGTTATATCAAAAGTAACTATAAAAAACAGCAAGACAATTCTTAAAAACATGCCTCCAGGGCATCCTATATAATAAAAGGCTAATATGCAAATTGTCCCCTCTACCAGGAGTTCAACCAGGAGTTCGATCACGGGGTGGGGCCAGCCAACCAACCATCTGCAGCCCCTCCCCCCGGCCGGTCCCACCCCCGATAGGCCCCCCACCCCGATTGGGGTCAGGGCCAGCCGGCCAACCTCCCGCATGCCCTCACTGGCCTGGCCCCATTGGCCCTTATTGTGGTGGGCTGGCCGGACCCCACCCGTGCATGAATTCGTGCACCGGGCCTCTAGTATATCATAAAGAGAAAATACCAGTGAGAACTTATTAAAAGGAATGTTGTACCATGATTGATAGTGGCTCATTACTTAAGACTCTGGAATAGAGACAGACCTGGGTTACTATTCAGCTGTGTTACTTAACCTCTCTGGGCCCTGGTTTCCTTGTCTGCTAAATGGAGATAATAATAGTACCTACAACGTAGGATTGTTGAGAAGATAAATGAAATATGCACTTCATATTCATTGGCACACTGCCCTGTGCATAAGTATTACTCAATAAATGTCAGCTACTATCATCATTAGAAAGCTATTATATTATTGTTCATTATTACAAGGAAGTAGATATAAGTCAAATCATATTGGTAAAAGCTGAATAACACCCTTGACTATAAGATGGGTTTTAGGAGGACCCAAAACTAGGGCATAAAATGGTTCTACCTCCTATACATGCTATTCATCAGCACATCTCTACTTTCACTCAGCCTCAGAATTAAACACCAATATTATTCTCTAAATGGGAGCCATTACAGTAACAAAAGAAAATCACACAGTCACTTCTGCAATCCCCATTAAGAGGACTAAGTTCAGAGAAAGTAATAATCATGTTGTGTGGATCTGGACCTCTCCCATTCTTTTAATGCGACTGATGACTTCCCATTATATAAGACAAGGGCTCTGCTAGGGAACATCAAGAAAACCTTCAATAAGAGCAGTGATACAAACTCCCCTTTGTTTTACAGGTTTTACATTATGCCAAGCTGGATAATTTATCCTTTAGTGTACTTTTTAAAAATATATATATTTTATTGATTTTTTACAGAGAGGAAGGGAGAGGATAGAGAGTTAGAAACATCGATGAGAGAGAAACATCGATCAGCTGCCTCCTGCACACCCCCTACTGGGGATGTGCCTGCAACCAAGGGACATGCCCTTGACCGGAATCGAACCTGGGACCCTTCAGTCTGCAGGCCGACGCTCTATCCACTGAGCCAAACTGGTTAGGGCTAGTGTACTTTTCTTGATGAATACTGCTCCTGGGAATTCTTGAGCCAAGTAGCAATGTAAATCTAATAAGAGATATGCTAAATATTTCTATTAACACTGAAATCATGGAACATTTTTAGTGCTACTGATGAGCACATATTACAAACAGAACTCTGAATTACTGTAGTTTACATTAGGAGCTCACATGTATCTTCTATTGTACTTAGCCCAGGAAAAAAAATTCTAACCCAACCAGTTGGATCACCAACTATATCCAAGGTCTTAGCAACCAAACTGGCTTTAAATACAACCAAGAATGGGATGCTTTCATATTTTTGCCCCAGGACCAAGGGTTATCAACCCATCAACTCTGAATTGTATGATAACCTTTTATGCACAAATGAGTCCAATATGTCACAGTTCATTTGAACAGAACTGTTAGAGAAAGGATCCTCCTTCAGAAGCAATTTCTAGGATATGAAAATCATAATTTTTTTAAGAAAGAATATAGACCAACACATCTGTCTAATAGAAATATAATGCAAGCCACATATGTAATTTTATATTTTCACATAGCCATATTAAAAATAGAAACAAACAGGTGAAATTAATATATTTTACTTCACCTAATATGTAAAAATATTATTTAAACTTGTGATCAATTAGAAATTGTTAATATATATCCTATCTAATAAAAGAGTAATATGCAGATTGACCATCACTCCAACACACAAGATGGCTGCCCCCATGTGGTCAAAGATCCTGCCCCCATGTGGACACAAGATGGCCACCACAAGATGGCCTGCAAGGGAGGGCAGTTGGGGGTGATCAAGCCCTCAGGGGAGGGCAGTTAGGGGTGACCAGGCCTGCAGGGGAGGGCAATTAGGGGTAACCAGGCCTGAAGGGGAGGGCAGTTAGGGGCAAACAGGCTGGCAGGGGAGTGGTTAGGGGGTGATCAGGCTGGCAGGCAGAAGCGGTTAGGGGCAATCAGGAAGGCAGGCAGGTGAGCAGTTGGGAGCCAGCAGTCCTGGATTGTGAGAGGGATGTCTGACTGCCCGTTTCGGGCCTAAATGGGCAGTCGGACATCCCTCGAGGGGTCCCAGATTGGAGAAGGTTCAGGCTGGGGTGAGGAATGTCCCCCCCCCCCCCCCCCGTGCACGAATTTCATGCACCGGGCATCTAGTGTGTGTGTGTGTGTGTGTGTGTGTGTGTGTGTATATATATATTTTACATGGGTTGTCCCTCAGCCCGGCCTGCACCCTCTCTAATCTTGGATCCCTCGAAGGATGTCCTACTGTTAGTTTACAGGGATCAGGCCTAAACCAGCCGTCAGACATCCCTCTCGCAATCTGGGACTGCTGGCTCCTAACCGCTCACCTGCCTGCCTGCCTGATTGCCCCTAACCACTCTGCCTGCTGGCCTGCTCGCCCCTAACTTCCCCCTGCCACTGGCCTGCTTGCCCCCAAATGCCCCCCATCAGCCTGATCACCCCCAACTGCCCCCCATGCCAGTGTGCTTGCCCCCAACTGCCTCCCCTGCTGGCCTGCTCACTCCCAACTGGCCCCCTGCTGGCCTGATCACCCCCAACTGACCCCCACTGACAGCCTGCTTGCCCCCAACTGGCCCCCCCTGCTGTTCTGCTCACCCCCAACTCCCCCCCCACCGCCGGCCTGATCACCTCCAATGGCCCTCCCCACCAACCTGATCACCCACAACTGCCGTCCCATCCTGGTCTGATTGCCCACAACTGCCCTCCCCTCTTGGCCTCTAACCGCCTCTACCTCGGCTCCGCCACCATGGCCTTGTCCAGAAGAACATCCGGAAGGTCTCCTGGAAAATCTCCCAGTCTAATTAGTATATTACCCTTTTATTAGTATAGATAGAGTCCTGGTGCATGGGTGGGGGCTGGCTGGTTTGCCCTGAAGGGTATCCCGGATCAGGGTGGGGGTTCCCTTGGGGCATGGGGTGGCCTGGGCGAGGGGCCTGTGGTGGTTTTCAGGCCGGCCATGCCCCCATAGGGTGAGGTTCCCTGCTGGGGTGCCTGGCCAGCCTGGGTGAGGGGCTGATGGCTGTTTGCAGGCTGGCCAGGCCCCCCAGCGGGGACCCTCACCCTATGGGGGTGTGGCCAGCCTGGGTAAGGGGCTTTTTTTCTTTCTTTCTTTTTTTTTTTTTCAATGCCTCCTTGAGCAGAGGCCAGGGCTGCCTGGAAGCAGGTATCTGGGATTTATTTATCTTCTATAGTTGAAACTTTGTAGCCTTGAGTGGAGGCCAGGGCTGGCCAGGGTGGGCGGGAAACTTGGCTTCCTCCATCGCTGGGGGCAACCCAAGCCTCCTGCTCGCTCCAGCTCTGTTGCTGCTGCCATCTTTGTTGGGTTAATTTGCATACTCGCTCCTGATTGGCTGTGGGTGTAGCGGAGTCATGGTTAATTTGCATGTTTCTCTTTTATTAGTGTAGATTTTACTAGGTCTTCAAAATCTAGTGCTTAATTTGCACTTACAATATAATCTTGATTTAGACTAGTTGCCTTTCGAGTGCTCAATGACCACTCGCGGCTAGTGGATGCTGTACCAAACAGTGTAAATACAGCCTAATCTAAAGCATGAATGACTGGTATATTTGAAGAGCCATACCCACCCTCACTGCCACCTAAGCCCTTCACCCTCTTTGATGGAGCCCTTATAATGTCCCCATCCCCTCACTGGGACCACTAGTCCACCAGAGTTTTGAGGAAGAGGGGGAAGGATGTGTTATTAACAAATCACCTTGGAAACCCAAACAATAACAAACACAATAGTTATATGGCTAAATGACATTAAGGGTTAAAAACAGCTCACCACCACCACCACCACCCCCCACCCCTGCACATGTGGGTGGCAACCAATGAAAGTATCTCCTCTCTCTCTCTCTCCCTCCTACCCTCCCTCTCTCTCTCTCTAAAAATCAATGGAAAAAATATCCTAACTCCTCAGGTGAGGATTTAAAAAAAGCTTTCCTGGGGAGGAAGATCTGGGAACCTAATCACCATGTAGAACATTGTACCCAGGAGATAGTACATTCCAAACTTCCAATATGCAAACACAGAAACTGCCTGGATCTCTCATTTAAACTCTTAGTGAAGGCCATGTTCACCAGGAGCTTTTCATTTAAGAACCTAAACTAGTGGGTTCCCTTCTTCAACCCAGTCTCTCCCCAGCCTTACCATCCCCCCATAGGAAGGGTCCTTCAAACCTGCCTTTCTCTGAAAAGTACATTTCTCCCTGAGATATGGAACAGCTGTAATGTTGGGCCACTTTGAAATGAAGAAACCTGTCTCCTGAGTCATTCTAATTATCTTCCCGAAGTGAAGGCAAACTGAAAAGTACAATATTTGCCTTTTCCATACATGTGGCCCTGCCCTTCTGCCATCCCTTCCACTCTAATCCCGAACTCAAGGCCAAAAGCTGTCAAGTGGCCAGCACTAATGCAAAACTAGGCAATTCCAACTACATCTTTTGGGTTTTCCCCCATCTTTAATTCTTCCCTCTCCCCAGCCCGCCTCAATATTTGCTTCTATGTAATAACCAAACAATTACATAGACAGCAAGCCTTGCCCTATTTCTCTTAAATCCATCCATAGCCCTTTATCCCGGGAGAAGTGTATAAACCAGTGATGGGCAACCTTTTGAGCTTGGTGTGTCAAACTTCGCCAAAAAACTGAGCATAACTCAGGTAGTGTGTCACTTTGAGGAAAAAACTAACTCCAAGACTCTAGTCGCAAATGTTTCATCCTCAGGAGCAGCAAATGTTTCATCCTCGGCATGTGGCCACGTGTCATCAGAAATGGCTACGCGTGTCAGTGCTGACATGCGTGTCATAGGTTCGCCATCACTGGTATAAACTATAGCTTGTAGGTTTCAAAGAAGTGCAAATGTGTGCATTTAAAGAGCTCATATTAGGGATACATGAACACTATCACTATATAACATGCTAACTGCTATACTTAAGGACTGGACAAAGTGTTAAGAAATCACAATGGGAGTTCTTTTGTGATCTAGTCTCAACCAGTTACAACCTTGACTAGATAAATGGAATTATCAGTGGGCCTCTCCATCCTCCCTCCCCACCTCCAATCTGTTGGTTCAGAGTCCACTGTTCTTCAAATATCCCCCACCTTAATCCACATCTGGTCACCTTTCTTTAATGACTATTCTCAAGACCCTTGATGAGTAGGACTATTTTACTATTTTGATTTCCCCTTGGACCAGGTCTTTCCGGTTATCATTTTAAGCCCCTCTAATAAAGCGTGGTCCAGAGAGTGTGCTCAATAAACATATGGTAAATGAGTACTTAGAATGCTGTACAACCACTCTCAGACTTATCTACCAGAAACAGCATTTTGATCATATCACTTCATTGCTGATAAACGTCAGACCAACAGTTATCAGTAGGGTAGAAAGGGATTGCCCAAATAAGCAAGAGGCATTTTATAGATTGACTAGAGGCCCGGTGCATGAAATTCGTGCACTGGCGGGGGGTTCCCTCAGCCCAGCCTGCACCCTCTCACAGCCTGGGTCCCCTCAGGGGAATGTCCACCTGCCAGGGATCAGGCCTAAGTCGGCAGTCAGACATCCCTCTCACAGTCTGGGACCCCTCGCTCCTTACCACCTGCCTGCTCACTGCTCCTTAGCACTGCCGTGGAGGTGGGAGAGGTTCCCACCACTGCCGCTGTGCTTGCCAGCCATGAGCCCGGCTTCTGGCTGAGCAGCACTCCCCCTGTGGGAGCACACTGACCACCAAGGGGCAGCTCCTGCATTGAGCGTCTGCCCACTGGTGGTCAGTGCTCATCATAGCAACTGGTCATTCTGGTTGTTCTGCTATAACAGTCGCTTAGGCTTTTATTATATAGATGGAAATGTTCTGCATCTTAGTTACATGAATGTACAAAGATATAAAAATGCATCAAGTCATTAAGATTGATATATTTTACTGTATATTAATTATACTTCAGTAAACAAAAGAAAGGGGACACATATATACTGTTCTTGTAAAAATATGATTCTATTATATTATAAAACTTGAACCTAAGTGAAAATGCTGGCTGTAATAAATATTAAACATATCAAATTGTTATGGGGATCACCCTCTGGAGAAAAGTAGTGAAAATGGGAGGGGAGGACTGAGTAGCTTTCACACTCAGGTATTATGTGAAATCACTTCTCCTCCCCCCCCCCCAATTTATTGAGTACCCACTAAAATCTAGACACTCCTTAGGTACATGGGGTCAAATATAGAGAAGTGCAAATGTGTGCACTTAAAGAGCTCATATTAGGGATACATGAACACTATCACTATATAACATGCTAACTGCTATACTTAAGGACTGGACAAAGTGTTAAGAAATCACAATGGGAGTCCTTACACTGTTTGGAGTAGGAATAGGTCAGAGCAGGATGACTTTTAAGAATGTAGAATGAAGAATTAAGGCACGTCAGACCGACCAGTGTGTCCCAGGCAGAGGGAACAACACATGCAGGCAGAGTGAGTTGATGGCCTACTTTCTTATCATGGTTGGCACCTGAGGTCCAGAAGAGAAGAAGGTGGGGAGACACTATTGAAAAAGTATGATAAAAGATTATGAAGGCCTTGGAGGCCAGGTTAAGGAGTTGGGTTTTTATTCTGAAATGTAATGGAAGGGTACTTAAAGATTTTTAGTAGGGAAATAACTTTCTATTTTACTTTATTGTACTTTAAGAATTATCAATTTAGTGGCATAAACATGGAGGAACTTCAGTATAATCATATTTTCTTTATCCATTTATCCATCAGTGGACACTTAGATTGTTGCCATATCTTAACTATTGTAATTAATGCTGTAGTGAACAAGGGAGTACATATATCTTTCAAGTATGTGTTTTCATTTTCTTCAGATAAATACCCAGAAGTAGAATTGCTGGGTTGCATTGTAGTTCTATTTTGTGTGTGTGTGTGTGTGTGTGTGTGTGTGTGTGTGTGTGTGTGTAGTTCTATTTTTAATTTTCTAAGGAACTTCCATCTTTTTTTTCCGTAGTGGCTGAACCAATTTACATTCCCACCAACAGTGCACAAGGGTGCTTTTTCTTCACAGCATAGCCAACATATTTGTCTTTTTTATGATAGCCATTCTAACAGGTTTAAGGTGATAGATATCTCATTGTGGTTTTGATTTGCAACCCTCTGATGACTAGTGATATTGAGCATCTTTTCATGTACCTGTTGGGCATCTGTATGTCCTCTTTAAAAAATGTCTATTCAGATCCTTTGCCCATTTATTTTATCCAATTGTTTTTTTGCTATTGATTGACTTGTATGAGCTCTTTGTATATTTTGGATATTAATCCCTTATCAGATATATGACTTGTAAATATTTCCTCCCATTCAGTAGATGGCCTTTTAATTTTGTTGATGGTTTATGTACCCTTTTATTATTTCAAAATAACTATCATCATATGCTTCAAATGGCCAATGAGGAAGGTGAAAAGGAAGCAAGATCACAAAAGAAACAATTCATTACATGAGTCAATACACTGCCTTTGTGGCATTTTAAGTTTTAAATGCCCCTTCCATCCACTCAGGCTGCTCTCACAGGCCATGTTGCTACTGTTTCACCCAAAAGCACTTCCTTGCCTTCCAACCACAATTAAAGACTCCCCTAAAAGTAGCTCCTTTTCCAAATAACACCCATAAAATATACTCAAGGGCATATGAAAACGTTATATTTTAGTTAAAATACCAATAAATGTTAGGAGCCGAGATCATAAAAAAAGTTTACTTCCTAAATCTATAAGCCAAAATGCTACCTTTTACTGATACATGTTGACAAAGGCATGCAGATAACAGTAAGCAAAGCTTAAGGACTTGAAAAAGCAACACTTAAGGGAAAATTTCACTTTTTTCAAATGCTCTGTGTTTTCAAATTACAGACTTAGGCTGTTTCTTTGAAACAAGTCTTCCTATTTTAAAAAAATCCTTCTGTCCACTATTTATACATGTGTTTTGCTATTTCTAGAAAAGTGACTTGCTTTTATGTTTAAATAGCATTTCTTCCAATCAAAATTAATTTTAAGAAACTAACTGCAAACATAAAACTATTTTGATTCTTTTTATTTTTTATTGAACTTATTGGGGCGATGGCTCACTTTCTTCTTGATGCCCTTAATTTACCCAGAGTCAGTAGTAGTGACAAGTTTACCTCTGCTATTCAGTGAATAAAAAGAAAGTTTGATTTATAGCAAAACAAAACATATGAGAAGACAGCAAAACTACTGACAAAACTATTAACTATTATACCAAAACCCCACTTTTAAAACCATGTTTTAGTCTTATGAGGATACACTGGAAATTTTAAAATATTAGTCTCATCCTAGCATACACTAAAGATACCATTGTATAAATGTACTGTTAACATTTGTGACACTGTGCAAAGCAGCACTTGAAACAGATGTAGCACAAATGCTTAAATTTCATATGATTTTTATATGGTCCCCCCAATCAAACTTAATTCCATCCATCCAAAGCTGACTGCAAGTAACAGGTATGACTAATTTTAAAAGAGCATATATCCATGTCCTAAGGGGTGTGCAGCAAGAAGTTACTAAGTCCTAGGTGAAATACTATATTCACATACTCCACAGTATACATTAGTGAAAAGTTCCAGTCACAGTAACTTTTCACAACAAGATTTATTGTCAGAGCTTGTAAGTGGATATACTGGGAATAGTTCCATGCCTATTAGGGAAAAAACCTCCCAACTAAATGTACAACTTATGCCTGTAGCAACACTGACAGAATTGAATCATCTAGTAGGAAAAAAAAACAACAACTTTCATTTTGCAGTGTTTACAGTTGAATATAACCAAGATCCCCAAAATTAAAAGCTATTTTGAGAAGAGATCAAAACAATTGCCCTCCAACCACAGAGAAATTGAAAAATACGTTTCACATTATTCTGCATAAAAATAAGCTACAAATCAAACCCTAACATCTCTTTGCTGAAAAGACCTGAGGAACTAAGATGTCTGCCAACAATCAAAGGAAGAACTATTTGATAATCAGTGTGACAGAAAACAGATATTTATGGCTCCTAGCTATGAGCAAATGAAAGACTAGAGTAAATTTTAAGAAAAATTCCCCAGCTGTTCTAAAATTTCAGAGCTTCCAAAATGGCTAGATCCTAACAGCTAAAGAACAAATAGTTACCACATGCTTCGGGGCGGGTTGGGGGTAAGCAGGAGGGAGTGGCTGAAAGAGACTCAGAAAAAGAAAACGCTCCCAAACGATGGCATATCATTAGTAATTCAGGTATAGATAGCAACATGACAAGAGCATCATTAAGATCATTAACCATTTCCTAGAACATGTAATTATCATGTAAGATTAAAATGAAAAACCTGAATAACCTTGGAAAAACATAAAGACTAAAAAGAAAATAATTTATGATTGGTAATTAAAGGTATTACAGAAAGTATCTTTCCATACCTACATAAGGAAAAAAGATCAAACTCAAATGGGAAGAAGGTTGTTTTTTACTTTAGGAAAAAATGAAGTATGTAAGATGGCAGGATAAAAAGAGCTATCAGATGAAATTTCCATTAAAAACAATATTCAACTTCCCCCCTCTGTTCACAGAACTATCTTGGGCCTCTAAAATACCATGGATAAATTACACAGCCACCAAATATTTTAAGTATGAAGACTATGTGGCAGCCCAGAAAAATTCATGGGACATTATAGGTAGAAAAAGCAGAACACAAAGTAATATGTACACTGTGATTACAATTCTAGGTAAAAAGATGTGATGATGGTTGTTAAAGGGGGTGGTAGTGAGACTTTATTTTTCCTTTCCAAAGATTCTGTAAATATTGCCATGAAAGTTTTATGGGTCAAAACCCATTTTTACTTTAAAAAAATTTCTGGTGTCTGTATCTATGAGTTTGTTTATGTTTGTTCAAACCCCCTTTTAAATTATGGGTCTTGGCATTCAGAAAAATGCTGAATAAGTGGTTCCTTTAAAGAAAAGAAAAGGCACATTGCTTTGTAGTGTATCCTTTAAGTGGCCACACTGTAAATGGTGGGTTATTATCTGTATCAGTACTCAAGGGGTGTAGACCTTCAGACTTAGGATGTACAAACATCTGCTCTTCTAAGTGGAAGAAATGGTCACACCCTTTTGGGAAAGACATTTTTAAAAAGATTATGGTATTTTGAAAGATGTCTACTTGCTCCATTTTTCTAAATAGATCAATCAAAAACCAAAAAGAAAGTATCAAAACCAGAAGTTTTTAAAGGGAACCTACTAATCAAACTGTTATTGGAAACTAAGAATTACAAAGTTAAAGCCTCCCTTTTTTGTCTATTATGTTTTCCCCTTTGGTTTTCTTTCTGAAGGAACACTTTCCTTGACCAACTATTCAGTTTGGTAGTTTCCGTTCTTATAAATACCATACTTGACTAAAACAAATTACAACACATCCAAATGGCATTTCCCCAACACTATTAAGATAATTCTAAGAAAATGAGGGAGTCTAGCAAAAGACTTCAAGGATTACGGTAATGTATTTTTTTAAGGTTCAATATACAAACAGGACTCTTACCCAGGTTGATTTAATAGTTTGAATTCAATTTCATCGGGTCACTGCAGGCAAAGCGATTCTTGATCTCCTCTCCATTAGTAACCTATATTAACTACCCCATGGAGGTGAAGTCCTCCCTACTTTTCTCCTGTAGGTCAGAATCCTTTGGATCAAATCATCCAATTTTACTAGGATAACTGCGCTTAGTCGAGTCCTTCCTTTCTTTTCCACTGGACAAATCCCTACAAGGCTAACACAAACCTAACATGTGGTAAATAGGTAGGCTAGGTCCCTAAAAAGCTCTGCCTCCTGTGGGTTCCGACTGGGCATCTCCCCGCCCCACCCCCTCACGGCTAGTCTCAAATGGAACACTAACAGTAGCTAAGGTAACCAAACAATTAGGAAGAAGAAACGAAAAGAGTTTCTCTGGTCTGGGGGTTGAGAGGCTTGCTCAGAGGACAGATTTTCCATTGCGCGGGGTGGGTTAAAGACCACAGAAGTGCAAAAGCAGTACTCTAATCTTTGAAGGCCAGTGGCAGACGCTGCCACGCTCTCAGCAGGAAGGGGGTGGAGGGAGCAGGAGGAAAGTGGGAGGGAGGGGGGAGAGAGAAGCAGCAGCGGAGGGGGGTGGAAGAGGGGAAGCTGCGGGGAGCGGGAGTGGGGAGGAAGGAGGGGCCAGAGGTGGAGCCCGGGCTTCAGGGAAGCCCGCGCGGGCCAGAGCACCTGGGGCGGAGTCGCAGGCTCGCCCTTCCCCTTGGTCACAGTCGCGCGGGGTGCACCCCGAAGGGGCGGGTCTCTTCCCCTCCCTCCTCTCCCTCCTTTCCATCTCAGCAGCGCCCACAGTCTCCCTCTCTGGCTCATACAAAAGCAAAATGTCCGCCATCTTCCGTGGCCACTGCGGTCGCCGCCGCCACCGGTCAGGCTCTCCTGTGGTTTCTCCCCAGGGCTGCCCCTCCCCTGACCCCGGGCGCCGAAGTGGCTCTGAAACCGCCGACAGCACCGCTCAGCCAGCCCTCTGCGCCTCCCGCCCCTCCCCACGTCCCTCCGGCGACGCAGGACGGCTCTGGCGGGGGCGAGGAAGGGAAGCTGCCCCAGCCCACTGGCTCCCATTCCTGGTCGCCTCACTCTCTTGATGGCCCCTTTACCTTGATGCAGTACGGGGGTTCGTCGTAGGTGACCAGCATGTACCTGTCTCCGCGGCTGGCTGGGTCCCGGGCGCGCAGCTGCGGGGAGAGGGATGACAGAGGGGGCCCGCGAAGGGAAGGAGGGAGGAAAGGGCAACACAAACGTTACAGAAGCACCTAAATCCACCCCACCCCCACCCCCACCCCCACGGGAGATCTTCCCATCTCTCCCCTCCCTTCCCTTTACCTTCAAAAATAACTCCACAGCACCTTTGGCAATGTCCAAATAGGAGGTGCCCAAGTCAGTGCGCTGGTTCATAGAGGCGGACGTGTCTATAAGGAACAGCAGGATGGGCATCTTCCTCCTCACCCCTGGCTCTGTTCCCTGCTCTCCTGGCCCTCACTGCTGCGTGCTGCCACCCGAACCCTCAACTCTCGCAGAGCCAGGGCGCAGAGAGCCAGAGGAGAGAGGGAGATGAGACTGGACAGATGAAACTGCCCCTGGCCTCCTCTTTCTGCAGCCCCACCTCCTTTCCCTCCAAGGGAACTTGAAAGTGTTAGCGTGTGTAGCCCTCGGGGCCCTCCCCCTTCCTCTCTTCTGCCACCACTACTGCCGCCGCTGCCACAGACACTACTGCCCAAGCATCCGTCCACGCTCACTCTAGCGCTCGCCTCAGACTGAGAGCTATCTGTGTTCACCGACACACAACTTCTGTTCGCTCACCTACCACCGGCACCATGTGACCAGAACCTACGCCATTGGCTGCCAATTATGTTTATTTGCATATTCATTAGATGACAGCAAAGGGAGGGATTTGGGCGAACCCTGGGAGTTGAAGTTTGAACCCAGGCAGGGAGTAAGGGGAAATGTTAAGGACCCTTCTTTAAAGCCTTAGGAGGTGTTAGGATATTTCGGGGGTTGGATGGATTTTATCTTGCTCTTCAAAGATGATGACTCATTCCAAAGGAAGAGTGAATTTGAGCAACAGTTGTACAGAAGTACAGAAGCAGATGCTTAGATTGGCTGCACAGAAAACTTTTCTAACTTCAGTCCATCAATCCTGCTACTAGCTAAGCCCAAAACATGTTAGAAACAGCAAACTTCATTCCTGGCAAGACCTACTCGCATTCCTTTAGCTCCCTCCCCACTCTTGATCAGTATTTATAAGTTGGTTGCTGGCCTTGCATTCCACATATATCTACTTTGAAAGGAAACTAAAACTTAAACACGGTTACCTAAACTGGTCTTTTGTGTGCACAAGCTTCTTCAATTTCACTGATCTCTTTGAGGTATTGGCCTGCCAGGGATAAATCCACCCACTCTTGTATCTGCACAGCCTTTGCACATGGGAAGTTAGCCAACCAAGATTCTCATTCAACTCACATTTATTGAGCACCTATAAGTACCAGGCAACAGTGTTAGCCTCACTTAATCCTTGAAATTATTATAGTAGACAGCATTTTTCAGTAAAGGGATGAGGGATGTTCTCAGGTCTGACGACAAGGAAAGGCTCAATAAGTGGCCAATCACCCTTGGCTGACTACTTTATGTAACATGATTTTTAAAAAGTCCTCATCTGAGGATACTTTTTCCATTGATCTTTAGAGAGAGAAAAAAAGAGAGGGAAGAGGGGAGAGAGGGAGAAAAACACCAAACACATCGATGTGAGACAGACACATTGACCTGGGACGAACCTGCAACCAAGGTACATGCCCTTGACCTGCCCTTGACTGGGAATCAAACCTGAGACCCTTTGGTCCACAGGCCAACACTCTAACCACTGAGCAAAATCGGCTAAGGCTGTAACACGATTTTTAAAAATATATTTTTTATTTATTTTAGAGAGGAAGGGAGAAAGAGAGAGACGGAAACATCAATAATGAGAGAGAATCAACAATCGCCTGCCTCTTGCATGCCCCACACTGGGGATTGAGCCTGCAACCCAGGCGTGTGCCCTGACTGGGAATCGAACCATGATCTCCTGGTTCATAGGTTGATGCTCAACCACTGAGCCACACCTGCCGGACATGTAACACAATTTTTAAATGCAGAGGTGTGTATTCCTAGCAGGATGCTATGCATGATATGGAATTCTGACTTTCAATGACTTTATACTTTTATTGATACATTTCTTTATGTAATCTTTTTTATGTTCTTTGTATTATATATTATAGATATGTGCACACATTCAATAATAGTTTCAGAAAAATAAGATTTCAGAAAAGGCCACATGGCAGTATATGAATCAGGGGCAAATAAGTGATTAAAACAAAAAGTGCAATGAAAGCAATGGTCCAGTGGTCTAGAAGTTCAGAAGGTTTCATGGATGAGAGGGATAAGGCACAAAGAGGAAAGAGAGGGATTATAGGTTGGAAGGAATGGTGTAAACAAAAGTTCAGCCAGAGATAGTAATATGCATGCTGCATTTCAGAAAAGTCTGGTGGGATTCACCTGGTGGGAATTAATGGGGAAATAGACACTAGAAGTCCCCATTTCCATTTTCATACACATATTATTGGAGAAGGGCGGTGCCTACATGGGCTATGGTGCTATAAATTACAGGGCTGGTGGGGGTTGTTGTGTCAGTTTTCTATTTCTGTGTAAATAAAAAACTGTACCATAAATTCTGCAGTTCAAAACAACATACTCATTTATTACCTTACAGTTGCTGTGAGTCAGGGGTCTGGGCATGGTGTAGCTGGATTCTCTGCTCAGTTGTACAAGACTTCAATCCAAGTGTCAGACAGGCTGTGTTTTCATCTGGAGGTTTGAATGGGAAAGAATCAGCTTCCAAGCCCATTCAGGGTTTTGGCAGAATTCACTTTCTTAGGGTTGCCTGCTGGCTCGGGGCCACCCTCCAGTATATCTGCAGTTTCGGTTCTGCAGCTTCAGTTCACTGCCATGTGGCTCTCTCCATAGGTTTATTAATAGCAAGTTATTTGCTTATTCAGGGCCATCAGGACACTCACTTGCTCCAGTTTATGTAATTTGACTTAATCATGAGAAAGCCAGCCATCACCCTTGCCTTATTCAATTGACTAGAAGCAAGCCACCAGTCTCACCCACACTCAGGAGAGAGGATTATACAGGATGTAACACCATGAGGTGGAGATCATGGGGCAATCTAATAATTTTGCCTAACATTAAGTGGGGATGGGATTAGTACCTGGAAACAAACTTTCTTGTTAAAGTCAACTCCAAGTAATACTATGCCACTTTCAGCCCATCAGATAAATGCATAGGGTTGATTGGTTGCTTAGAGTAGCCTTTGATTGAAGAAGTACAAAATTTTCTATTAGTTTATCCTATACAATAAAGAGGTAATATGCAAATTGACCATCACTCCAACAGACAAGATGGCCATCCCCATGTGGACACAAGATGGCTGCCACAAGATGGCTGGCAGGGGAGGGTAGTTGTGGGTGATCAGGCCTGCAGGGGAGGGCAGTTGGGAGGGACCAGGCCTGCAAGGGATGGCAGTTGGGGGTGATCAGGCCTACAGGGGAGGGCAGTTAGGGGTGACCGGGCCGGCAGGGGAGGGCAGTTGGGGGGGACCCAGGCATGCATGGAGAGGGCGGTTGGAAGGGACCCAGGCCTGCAGGGGAGGGAAGTTGGGGGGGACCGGGCTGGCAGGGGAGGGCAGGTGAGGGGGACCGGGCCTGCAGGGGAGGGCAGTTGGGGGAAACCAGGCTGGTAGGGGAGGGCAGTTAGGGATGACCAGGCTGGCAGGGGAGGGCAGTTAGGGGCGACCAAGCTGGCAAGGGAGGGAAGTTAGGGGTGACCAGGCCAGCAGGAGAGGGCAGTTGGGGGAGATCAGGCCTGCAGGGGAGGACAGTTAGGGGTTACCAGGCCAGCAGGGGAGGGCAGTTAGGGGCAATTGGGCTGGCAGGTGAGCAATTAGGCGTTGATCAGGCTGGCTAGGGAGTGGTTAGGGGGTGATCAGGCTGGCAGGCAGAAGTGGTTAGGGGCAATCAGGCAGGCAAGCAGGCGAGCGGCTGGGAGCCAGCAGTCCTGGATTGTGAGAGGGATATCCGACTGCCGGTTTAGGCTCAATCCCACTGGTGGGATCAGACCTAAACGGGCAGTCGGATATCCCTTGAGGGGTCCTAGATTGGAGAGGGTGCAGGCTGGGCTGAAGGACACATCCCCATGCACAAATTTCGTGCACCTGGCCTTTAGTATATTATATATACAAAATAACATTTGTGAACTTGGGCATATTCGTTGATATGTAACATAACATTATATATTTGTTGATATACTAGAGGCCTGGTACACGAAATTCATGCACTCAGTGGGGTTCCTCAGCCCGACCTGCGCCCTCTCGCTGTCCATGGCCCTCAGGGGATGTCCAACAGTCGGACATCCTTAGTGCTGCTGCAGAGGCAGGAGAGGCTCCTGCCTCCACCACTACACCCAGCAGCCATGAGCCCAGCTCCTGCATTGAGCAACTGCCCCCTGGTGGTCAGTACTCATCATAGCAACCAGTTGTTCTGCCATTCGGTTGATTTGCATATTAGCCTTTTATTATACAGGATAATATAATCTACTAGAGGCCCAGAGAACGAAATCATGCATGGGTAGGGTCTCTAGGCCTAGCCTGCGATCAGGGCCACCTTCGGCCTATTTGTCAGTCTCTGGTCCCACCCCGCCGCCGACACCCACCCTGGTTCCCCTTTGCCATCTGGCAGTCTATCAGAGCCTGCAGGTTGAGGGGAGGGATCAAGAGGTCTGCATTTCACCTGCTCGCCAGTCCCCAGTCCCGACCTGCCACCACCCACCCTGGTTCCCCGTGGTTCCCCATTGGCCATCCAGAAATCGGAGCCTGTGGGCTGGGGGGGAGGGACCGAGAGGTGGTCAATGCACCTCATAGTGACTGGTCGATGGGTTGTTCTGATTGTTACACCATTATGGTCGCTGGCCTTTTATTATATAGGATTATAGATATACTAGAGGCCCGGTGCATGAATTCGTGCACAGGTAGGGTCTGGCCGGCCAGCCAGGGAGGTTGGCTGGCTGGCCCTACCCCCGATCAGGCTGGTTGGCCAGCCGCAGTGGACATCATAGTAACCGGTCATTCTGGTCATTCCAGTCACTTGGCTTTTATACAGATAGATGATTATAATTATAATGTGACATATTAAATATCAACAAATACATATTTATAATATATAATATATAATATATAATATATAATGTATAATGTATAATGTATAATGTATAATGTATAATGTATAATGTATAATGTATAATGTATAATATATATTATTATATTCCCCACATCAAAACAGTATTTTAAGATTACATTAAAAAATCTTCTTTAGGAACAACCAAGATGGCAGCATAGGTAAACATCTGCTGACGAGCACAACCATATCAAAACTACAACTAAAAGGCAAAACGGACATCATCCAGAACCATGGGAAGGCTGGCTGAGTGGAAATTCTACAAGTAGAAGGAAAGAGAAAAGCACACTGAGACTGGGAGGAGGTGCAGAGGTTAAGGAAGTGAAGTGTGGAGTTACAGACGCGTGCGTGAAAGGGGCTGGCAACTGAGTACGCTGTTGTCTTTTTCAATCGGGAGGGAGATACAAGGTCCCGACTGCTCTGAACTCCAGTTCTGGGCGAGACTCTGGGGACCCAGACTCATACGGAGAGAAACTGGACTGTCTAGCATCGGGCTGGAATGCACGGGCTGCTTTCTCTCAGAGGTGCTTGCAGCGATCATTGTTCCTGCACGGTACCGTGGGACACAGAGACCTGGGGCCTCTTCGGGGCAGGGCTGAGGGTCAGCCATTGCTGTTTGCTCCACTCTGGTGATTCCCCGAGACCCCGCCCCACCCAATTTACCACTACACCCAAGCTGTGCACAGAGGCTTTGCATATGAATGGACTGGCCTTTTGCAATCTAAACCTAACAAACTGCAGCTGGGTCAGAGAGCCCCAGAGCTGCCAAAAGCAGGCCCAGGGTTCCACAGCAGCTTGCATTGCTTCACAGTTGGGCCTCATCTGGGCACCTCCAAACCCCAAACAAAGAGGGGGAATCTGCAGATCTCTCTGTAGTTCCTGCTGGGTAGCTTCAGGCAGTGGCTGACTTTGCACCTCCTTGGAGATCCAAGAGCCGGTGTACCCAGTGGTCAGAGTGAGACTATCCAGATTACAACTCTTCACATCCATAAGAGACACACTCAGGGGGCAGACTCGGTGAGTGCCAAAGCCCCACTGAAGCAAGTCCTATCCCATAAGGGTGTCTCCAGCACAGAAGTTCTCCCATTGTAGACACAACTGGTCCTCACAGCCAATTGTCCTGGAGGTCAATTCCTCCCAGTGATACCAACAGCAATCAAGGCTTACCTACAACAAGACTGTGCACACAGCCCACATAGGGGTGCACCAAGAGTGTCCACCTCAGGTAATTAGGAGGCTGAGCCACTGGGCCCCATAGGACACTTAGCACACAAAGCCACTCTATCAACACAGGGAAACAGCCAAAATGCAGAGACAAAGAAACAGGTCACAAATGAAAGAAATGGAGGAAAGCAAACTACTGGATATAGCGTTCAAAACCATGGTTATAAGGTTACTCAAGAATCTTCTAGAAATCTCTGAGAAATATAGTGAGACCCTCAAGGATATGAAAAAGGACCAATTAGAAATTAAGCATACACTGTCTGAAATAAAGAATAATATGCAGAGATCCAACAGCAGACTAGAGGACCCCAAGAATCAAGTCAAAGATTTGAAATACAAAGAAGCAAAAAACACCCAAGTGGAAAAGAAAAAAGATTCCAAAAATATGAAGATAGGGCAAGGAGCCTCTGGGACAACTTCAAGTGTACCAGCATCCGAATTATAGGGGTACCAGAAGAAGAGAGAGAGCAAGATATTAAAAACCTATTTGAAGAAATAATGACAGAAAACTTCCCCTACCTGGTGAAAGAAATAGACTTACAAGTCCAGGAAGCGCAGAGAACCCTAAACAAAAGGACTCCAAAGAGGACCACACCAAGACACATCATAATTAAAATGCCAAGGGCAAAAGACAAAGAGAGAATATTAAAAGCAGCAAGAGAAAAACAGTTAGTTACCTATAAGGGAGTACCCATACGACTGTCAGCTGATTTCTCAACAGAAACTATGCAGGCCAGACGGGAGTGGCAAGAAATATTCAAAGTGATGAATAGCAAGAACCTACAACCAAGATTACTCTACCCAGCAAAGCTATCATTCAGAATTGAATAATATAAAGAGCTTCAGTCAGATAAAGAGCTTCACAGATAAAAAAAAAAAAAGCTAAAGGAGTTCATAACTGCCAAACCAGTATTATATGAAATGCTAAAGGGTATTCTTTAAGAAGAGGAAAAAGAAGAAAAAGGTAAAGATAAAAATTATGATCAACAAAGTGACAACAAATACATATCTATCAACAAGTAAAACTAAAAATCAAATGAATAAAAAATCTTATAAACAGAATAAACTGGTGAATATTATAGAATCAGGGGCATAAAAAGGGAGTGGACTGACAATTCTCAGGGGGAAGGGGGTGTGGGGGGTATGGGAAGAGATTGGACAAAAATCGTACAACTATGGAAGAGGACAGTGTGTGTGTGTGGGGGGGTAAGGTCAGGGGTGGGGTGGGAACTGGGTGGACGGGAGCTATGGGGGAAAAAGAGGGACAACTCTAATAATCTGAACAATAAAGATTTATTTTTAAAAAAAGAAGAAATTAATGTTAAAAAAATCTTTATACTTTCCCCCAACTTTTCTACAATGAGTATACCTTATTTTTATAATCAGAAAGAGGTTATGTTAAAAATTCAAATACAAAATATTTTAAAAATCATTCCAAGGTGAATACTATTGAAACAGTTTTCAAAACTGATTTATCAGTATCAGGGAAACACAAATGATTTTAGCCACACAGTGCTCCAGAGGTTGAGGGCATGCAGGCCCCATAGGACCTTAGGATGTGCTTCTCAAGCAGGTGAATGCTTTTCAACATATTTATTTTTTTCTAACAGGACATGTTATTGATCCTTTCTGGAAAATGCTCAAATGGAATTGAAATGATCCTAATATATAAAGAGCCAGGGTCCGTAACATCCAAAACAACCAAACAGATGATCCAACGCCAGGCTGTGCACCCAGCAGGCTTGGGTGGGCGGGGACTGGAGAGCAGGCTGAACTGCTGACCTCTCGGTCCCTTCCGGGTTGTGGACACCATGGTGACCCAGCACTGACTGCCACTGCCAAGGTGGGTGCGATGTGATTGGTCAGGGGGCCCTGTCATCACCCCACATTCGCCCCAAAGAGGGAGGCCCAGATTACCAGGCCAGCAGTGGCGGGCAGGGCCTCCCTCTGTGGGGCAATGGATAGCAGGGCTCCCGGACTGTGAGAGGGCACAGGCCTGGCTGAAGGCTCCCGCCCCCCGAGTGCACGCATTTTGTGCACTGGGCCTCTAGAGTAAAGATAATGTCTGAAAAATATCTGTCTTATTATAAAATGGAAAATGGGACAACATACCAAAAATAACCATCTAGTAGATTTATGGGTTTATTCAGATTAAACCAAACCCCAAGACTTCAGCCTCTCTTCTTTACTTCCTGGAGGAAAGTAGACGTTGTATTAACTAGAGTATGTACAGACATTTTATTGTACTTCTTTGGCACACATCAACACTAAAACCCCCAGAACTCTTTCTACATCTGTCTCAGCCACTGAACTTCAGTGCCTTTGTGTTATAGGGTAATCTATGCTTTGGCTTTCTTTTACTGGAATGTAAACTCCTGGAGAACAGGCAGAGCCTCTAACCAATACCTGGTATGAGGTACATGCTCAATAAATGGTTGTTGAAAGAAATCATTGAATATGCTGTGGCTACCATTCTTTCATTGCCTTCCCAGGTGCTCCTTTTCTCAGGCTGCCCAGCCCTGTCTCTTGGCCCTGCCTGCTGTCCCCTACCCAAGAGGCAATAGGCCTAGCTCCCTTTCTCTGTGGATGCAGGGCCTTTTGGATCTGGGCCTCAGTAAGCCTTTTCAGGCCAAGCCCTTGTGCTGATAACCCCCTCCAGAATCTCTGCACTTGCCCTTCTGAAGTGACTCTTCTCTGGGCCATTACTCACTGTTTGACTCCCTTAGCCAAATCTTCTTTCCAACTGATCCTAAATATCAGGCCCATTTTCACTGCCAGGCCTCTGGCCAGTTAACAGAATTCTTTTTTCATTGCAGCTCCATGACCTTTCCTAACCATCCTGTCTTCTTTCTGGCTTTCTCATGCTTTTTGAACTCTTGAAAATAGTTTCCTTTTTCCTCTTCTTGTCTCCACTCTTAATATGCTTTTATTTCATTAGTAGCTTCTAAAAGCACCATACTCCCTCATACCAGACCTTTCTAACTCATGTCTAGGGTTACCAGACATCTCTCAGGAAAAAATACCTACCAACCACTGTTCTCCTGGCCTTCATTCCCTTCACAACAAACATTAACATACTTTGGTCATGTTTACATTTAATGTAGTTGACTTATGGTGTGGTCCTCCACTATACAGGACTCTTTGTTTTGGTGAGAGCTGGTTTGACTTGAGTTATTCTCCGAAGATTTGTTACCTCTTGCCTTCAAGCAAGCCCTAATCACCACATCTTTACAAAAAAAAAAAAAGACCTTACTTAACCTAATGAATACCCCTTCCCAAATCCTGCCTTTCATGGCTCAGAGGGGAGTAAAATCTAACCCACAACCTCCTGAAGCAAATGCAATCTGGTTTTTCTCCCCAGCACTCTTTGGAAACTGCTCTGAGGTCCCCAGAGGCCAGCTCCTGGTCAAATCAAATGGTTGATTCTATTTTTTCCTTTGTTGACTGCAGAGCTATTTGTCACTTCCCCTTCTGAGCTCCCCACGCCCCCGTTACCTTACCTTTCATCACCTGCCACTTCTCCTGTGTCTTTCTTACCCCTCAGACTATTGCTTTCAACTTCTCTGACTCCTAGCCTTAATCTCTGTCTCAATCTGTGGCTACATCTTTTCTTCTCACTGCTCCCATGAAGGCCTTTATTATTTCCACTATCTTTATTCATTTATTCATTCTTTCTTTTATTAAAAAATTTCTTGGGTAGACCTTCTATATTTCAGGCAAACAAGAAGAACATTGGTAAACAAGGAGATCAGTGTATTGTAGTGTTTAAGAGCTTGGATTTGGGGGTTCAAATCCCAGCTCTGTCATTTACTAGCTATGTGACTTTGGGCAAGTTACTTAACCTCTCTCTGCCTCAGCTCCATGATCTGTATAATGCTAATAACAATAGTTCCTCATAGGATTGTTATGAAGATTAAATTAATTAATATTTATAAATAGTCTATAGAATTGCTTAGCACAGAGAAATTCTATATGACTGTTAAATAAAAGCAAGAATAGATATGGTACATGCTCTTATAAATTATATTAAGTATGGAAAATAACCAAGAGTAGATGCAATGTGATATAAGTGCTATCAAAGAGGAAATACATGGGAACACTCAGAAGGAGCATATATTCTAGAGAGGGTGGAGAGGTCAGGGGGCCATGCAGAGACTTCCCAGAAGGGTAAAACTTTGAAGCCATCACTCACAGGAAATGTAGGAAGTATCCTGGTGAAGGAAGGCTGGTGGGGGTGAAGAATGATGTGGGGGAGGAGGAAGAGTGTTCTAGACAGGAAATAGTGAGGTGCATGAGATGGTGAGAGACATTGAAAAAGATCCATTAGAAAAAATGAAAGTTCTGTATTTCTGAATGAAATCTTACCATTTGCAACATGGGTAGAGCAAGACAAATATTATATGATTTCACTTATATGTGGAATCTAAACAAAATAAACCACCATCACAAACAACAAAACCCCAGGAACAAACTCACAGATACAGAGAACATACGGATGGTTGCCAGGTGGGAGTGGGGTTGGGGGTTGGGTGAAAAAGGTGAAGGGATGGAGAAGTGCATGTTGGCAGCTACAAAGTAGTCATCGAGATATAAAATACAGCATAGTGAATATAGTCAATAATATTGTAATAACTATGTAAAGTGTCAGGTGGGTACTTGTTTTGTCAGGGGAATCATTTTTTAAGTTATACAACTGTCTCACCACCATGCTGTATACCTGCAACTAATATAATGTTAAATGTCAACTGTAATTGAAAAATTAAAAAACTTTTTTTAAAGTTGTAACTTTTTGCTGCTGTCAAGTTTGATCAAAATATTCTTTATGGTTTCTGGATTTCTTGTCATGCTTTAAGAAGCTCTCCCTAATTCATGGTTATAAAAAATGTTTACATTTCTCCTAGTACATTTAAAGTTTTATTTTTTAATATTTAAATCTCTATTCCAAATGAAAAAAAGCATATTAGCAACAAAATGGATTACAAATTAAGTGTCTCAAAAGGGTAGTGATTAAGTAAATTATAGTATATACATACATAGCATACAGTCATTTAATTGCATATGGTAGATCTTTAAAGCACTGACATGAAAATATGTTCCCCATACTAAGTGAAAAAGATAGGAGGCATAATGTGATTCCATTTTTGTATAAAGGCATAGTGTCTGGAATTATATATACTGCAGCATTAAGAGAAGATTTTTCTGGAAAGTAGGTAAATCCATGGACAACTAAATTTTTTCTTTTCTTTTGTTTTTCTATTTGAATTTCAACAAATAATCTTTTACTCATTGATTATCTGAAACCCAAGTGTAACTGGGTGTCCTGTGTTTTATTTTTTTAAATTTATTTTTATTGTTTAAAGTGTTACAAATAGTAGTACATATATCTCCTTTTTTCCCCCCATTGACCTTCCCCCAGCCTCCCCTATCCCCTGACACATGCCCTTACCCCAACCCCCAGTGTCTTGTGTCCATTGGTGTGCTTAAATGCATGCATACAAGTCCTTTGGTTGATCTCTTACCCCCCTCCCCAACACTTCCCAGCCTTCCCGCTGTAATTTGACAGTTTGTTCGATGCTTCTCTGCCTCTGTATCTATCTTTTTGTTTATCAGGTTATAACGTTCTTTATTTTCCATAAATGAGTGAGATCGTGTGGTATTTTTCTTTCACTTCCTGGCTTATTTAACTTAGCAAAATGCTCTCCAGTTCCAACCATGGTGCTGCAAATGGTAAGAATTCCTTCTTTTTTATAGCAGCGTAGTAGTCCATTGTGGAGATGTACCATAGTTTTCTAATCCACTCATCTGCTGATGGGCATTTAGGCTGTTCCTAAATCTTAGCTATGGTAAATAGTGCTGCTATGAACATAGGGGTGCATATATCCTTTCTGATTGGTGTTTCTGATTTCTTGGAATATATTCCTAGAAGTGGTATTACTGGGTCAAATGGCAGTTCCATTTTTAAATTTTTGAGGAAATGCCATACTGTTTTCCACAATGGCTGCACCAGTCTGCATTCCCACCAGCAGTGAAGGAGGGTTCCTTTTTCTCCGCATCCCCTCCAGCACTTGTCATTTGTTGATTTGTTGATGATAGCCATTCTGACAGGTGTGAGATGGTACCTCATTGTTGTTTTGATTTGCATCTCTTGGATGATTAGGGACTTTGAGCATGTTTTCATGTGTCTCTTGGCTTTCTGAATGTCCTCTTTGGAAAAGTGTCTATTTAGGTCCTTTGCCCATTTTTTCATTGGATTGTTTATCTTCCTTTTGTTAAGTTGTATGAGTTCCCTGTAAATGTTGGAGATTAAACCCTTATCGGATATAACATTGGCAAATATGTTCTCCCATGCAGTGGGCTTTATTGTTGTTTTGTGGATGGTTTCTTTTGCTGTGCAGAAGCTTTTTATTTTGATGTAGTCCCATTTGATTATTTTCTCCTTAGTCTCTCTTGCCCTAGGATCTGTGTCTGTAAAGATATTGGTACGACATATGTCTGCAATTTTGCTGCCTATGGAGTCTTGTAGAATTTTTATGGTTTCCCATCTTACATTCAAGTTCTTTATCCATTTTGAGTTTGTTTTTGTGTATGGTGTAAGTTGGTGATCTAGTTTCATTTTTTTTATATGTATCTGACCAAATTTCCCAGCACCATTTATTAAAAAGGCTGTTTTAACTCCATTGTATGCTCTTTCCTCCTTTGTCAAATATTAATTGAGTACAATGGCTTGAGTCAACTTCTGGGTCCTCTATTCTGTTCCATTGGTCTATATGTCTGTTATTGTGCCAGTACCAGGCAGTTTTGAGAACCATGACTTGGTAATATAGTTTGATGTCTGGTATTGTGATCCCTCCAACTTTGTTCTTCTTTCTCAGGATAGCTGTGGCTATTCGGGGTCTTTTATTTTTATTTTTATTCCAGATGAATTTTTGGAGAGTTTGTTCTAGATCTTTGAAATATGCCATTGGTATTTTAATAGGTATTGCATTGAATCTATAGATTGCTTTAGGTAGTATAGACATTTTAATGATGTTGATTATACCAATCCATTAACATGGTATGTTCTTCCATTTGTTTATGTCTTTCTCCATCTCTTTTTTCAATGTCCTGTAGTTTTCCGAGTACAGGTCTTTTACATCCTTGGTTAAGTTTATTCCTAGGTATCTTACTTTTTTGGTGCAGTGGTAAGTGGGATTGTTTTTTTTTTTCATTTATCTTTCTGTGAGTTCATTATTGGTCTATAAAAAGGCCATAGATTTCTCTGTGTTAATTTTGTATCATGTTACATTGCCAAATTCATTTATTAGGTCTAGTAGTTTTTTGATGGAGTCTATGGGGTTTTCTGTGTATAGTATCATGTAATCTGCAAATAAGGACAATTTTACTTCTTTTTTTCCAATTTGGATGCCTTTTATTTCTTCTTCTTGTCTGATCACTATGGCTAGTACTTCTAGTACTATGTCGAACAGGAGTGGTAAAAGTGGGCATCCTTGTCTTGTTATTGTTCTTAGGGGAAATGGGTTTAGTCTTTGCTCATTGAGCATGATGTTGGCTGTAGGTTTGTCATATATGGCTTTTATTATGTTGAGGTATGATCCCTCTATTCCTACTTTGCTGAGAGGTTTTATCAAGAAAGTGTGTTGGATTTTGTCAAATGACTTTCTGCATCTATTGATATGATTATGTGATTTTTATCTCTCAGTTTGTTTATATGATGTATCACATTTATTGATTTGCAAATATTGTACCATCCTTGCATTCCTGGAGTAAATACCACTTGGTCATGGTGTATGATCTTTCTAATGTAATGCTGAATTTGATTTGCTAGAATTTTGTTGAGGATTTTAGCATCTATGTTCATCAGGGATATTGGCCTATAGTTCTCTTTCTTTGTGTTGTCTTTATCTGGTTTTGGGATTAGGGTAATGCTGGCTTCATAGAAAGAGATTGGAAGTGTGCTTTCCTTTTGCATTTTTTGGAATAGTCTAAGGAGGATAGGATTTAGTTCTTCTTTGAATGCTTGATAGAACTCCCCTGGAAAGCCGTCTGGACCAGGGCTTTTGTTTGCTGGAAGATTTTTGATTGCTGTTTCAATTTCTTCGGTAGTTATAGGCCGATTCAGGCTTTTTGATTCTTCTTGGTTGAGTTTTGGGTGCTTGTATTTTTCTAAGAATACATCCATTTCATCTAGGTTGTTCTTTTTGTTGGAATAGAGTTGTTCATAGTATATTTTCATAATCCTTTGTATTTCTGTGGGATCAGTTGTTATTTCTCCTCTTTCATTTCTGATTTTGTTTATTTGGGTCCTCTCTCTTTGCTTCTTGGTGAGCCTGGCTAGAGGTTCATTAATCTTGTTTATCCTTTCAAAGAACCAGCTCTTGGTTTTGTTGATCTTTTGTATCAACAAAACAAGAACACAACAACAAAAAAAAAAGGAAGAGAGTTTTAAAAAATTGGATAATGAAGAAAGAGTATAGAGAGGTGTGTATGGACTTAGAGCAGGGGATCAGAAATTAGATATATAAGAAGGATGAATTTTTAACAGGGGCAAAAAGAAGGAATAAGGAAGATCTAAAGTAGGAATAGGGTAAGAGAAACAGGACAACAAAATTGGAAAAGAGAGTGTTGGCATAAAGGTAAAGTTGAGATAGAGTAAAATGATGCTAAAGGAAAAATGAAAATAGAATGTAGAACACTAATCCTAAAATAAAATAAAATTAAAGAGAAAATAAAATGACACTTTAAAAAAAGATAAAATAATAGTAGTAATAATACTAATTAAAAATAAAAATATAATAATTAAAAAGGTAAAATCAAGTGAGGAAAAAAGAAAAAAATTAGTTTCTTAAGTAAAATATGAAAAAATGAAAATGTGCAGTAGTGAAGGTCATTCACTTCCTCTACTGTTCTGTTTGGCATGCCTGTTACCTGTAGGTAGTCAGGACAGTATTGAAGTTCCCTACATTCCAGTGCTCCTCTGTGTTGTAAGCCACAGTCCTGATTTTCAAGCAGGCAGTATTTCTTTGTTTCTTAGACTCCTTTATTTGTGTTTACACAAGAGTCAAATTGTGATTCAACCCCTGGGTGGCAGTGTTTCTGGATTGACCTATGGGGCTATAAGTCCTCTCTAGCCAGTATTTAGATTTTGTTTTCCCTGTTGAACTTAACACTGGTTTGGGAGAATGGACTGCCCCAGAGCTGGTTCTCTTATCGTTACTCCCCACTCTGATCCCCAGGTTCCACAGAAACAACTTTCCCCTGCAGTCTCTTAGAGTGTCCCCAATTGGGTGATCCTATGTACTGGGCTTAGTAATCAAAAGCAAGAATTTAAAGAGAAAAAAAAGCCAGAGTAAGTGCTCGAACTCTCAACTTTTACCCTCTGGCACTACACGCAACTCTCTGAACGTCTCTGTGCACTTCTTTTTTTCCCTGGCACTAAGCAGCTGGCACACTGGTAAAATTTCAGGGTGCCTTTTTGCGCCCAGTCCAGCTATGGGTTGATTTTTAGAGTTCCCTTCTGCCAGGAGCCCTGCAGATCCCCTTCCACATTCATGGATCATGCTAGCCCCAATGGATTTTGTGGGGTGCAGACTTCCCCCGAATATCTAGACCCCATTTGTGCACGTTTCTCTCTCCTGCCTGGATTGCAGACCTCACCTTTCCCTAGGCGAAATCTGACCTTTCCATGAGAAGGTGCAGAGCTTATCCAAGTCCACGTATTCGCGCTGCTTGAGATCCGGTGTTCCTAGGTTCGCAGCTGGTCCCTGGGTGTTGATAACAGCCACTCTCCCCTTCAAGATGGTGCTGTGTCTGTGGCAGAGCTGGTTGCTCATGGAGAGATTTCAGCAGCAGTGGAGGCTGCCTGTTCAGGGAAGCTCAGTCCGGCAGTCCCCAACAGTCCCTTGGAATATAGCTGTCCCTCACCCACAAATATACACTCCCCATATGTCCACACACTCTCCTTTCGTTCTCTCACTCACACACTATCTTGCAGTCTGCCTTCCCCTCGACAGCCATCTTCTGAGACCATCTAATTTTTTTCTTTATAGTTAAAAATGTTTAAATACTATCAGTAAGAAAGAGGTTTTCCATTTTGGAAAACATTGCATAAATGATGTAAATGTTAGAAATGTGCTACACATAGATAAAAGTAAAAAAGGAACAAGATGGGGGACACAGTGAGAAAGCAGTTAGAAATCTAGTGTTGACATCTATTCACATCTATGAACTGAAAATTGACTAAAGAGACATAATTAGACTTAACATCATATGGACTACAAATACACAGACCATTTCTCTTTGTTTAATGGAGCTCAAATATAAGAACACTTAGTTTGTCTTTGGCAAACATGTATGGTAAATTAAAATTCTGATTAACTCTATTCTAATAGGTACTGAAACAATGAGACATTTTAGAAAATAACATTATTTTCAATTAAGAGAGAAAAAACCTTCAGTGTCCCCCCGCCCCAATCACTTAAACCTGTTTCCCAAAATTGCTTGAACATCAAAATCACCCCAGGTATTTTTAAAAGAACAGATTTTTCAGAAACCACCCCAAACCTGAATCTTATTATAACCCAGAATCTAAATCCTCACTAAAGGGGTCTGGAACTCCATATTTTTAACAAGTTCTTAGATAATTCTCCTACTCAGACAAATTTAGATAACTAAATTTGTGATCTATATAAATAAATATAAATCTGGTAGACAGCTTCAGACCATGTGGAAACACAACCAAACCACTTCCACAAGCAATACATTCAAGGAGCAGACTCAACAGGCACCAAGTGTACTGGCTCTGGGACTTCTTGGAAAGTGTAGACCAAAGTCAGCCACCACATATGTTCTGCCCAGTGCTGCTTGTCATGAGCTACAAAGCAATCTGCAGATGGCTGCTACTTCTCCTGGGCTTGGTAGTGTTCAGGTTGAGTCCTTCTGACGTTAAGTCCTGGTCTGTGGGGTGGGATACTGCAAAGTTGATTCTCCACGGTGGTTGGTGGTTGCAGCCAATCCTCATAGTCAATTGGCCTGGGGGTAAATCCCTCTCACTGATGTGCCAACAGCAATCAAGGCTAAACTACAACAGGAGATTGTACACAGTCTACATGGGGTGGGGCACACATAGAGTGCCCTGCTCAGGAGAACAAGGGGGCTGTGCCACTGGACACTATTAAATACTACATTAGACCACTCTACCAAGCCCAGGAGATGCACCAACTCTACCTAATACATAGAAACAAACACAAGGAGGCTGCCATAATGAGGAGACAAAGAAATGTCCCAAATGAAAGAACAGAACAAAATTCCAGAAAAAAAACCCAAACTAAATGAGCCCAGCTGGTGTGCTCAGTGGTTGAGCATCAGTCTATGAACCAGGAGGTCATGGTTCAATTCCCGGTCAGAACATGTGCCTGGGTTGCAGGCTCAGTCCCCAGTGGGGGGCATGCAGGAGACAGTTGATCGATGATTCTCTCTCATCATTGATGTTTCTCTCTCTCTCTCCCTCCCTCTTACTTCCTCTCTGAAATCAATAAAAATATAGGGGAAAAAAACTAAATGAAATAGGAGACAGACAAACTACTAGATGCAGAGGTCAAAACACTGGTTATAAGGATGCTCAAGTAGCCCTCGCCAGAAGGCTTAGTTGGTTGGAGCATCATCCCATACATCAAAAGGTTACAGGTTCGATTCCTGGTCAGGGAGCATACCTCGGTTTTAGGTTCAATCCATGGTTGGGGTGAGAACTGAAGACAACTGATTAATGTTTCCAATTTTTCTCTGTCACATCAATTTTCTTTTCTCTCTCAAGTCAATAAAACGTATTCTAAGGTGAGGATTTAAAAAAAAGGGGTGGTCAATGAACTTAGAACTTCAACACCACTAAAAAGAACCAGTCAAAAATGAAGGATACATTTACTGAAATGAAGAATAATTTACAGGTAATCAATAGTAGAGTAAATGAAGCCAAGAATCAAGTCAGTGGTTTGGAATATAAGGAAGCAAAAAACACCCAATCAGAACAGCAAAAAGAAAAAGGAACCCCCCCAAATAAAGATAGTGTAAAGAGCCTCGGGGACAACTTCAAGTGTACCAACATTTGCATTATGGGCGTGACGGAAGGAGAAGAGAGTGAGCAAGAAATTGAAAACCTTTTTGAAGAGATAATGACAGACAACTTCCCCTATCTGGTGAAGGAAATATACATACAAGTCCAGGAAGTGGAGAGAGCCCCAAACAAGAGGAACCCAAAGAGGCCCACACCAAGACACATCATAATTGTAATGCCAAAATTTAAAGATAAAAAGAGAATCTTAAAAGCAGCAAGAGAAAAGCAGTTGTTTACCTACCAGGCAGCTCCCATAAGACTGTCAGCTGATTTATCAACAGAAACTTTGCAGGCCAGAAGGGATTAGCAAGAAATATTCAAAGTGATGAAAAGCAATGATCTACAACCAAGATTAATTTACCCAGCAAAGCTATCATTTAGAATCAAAGGACATATAAAGAGCTTGCCACTGACAAATTTCAGAGGGTAGGTGGTAGCTGGGGGAGAGGGGGAAAGATTAACCAAAAAACTTATATGTATATATGCATAAGCCATGGACTCAGAAAATAGTGTGGTTAAGGCCTGGGACTGGGGGGCGGGGACAGCAAGGGAGGGGTGGAGGGGGTCAATGGGGGGAAAAAGGGACATCTCTGTAATACTTTCAACAATAAAGATAATTTTTTTTTTAAAAAAGAGCTTTTTAGGGAAAAAGCAGCTAAAGCAGTTCATCACTCCAGAACCCTATTACATGAAATGTTAAAGGGTCTTCTTTAGGAAGAAGAAGAAAAAAGATAAAAAATATAAATAAAATGGCAATAAATACATATCTATCAACAATAGAATCTTAAAAACAAAATAAAGGAACAAGCAGAACAGAAACAGGCTAATAAATACAGAGAACATTTTGACAGTTGCCAGAGGGGAGGGGGGTTGAAGGATGGGTGAAAAAGGAGAAGGGATTAAAAAGTACAAATTGGTTGTTATAGAATAGTCATGGTGGTGTAATGTATAGCATAGGGTTTATAGTCAACTAGAGGCCCAATGCATGAAATTCGTGCAAGGGGTTCGGCCCTCGCAGCCAGGGCAGCTTGCCTCAGCCCTTGTAGCCCCAGCTTTATCCGGAAGGTCGTCCGGAAGATCATTTGGCTGTCTCGTCTAATTAGCATATTATGTTTTTATTATCTTATATAATAAAAGGGTAATATGCAAATTGACCCTAACAGCAGAACGACCAAGAATGACTGGTTGCTATGATGTGCACTGACCACCAGGGGGCAGATGCTCAACACAGGGGCTGCCCCCTGGTGGTCAGTGAGCTCAGCCACAAGCAGGGCTGATGGCTGTGAGCGCAGTGGTGGTGGCAGGAGCCTCTCCCACCTCCTCAGCAGCACTAAGCCATCAATCCGACATCCCCCAAGGGCTCCCGGGCTGCCAGAGGGATGTCTGACTGCCAGATAAGGCCCGATCCCCTGGGGAGCAGGCCTAAGCTGGCAGGTGGACATCCTCTGAGGTGTCCTGAACTGCGAGAGGGTGCAGGCCTGGCTGAGGGACCCCCCTCCCCCAAGTGCACGAATTTTTATGCACCGGGCTTCTATTTATAGATAATCCTCTCTAATAAAAGAGTGATATGCAAATTAACCATCACTCCACTACATAAGCCATGCCCACCAGCCAAGCCACACCCACCAGCCAATCAGGTCAAGTATGCAAATTAACCCCACCAAGATTGCTACCAGAAGGGAGGCTTGGGTTTCCCTGGCAACAGAGGAAGCCAAGGTTTCCACACACTCCTGTGGGCCCAGGCCTCCACTCAAGGATACAAAGTTTCAATTATAGAAGATACATCAATCCCAAGAGAAATGGCTGTTGGCCACGGAGCGAGCAGGAGGCTTGGCTCCACTCCAGGCTACAAAGTTTCAATTGTAGAAGGTAAATAAATTCCAGATACCAGGGCCTCTGCTTGGGTCACCAGGGGTGTGGCTGGCCTGCAAACCACCACAGGCCCCTTGCCCAGGCCTCTCCACACCCCAAGGGAACCCCACCCTGATCTAGGACACCCTTCAGGGCAAACCAGCTGGTCCCCACCCATGCACCAGGCCTCTATCCTATGTAATAAAAGAGTAATATGCAAATTGACCATCACTCCAACACACAAGATCAAGATAGCTGCCCCTATGTGGTCAAAGATCCTGCCCCCATGTGGACACAAGATGGACACCACAAGATGGCCAGCAGGGGAGGGCAGTTGGGAAGGACCAGGCCTTCAAGGGAAGGCAGTTGAGAGGGACCAGGCCTGCAAGGGAGGGCAGTTGGAGACGATCAACCCTGCAGAGGAGGACAGTTAGGGGTGACCAGGCCGGCAGAGGAGGGAAGTTGGGGGCAAACAGGCTGGCAGGGGAGCAGTTAGACATCAATCAGGCTGACATGGGAGTGGTTAGGGGGTGATCAGGCTGGCAGGCAGAAGCGGTTAGGGGAAATCAGGAAGGCAGGCAGGCGAGCAGTTGGGAGCCAGCAGTCCTGGATTGTGAGAGGGATGTCCGACTGCCCGTTTAGGCCCAATCCCAGTGGGACATCCAGACATCCCTTGAGGGGTCCCAGATTGGAGAGGGTTCAAGCTGGGCTGAGGGACAACCCCTGCCCCCGTGCACGAATTTCATGCACTGGGCCTCTAGTATTCTAATAACTATGTATGAGATTTATCAGGATGGTCACTTAGTAAGTTATATACCTGGAGTGTACACCTGAAACTAATATAATATTATATGTCAAATGTAATTGAAAAATAAAAGATGATTTAAATTACAAAAGGAAAAAAAAGACATTCTCAGATGATGATACATTAAGTGAAAGAGATGCCAGCAGCAAAGAATGTTTACAGGAACTTCTGTAAATATACAGGAAATAATAAAAGGAGTACAGTATCAGGTTATCTGGAAGGAGGAATAAGAGAATGAACAAAAATATGGGTATATACATAAAACTTTAAATCTCTTTTTGTGTTTTCTAAATTGTTTGATGGTTGAAGCAAAAACTATAACAGTACCTTTACCTGGTTGTCAATTATGTAAGACAATTATATGATAAGTAGTGGAATGCAAAAAGGACATAAAGGGAGATAAAGTTTCTAAACTCACCTGAACTGATAAAATGATGATACTAGTAGACCATGATAAGTTATGTATAAATACATAATGTAACACTAGAACAGCTACTAAAAAGTTGTATGAAGAGACACTATTAAAAACCCACTTTTAAAATTTTAATTTATTGGGGTAACATCCTAATACAGTGATGGGCAATCTTTTGAGCTTGGTGTGTAAAACTTCGCCAAAAAACTGAGCATAACTCGGGTAGTGTGTCACTTTGAGGAAAAAAAACATCATTTTGTGATATTTATAGTTTAAATAACATAAATGTATAATTGTTATATATAATTGTATTTAATAAACCTCAGCAGCCGCGTGTCATCAGAAATGGCTACGCGTGTCAGTGCTGACACGCGTGTCATAGGTTCGCCATTACTGTCCTAATATATAAAAACCCAGGGCCCATAATGACCGAAGGCTCGACTGACTGAAAGTCAGTCCTACGTTGCTGTGGCGACCCAGCACTGACTGCCTCTGCTGCGGGCGGGGCAACCGAGCACTGACTGCCAAAGGGGCTGAGGATCAGGCCCGGAAAGAGGCCTGGAGAGAGAAGCAGGGTCTGATCTGCAGCCTCCATGGCAGCTGTTGATCAGCCTTGCCTCTCTTTCTCTCTGGGCCTGGCCCGCAGCTGTGCCTCTCTTTCTCTCTGGGCCTCTGCGGGGGCTGCTGATCAGCCCTGCCTCTCTGATCAGGCTCAGAGATAGGCCCGGAGATGCTGACTGGCAAGAAACCGACCACTCAGAACCCAATCTGGGTGAACTGTGAGGAGCCAATGACTGCCTAGGAGGCGGAGCTTTTGACGCTGACTAGCATAGAAACTGACCAATCAGAACCTAATCTGGGTGAACTGCGAAGGCAGAACCTAAGGTGGGGGCTGAGGAGGGGTTTTAAGGGCAACAGCTGTTTGGTGTAAGGTGTAAGAAAGCAGTTCAATTTTTTAATGACCAGTTTGGCAGTATAGTGCATATGGCTGGCTATCAGTCCAGATATAGGGATTATGTATTTTTGTCTGCCAAGAGCATCTCCTCCTGCTGAAAATGCCCCCCCCATGTAAGCAATCCTATCCTATATAATCTATCTATACTAATGAAAGGGTAATATGCTAATTAGACCGGGTCGACCGGCCATCTTCCAGACGTCTGACTTTCTTCCGGACAAAGCCATGGTGGTGGGGGCTGAGGCAGAGAGGATAGTTGGGGGTGAGAACAGGCCAGCAGGGGAGGGCCATTGGGGGCGAGATCAGGCCTGCAGGGGAGGGCAGTTAGGGGTGATCTAGCAGGCAGGCAGAGGCAGTTAGGGGTGATCAGGCAGACAGGCAGAGGCAGTTAAGGGTGATCAGGCAGGCAGGCAGGTGAGCAGTTAGGAGCCAGCGGTCCCAGATAAACTGGCAGTCAGACATCCCCCAAGGGGTCCCCGATTGGAGAGGGTGCAGGCTGGGCTGAGGGAATCCCCCATCCCATGCACAAATTTCGTGCACCGGCAACTAGTTTGTTAAGAAAATTATATACGTTTAAGGTGTACAATTCTCTAATACATCATCTTTATATTGTACTATGTGTTCACTACCCCAAGTCAAGTCTCTTCCATCACCATTTATTCCCCCTTAACCCTCTCCTAACTCTCCCCTCATACCTCTTCCCTCTGGTAATCACCATACTGTTGTCTTTCTGTTTATGAGGGTTTGTTAAAATTAATCCCTTCACCTTTTTCACCCAGCCCCTCTACCCCTTCCCCTCTGAAAACTGTCAGTCTGTTCTTTGTATCTATGAGTACATTTCTATTTTGTTTGTTGGTTTATTTTGTTCATCACATTCCACATATAAGTAAAATCATATGGCATTTGTCTTTCTCTGACTGGCTTTTTTCACTTAGCATCATACCCTCTGGGTTTATCCATGCTGTCTCAAAAGGTAAGTTATCTATAACTCAAAATAGAATTGTAAAAAAATGTTCAAATTTATAGGAAGACAGAAACAATAAACCAGAGAAAAGTTTCAGGGTCAGAGGATCATTACATAATGATAAAAGTGCTAACTTGATAAGAATCTTAAATGTATATGCACCAAGTGGCAAAGCTGAGAAATTTGTAAAGCAAAATCTGACAGAACTGAAAGGAAAATTAGATCCACATTTCTAGTTGAAACTAGAGGCCCGGTGCATGAAATTAGTGCACAGAGGGGGTCCTCAGCCCGGCCTGCACCCTCTCACAATACGGGACCCCTCAGGGGATGCCTGACTGCCAGTTAAGGCCTGATCCTGCAGTCAGTCATCCCTCTCACAATCCGGGACTGCTGGCTCCTAACTGCTCACCTGCCTGCCTGCCTGATCACTCCTAACCACTCTGCCTGCCTGCATCATCACTCTTAACTGCTTGCCTGCCTGACTTATCACCCCTAACCACCTCTGCCTGCCTGCCTGATCACCCCTAACCACTCTGCCTGCCTGATGCCCCTAATTACTTGCCTGCCTGCCTGATTGTCCCTAACCACTCACCTGCCTGCCTGAACACCTCTAATCACTCTGCCTGCCTGCCTGATTGCCCCTAACTGCTCACCTGGCTGCCTGATCACCCCTAACCACTCTGCCTGCCTGTCTGATCGCCCCTAACCACCTCTGCCTCGGCCCACGCAGCTTCATCCGGAAGGTTATCTGGAAGGACGTCTGGAAGGACATCTGGAAGGTCATTCAGCTGTCTGGTCTAATTAGCATATTACACTTTTATTATTATAGATGTCAATACTCCTTTTCCAACAATTGATAAAACAACCAGGCAGAAAATCAGCAAAGCACACCATCAACCCAAGTATCTAATCAACATTTATGGAATATTCCATCCAATGACAGCAGAATGCACATTATTTTCAAGCAGTCATGGAACATAACCCCAAGATAGACCATACCTTGGGCCAGAAAGTAAACCTTAATTAATTTAAAAGAATTGAAAGCATACAGAGTTTGTTCTCTGATCACAATGGGATCAAACTTGAAATTAATAAGAGAAAGATAACAGGAAATTTTCTAAACACTTGGAAACTACAGAACACACTTATAAATAATCCATAGGTTGTAAAAGAAGTCTTGAAGAAATTAAAAATACATTGAATTGAATGGATATGAAAATACAATATATCATGTTTGTGAGGCCCATCTAAAGTAGCGTTAAAGAGGAAATTTATGGCACTAAATGCTTACATTAGAAAAGAAGAAAAGTATTGTAAATAATGCTACAATGTACATATTTGTAGAGGTAATAAATCTTTTCAAAATAGTCTTTTTGTTTCTTTTGGATAAAAATATCAAATCAATAATCTAAACTTTCACTTTAAGACCCACCCCTCCCCACCCCAAAAAGAGCAAAATAAACCCAAAGCAAGGAGAAGGATGGCAATGATAAAGAGAATAAATCAATTAAATTGAAAATAGAAAAAAATTACAGAAAATCATTGAAACAAGAACCTGGTTCTTTGAAAAAGTATATAAAATTAAGAAACCTCTAGCCAGACTATAAAAAGAGAAATGACAAATGACTAGTATCAGGAATGAAACAGGATGTCACTACAGACTGAAGCCATTAAAAGGATAATAAGAAAATACTACAAACAACTCTACACCCATAAATTTGAGAACCTAGATAAAATGAACCAATTCTTTCAAAAGCACAAACTATCAAAACTCACCCAATATGAAATAAATAATTTGATAAGCTCTAGAACAATGAGGGAAATTGAAATTTTAACTTTAAATCTCCCTAAAAAGACATCCCTTGGCCTAATGATTCCACTAAAGAATTTTACCAACCATTTAATGAACAATTAACAGTAATAATCTACCATATTTTCCAGAAAATAGAAGAGAGGAACACTTTTTAAAAAAACATATTTTTTATTGACTTCAGAGAGAGAAAGGGAGAGAGAGAAACATCAATGATGAGAGAGAATCATTGATCAGCTGCCTCCTGCACCCCCCCCCCCATTGAGGATCAAGCCCCAAATCTGGACATGGGCCCTGACTGGGAATCAAACCATGACCTCCTAGTTCATGGGTTGATGCTCAACTACTGAGCAACACAGGTCGGTCAAAGGGAACACTTTTCAACTGCTTTTATGAGGCCAGATTTACTCTAATATCAAAAATGAGACAAAGACATTACAAAAACAAAAACTATAGACTAATATCTCTCATGAACTTAGATGCAAAAATACTCAAGGAAGTAATTATAAATAAGTTTAGATTATTATAGTGGATTCTATTGATTCATTTTTTGAAAACTACTGGCTCAGCCTTGCATCTCTGGAATAAAACTAGTTTGGTTATGATATAGAATCTATACTAATAAAAGGGTAATATGCTAATTAGACCAGATCGACTGGACATCTTCCAGATGTCCAACTTCCTTCCAGACAAAGCCACAGTGGCAAGGGCTGAGGCAGAGGCAGTTAGGGGCGATCAGGCTGGTAGGGGAGCAAGCAGTTAGGGGTGAGATCAGGCTGGCATGGGGGAGCAGTTAGGGGGTGATCAGGCCAGCAGGGGAGGGCAGTTGGGGGCTATCTGGCCAGCAGGGGAGGGTAGTTGGGGGCCATCAGGCCAGCAGGGGAGCAGTTAGGGGGCAATTAGGCAGGCAAGCATGAAAGCAGTTAGGAGCCAGCAGTCCCAGATTGTGAGAGGGATGTCTGACTGCCGGTTTAGGCCTGATCCCTGTCTGCGGGATCAGGCCTAAACCAGCAGTCGGACATCCCATGAGGGGTCACAGATTGGAGAGGGTGCACGCCGGGCTGAGGAACACCTCCCCGCTCCCATGCACAAATTTCGTGCACCAGGCCTCTAGTTGTTATATATTGTTGGATTCTATTTGGTTACATTTTTATAAATAGAAGCCCGGTGCACGAAATTCGTGCACGGTGGGGGGTTGTCCTTCAGCCCAGCCTGTACCCTCTCCAATATGGGACTCCTTGAGGGATGTCCGACTGCGGGATCGGGCCTAAACGGGCAGTCGGACATCCCTCTCACAATCCAGGACTGCTGGCTCCCAACTGCTTGCCTGCCTGCCTTCTTGATTGCCCCTAACCACTTCTGCCTGCCAGCCTGATCACCCCCTAACCACTCCGCTGCCAGCCTGGTTGATGCTTAACTGCTCCCCTGCCAGCCTGTTTGCCCCCAACTTCCCTCCTCTGCCAGCCTGGTCACCCCTAACTGCCCTCTCCTGCAGGGTTGATCACCTCCAACTGCCCTCCCTTGCAAGCCTGGTCCCTCTCAACTGCCCTCCCTTGCAGGCCTGGTCCCTCACAACTGCCCTCCCTTGCAGGCTGGGTGTCTCCCAACTGCTCTCTCCTGCTGGCCATCTTGTGGTGGCCATCTTGTGTCCACATGGGGGCAGGATCTTTGACCACATGGGGGCAGCTATATTGTGTGTTGCAGTGATGATCAATCTGTATATTACTCTTTTATTAGATAGGATAGAGGCCTGGTGCACGGGTGGGGGCCAGCTGGTTTGCCCTGAAGGGTGTGACAGATAAGGGTGGGGGTTCCCTTGGGGTGTGGGGTGGCCTGAGCGAGGGGCCTGTGGTGGTTTGCAGGCTGGCCACGCCTCCTGGCAACCCAAGGGGAGGCCCTGGTATCTGGAATTTATTTTCCTTCTACAATTGAAACTTTGTAGCCTGGGGCGGCAGCCATTTCTGGGACGGCAGCCATTTCTGTGGCAGTTAATTCACCTTCTACAATTGAAACTTTGTAGCCTTAAGCGGGTGAGCCCGGCCAGGGTGTGCGGAAAGCTTTGCTTCCCCTGTTGCCGCCGGCAACCCTGGCCTGCTCTCTCAAGCTCCATTCTGCCGCCATTTGTTTGAATTTGTTTACCTTCTATAATTGAAACTTTGTAGCTTGAATGGAGGCTTAGGCCTGCAAGGGCTATGGAAAGCTTGGCTTGCTCTGTTACCTGGGAAACCTTGCTCTCTGTGGCTGTAGCCATCTTGGATTTGGGTTAATTTGCATACTCGCCCTGATTGGCTGGCGGGCGTGGGCTTGGCTGGTGGGTGTGGCTTATGTAGCGGAGTGATGGTTAATTTGCATATTACCATTTTATTAGAGAGGATTCTTTTTGCATTACAGTTTTGTAGGGGAGAGGAAAGCTGAACATGAATAGCTGAGCATTAATGTATGTAATACGGGGGATGACATAGCAGATATATTTAGGTGGAAAATAGGAAATTGCTGATATTCAAACACTCTAATTAGGTTGTGAGCTCCTTGATTTATTCTTTCTTTTTGTAACCCACTGCATCACCTAGAACAGGGCTTTGCACCCTCACTTGTTGGTATTGGCCCATCTCTAGGACCCATTGATCTCAGAATGTAGTATTTTTAAGAGCCATGGAGGATGCTTGTTTCAGTGCAGATCCACAGGCTTCATATAAAAACTCTGGGTTTGGAATCCAGAAGTCTGCATTAAACAAGCTCCTCAGCAGATTTAGGCACTCAGAGGACTACACATTGAGAACCGCTGCTTGGGGTTGAAACATTCAGCAAAGGGTAAGGACTTGTAAATAATCACAGGTGTCCAAGCTTTAGTGTGCCTGGCAGTATTCTTTCTGTTTTTTAAAAAAATATTTTTTATTGATTTCAGCGAGGAATGGAGAGGGAGAAAGAGATAGAAATATCAATGATGAGAGAGAATCATTGATCAGCTGGCTCCTGCATGCCCCACATTGGGGATTGAGCCCACAACCCAGGCATGTGCCCTTGACTGGGAATTGAACTGTGACCTTCTGGTTCATAAGTTAATGCTCAACCACTGCTCCATGCCAGCTGGACTCTGGAAGTATTCTTTTTAATGCAGCATCTCAATCTTGGTCACACAAATAGAATCACCTTAGGAACTTAAAAAAAAATCCACATGCCCAGATGTCTAGTATATTAGTAGTTTTTAAAACTCCCAAGTAATTCAATTGTGAAGCCATGGTTGAGAAACACAATAAAAATAAAAAGGGCAGTGCCTGATCAGGATTTAGTTCAAAATAGTGAGAAGGCAGAGAGAAGCAATGTGATCAGGTCATGGTGGTACATCTTGGTACTTGCTAGGCTTCTAATTGCAGGGGTGGAGATAGAGTAGGTAGAGCCACTGCTACAGCTCAAGTTCTAGAGCATCACCACAGCCTTGAAATTATACTTCACAGTCATTTGCTCTACAAGAATGTGAATTCTGTGAGGGCAGAACTGTTTATCTCATTTCCTGTTGTATCCATTGCACCCAGGGCCAATTAACTGTTTGTAGAACCAACTAAAGCATAAGTCCCATTTGGGGCTCATCTGCCACAGAATCACCTAGGGCACTCCTTAAAACAACAGATGCCCTTCATTATTACACTATTGCTCCTCTCTCTGTTCCATCCAGAGTTCCCTTGTCTTTTTCATTAGGCAAGTTTTCATAGCATCCTCCAAAGGACTAACAAAACCCTCTCAAGGTAGTTAGCAGGATGAGAGTATTCATTCATCCACTCACCAGATGTTTATTGGTGAATAAATGCTAGACCCTGGAGAAACAGCATTCTAGTAGGGAATTCAAACAATAAACAAATGAACAAACTAATAATATATAACTTTAAATCATGAAAAGTTTTTGTGAAAGAAAAGAACAAGATGTGCTGTAAAGAATGAACAACAGGAGCCCTTGCCTGTGTGGCTCAGTAGTAGAGCATCGGCCCGCACACTGAAGGGTCATGGGTTTGATTCCCAGTCAAGAGCATGTACCTCGGTTGCAGGATCATTCCCTGGCCTGGTTGGGGCGCATGTGGGAGGCAGCCAATCTATGTGTCTCTCTCACATTAATGTTTCTCTCTCTCTCTCTCTCTCTCTCTCTCTCTCTCTCTCTCTCTCTCTCTCTCCTCTCCCCTCCTCTCCCTCCCTTCCAATTTCTCTAAAAATCAATGGGATAATATCCTCAGGTGAGAATTAAAGAATGAATAACAGGAGAACCTAAGAGACTAGAGAATTGAGAATCAGGGAAGGCCTCTCTGAGGAAGTAGCATTCCATCAGATTTGTAGAATGTATGAGAGTTATTCAGTTGAAGAGGAGAAGAGAATTTTTAGGCAGAAGAAACAGCCTGCATGAGTGTCCAGAGCTAGAAAATAATTTGGTGTTTTTGAGCTAAAAGTAGGCCAGGGTAGGAATAATTAGTGGCTTAATAGATGGTGAGAAAGGCAGGACCAGTTCGTGTGAGTCTTTCTAAGAAAAAGGAAAGAGCTTTCACATTTCTTTCTGAATGTGGTGGGGAGCCATTGAGAGGTCTGAGTGGGGAAATGGCATCATCTGATTGATGCAGTTGCTGTGTAGACAAAAGATTGTAGCAGGGCAGGGTGGGAAACAGGGAGTCCACACCTGAGGCTCCTAGTGTACTCTAGGTAGAGTAGTGGAGGTGGGGAGAAGTAGATAATTTGGGATGGTGAATTGAGTCTTTTTCCCCATCCTGGCTCTTTCGGTACTCTGAGAGTGAGAAATTGTATGAAGCTCCATGTTAAGACACAGGGGCGCATACACATAAGGGTAGAAATACCCTGGGGATGAAGGGATTGTCTCAGATGCACCAGAACATAGCATAGGTGGTAACAACCTTGCTTCAACCATTTCAGTTGGAAAGAAACAAGCACCTTCGGTGAAATCAAAGACAAACAGATTCTTTAAAATCACAATTGAACCATTTGGTTTATTAACTTACTTTAATTTTTTATTGAGGTACAACTTAATTCAGTTAAAAGCACAGATCTTGAGTGCACAGTATCTTTGAAAAAAATGTATACACCCATTTACTATTAGTAACCCCAGAAAGCCCCTTGTGCCTCCTTCCAGTCAGTCCCTACCTGCTCATAGGTACCAATTGTTCTGAAATATATCACTATTGATTATTTTTGCCTGATCTTTAACTTTATGTAAATGGAATCATACGGTATATATTCTTTTGTGTATGGCTTTTTTCATTCATCATAATGTTGAGATTCATCAAATGTTCTGTGTGTATCAGCAGTTCATTCCTTTCTATTGCTTAATAGCATTTCATTGTATGAATACACCACAATTCATTTTTCTATTCTCCTGTTAATGGACATATGGACAGTTTCCCATTGGTTAACTTTCATTCTGACTCCAGTTTCATTAGTAGACTAAGTTATAGCTTTAATTCACTTTTTACTTTCTAGCCTTATCCCATATTCACTACTTCAAATGTCCACACAGTCTTACATATTTACCCTTCTATTCATCACTTCCCTTCCTTACAATATTTTAACTTTTTCTATGGGAATACTCTTCTGTTTTTATCCAAAACAGTTCCAGTTATACATTTTTCAGGAGTCCTCATATTCTCACTCTAGTTGTGTCTATCCCTAGTTGTGATAAAATTCAGCTAGCTTCTTATTTAGAATACTAGTGGCCCAGTGCACGGATTCATGCACAATGAAAGGAAATTAATTAGAAGAAATATTTTAATATCACTTTTCACACTTTCTCTATAATAGAAGTGTCAGAGATTAAAGAAAATTAGTAAAATGTATATGAAAATAATATATAGATTGATTAATAAATAAACAATAACAACATGATATAACAACAACAAAGACATGATATAAAAACAACAAAAACATCATATAAAAACAACATTGATAAAAAAAATGACTGATAAATTGATTCAACTTATTCTAATATCTCCCTGTATACCACAATAAGAGTAAAAACACTTTCAGAGTGCTTGACTAATTTCCCTTGTGATGAAGTATTTACAACTTTAAATTTAATGTCACATGCTCTTTGACTCAAGAGAAAGCAATATGTAACTGACCATGTCTGAGAACAGGTTCAGGCAGGCCAAACTCTACTCTGTCTATAGTTTGTCTTTGTGATTTATTAATAGTGATCGCAAATGCTGGCATCACAGGAAACTGTCTTCGAATTAATTTACATGGGAGGCCAGTGTTGAAACACACGTGTGCGATTGGCACCAGCGAGAGCTTTATATGTATTGTGCATGCGCAAGTCAATGTTTATTTTTAAATTGCCAGTGCGCATCATATGTACCAGCCAGTCGGTCGGTTGGATGGTTGGCTGGACGTACAATCGGTTACTTAGCCTTTTATATATATAGATCTTTCTTTCTGGAATAATAATTCATAGATGTGATAATAATCCAGGTACGTGGTGAGGGTTGTGTCCCATTTGCAGTTTTAGTTTCATATCGAGTATAGGTATTTCTCAGACTGATAAAGTGAATTTTTAAAAACCTTACATTTTCAAAAGAGTGAGAGAAGTGTCATTGTTTTGCATTTAAAAAAAATCTCCAATGTCTGGTGCAATAAAAATAATTTCTCATGTCTGCTTCTGTGTTCAATTGGCTGCCATATATTGTTTTGGTTACAGTATGTGAAGATAATTGGGACTCATATAGATATGTATTTGGAAAAAGAGGAGTTTTTTTAATTTAATCTTCACCTGAGGATATTTTTCTCATTGATTTTTTAGAAAGAGTGGAAGGAAGGGAGGTGGGAGGGAGAGAGATAGAGAGAAAGACATCGATGTGAGATAGGCACATGTAGTGGTTGCCTCCTGCTTGTGGCCTGACTGGGGCCAGGGATTGAGCCTGCAACCGATGTATGTGCCTTTGATCAGAAATTGAACCCATGGCCCTTTAGTCTGTGGGCCGACACTCTAACCACTGGGAAAAAATGGCCAGGGCCAAAGAGGAGTATTTTAATAACTTTTCCAGATGGTTATGAATATTCTTCTTTGATACCACACCTTGTGTCAAGTAATTGGATAGCTCTGGGAGCTTTGAAAAATAGGAGTTGTGAGTTGGATTAATTTAATTTTGGAGGTGTTGAAGGAGTATGTACTTTTCCTACAGATGCTACTCCAGACTTCAACCAGGGCAGGTTTCTCAACCCTGATTCTATTGACATTTGCACTGGATCATTCTTTGTTGCATGTGAGCAGGAGGTAGGTGTACTGTATATTATAAGAAGTTTAGCAGTATCTCTGGCCTCTACCCACTAGATGTCAGTAGCACCTCTCCCACAATTGTGACAACTAATGATTTCTCTAGACATTGCCAAATATCACCTGGTGAGGCAAAGTCAACCTCGATTAAGAACCACTGAAAAGACACTCAAGAAAGACCCTTCTGTCTGGACTGAACAATTCAGGATAAAAATGGTGTAAGGAAGATATATTTGTAGATAACATCACTTAAATTTCTGTTGGAAATACTAATGGCAACAATGATAACAGCTATCATTTACTAAGTGCTATTATACATTTTGAAAACATTAATTTAATCCCAACACTATGAGGTAGGGATTAATATTCCCATTTTACAGATGAGGACATCAAAACTCAGAAAGATTAAGTCACATGCCCAAGAGAGGGGCAGAGTTGGGATTACTATCTGTGTGTAATTGACTCCTAAGCTTATGTTCTGAACCACCATAGTATTATTCTTGTTAAAACTGTAGTTTCCTCTGCAGGATGTGAATATCTGGTACACACTGTATAATTCTGTCTTATGACCTTATTGGGATAACAGAGTCACGCATGATTTTAGATGGGAAATAGCATAGGGGTGACTGACTTCTTGACCTAGTACTTGGCATAGCTTTGGGATAAACATAATTGAAGCATTAGTTTGATGGATTACAGAGACTTCTGAGGTAAGATCAAAGAGACATATGTGTAAGGCCTTGAGGGACTAAATGACCCATCTCATTGGTTCTAGAAGCCATGGCAATAATTAATCAAGCAGTCTTGTGGATGTGCTGGCAGGACATTTTTGATACCTCTGCTTATCTCCCTCAAGGGGACCAATACCACCTCTGATTGACCCCAGGCCTGGCTATTAAAACCTTTACTTTAGTTGAGGAGAAAAATGTTTCAGGGAATATTAACCATGCCCTCTCACTTCTAAGCCAGGGTTCTCCCATCTGTCCATCACAACCTTTAGGGGTCATGAAATAGATTTAGTGGATCATGAACAATATTTAAAAACAAATAGAGAAGATTAGAGTAAAGAGCATGACAGGGCCTCACACATTATAAGCAGGACCAGCTACAGAATCGGAGGGCCCAGTGCAAAATGAAAATGTGAGCCTCCTTGATCAAAAAGCTGGAAAAAAAAGTGTTGTTAAAAATATTCAAATGTAAAGCTTTTTCCTTTCTTCTGCATTCTCTCTCTTGACTTGTCATACTATTTTCATTTACTATTTATTATCATCCTAAGTAAAAAATAATCATTAACATGAATTTACCATACATCTTTGTTTTGCAATACCAGTTTAAAATGCAAATGTAATAGCACTTAACTTACATACTAAATCACCAAAATTCCATAGTTCATATTTTGCAGTTCATACATGCACATATATTATGTATTTAGTTCTTAACCAGAACACTGGGCACACTGCATGAAACTAATTCCACTGTTTTTATTTCACTTCTTCATACATGTGCATTCTATCAACATTGTCTAACTCCAATTTACTGATGATTAAGGAGGATGAATGGGAACTGGTTGGCTTATCTTTCCTTTTCCTTTGATGTCATAATTTTCAGCATAAGTTGTTAGCTAATACAGGAAAGTAACACAATAGATGTGACTGGGTTCCTTGGTTTTCGTGTTTCTCAGAACTCTATTGCATTCTTTCTGCACTGGAAACAAGTTCTGGTTGGAAAGGAAAGTGTGGCCTCTTTGGTTTGTCACCACCACTACCACCACACCCCACACCTCCGTCTTACTCAACTGTAGATACAACATACTGAACTTGTTCTCACTTTGAGTCTTGCTGATCTCCCATGCATCATGGGTTCACTGGAGTTCTATGCTTATGTGGCATCACAAACTCTATATGCAAATAGAACAGCAAGAAATAGCAGCAGACGCACATATTGCCCGAATCTCATCTGCTCACAGGCATGCTCCACTGTTCCATCTGACTTCATTTGAAAAACATAAGTTCTAAAATAAAATTATTAAGAATTTCAATACAGTGAGGGACCCAGACATAGAGCTCTGGGCTACCATACAAGTCACATGACTAGGAAACCAGGCCTGATTGTCAGATATTGTTTGCAAACGTTTTATTTTAGGTGTGTATGTGAGAGTCTGATATGTGTGTACCTCCCCTTTCTCCGCCCTTCTCCCCTCTCTTGCTGTCTTCTGTAGATACTATTTCTTTATATTATTATATCATTGGTTCAGCAAAAGTTAAAGCGGTCGTTTATTGTAACTAGGAAACATTTTTTTTCCCACCAGGTAGTTTCCTTCTCAGGGGAGATTCTTATTCCAAATTTCATCATTGTTCTTGTAATTTTTACCTTTTGCCATCATATAATAGAGAAATGATGATTATTTTCCCTTGGAGCTAGAATCAGACTTCTACACCAGGTTCAATTTTTTATCAAAAGAATATATTCCTTTATGTAATTTTATAAGCACCCAAATTTTAAATACAATATCCATTAAATCTGGCAAACAAATATAAAACCCTTGTTATGTACATATTTTTCTAAGTAACTTGGCAGCCCTTGGTTCTTTCTTGTCTTTAAAATTTGACCTAAATAATTACAATTTCTCTTCTCCTTATGCCTACCTGCACTTACCTTGGCCTTCTCTTTACTCCCCACCTGGGAAGGCAAGAACAATGTTTTATTGATATCAAACTGTGGTTTTTAAAATAAATCAATTAGTTTAATTATAATAGTAATGCTAAAAGTTACTACTCCTTTCCCCCAGAATATAGCTTTTAAACACATTTCTAACAGAAAAAAGAGGTTTCAAATAAATACAAGAGTTCTTTTGCACTATTAGAGGCTTTGGATGACTCCATGTTCTGAAACTGAGTGTCCTCCCCTTATCCTCCCCACCCCCACTTCTAAGGATTACTACCCAGTTTCCTCCTGAGAGTCAACACTAGTCACACAGTTGAGATGGTTGGGCCCTGATGTGTCCCATTATACCCAAACAAGGAAAGAGCATTTGGAGAAAAATTTTAAGGAAATGCCTCTGTCCATATTGTTATCATAAGTACATTCTGGAATAGATGAGAAATGATGGTGGCAACTATCCAAGGATCTCATAGCTCTAGTTATCTTGAGTTTGCAGAGCATGTAAACCATAGAATGTCAGACTCTGGAAATCATCCCAGCTATTCTTTCATGTTGAAGACATGAAAATAGATCCAGAAAGTGAAAGAAGTGGCTTGAAAATCACATATCTAGTTAGTGGAAGATCTGAGGCTAAAAGGCCAGGTTGCCTGACTCTTGAGTTCAGCACTTTGAAATCTTCCAAACTATCTTAAACTTGGAATTGCTTTCCACTTACAGAATAATTTTAGACTCTAAGGAGCAGTGTGCTGGATGGTAGAAGAGCCAGAGGAGACTATTGCCACTGGCTGGCAGCGAGTGTAAATTGGTGGGGCTCTTGTTAATATAGAATTCATTCATTCTTTACTTATTCAATTCCATAAATATTTACTATTAGCCTGGAGGGTGCAAGTAAGATGCTGTGCACTATGGGGGGGGGTGTTTCTTACCTTCATGGGATGACATTTTATTAGGAATGTCATTTGTAAGAAAGTGAAAGTAAGTACCATGAAAGCAGTATAAACATGGCCATGCAGGAGTTTAGGAGAAAGGCAGTTTAATGATTTCTGTTAGGGATCTGGGAAGGGTGGGGTATGGAAAAAGGAAAGGTGAACTTGGCTTTGAAAGACAAATAGTTTAGGGTTTGTTGAAATGGTCATGAGGCAGAAAATTCAATCTTAGATCTGACTAAAGATCTAAAGCTTCATCTCTTAGACATTATGCTATATAAGCCCTTTGAATAGATTGGAATTAGGGTGAGAAATAGCGTAGGGCCTTGAATGCCATATTAAATGATTTGGATTTATTCTGTAGACAACTGGTAGCCACGGAAAGTTTTAAAGACTCTAGTCTGATGAGAACTGTGCTCTTGTCCCAAAAGCACTAAGCACTTAGATCATTAGGCCCTGAGAGTAGATCAAAGCCGACAGTGCAAAGGCCTGGGTTCCATCAGAAGCTCTGATGACTGGTAATTATTCTGTAGCTTTAATTGCTCAGAGGCTTTTACTAAGCTCTACTCTGTTACACTTGGCTGGTCAAATATGTTCCCTGAGTTTCAGAGTAAACCAGGATTTTCTCAGAAGTTAAGTTTTATTCAAAGAATTTTGTAAGTTTTTATGGAAGAAGGGTTTACATTGCTTTTTAAATTAGAAAAAAAATGTAATGTTATTTTTTTATTACAAATTTTTCAAACATTACAGAACTGTACAGGTAATATAGAAAGTGAATATGTCCCATAGTCTCAGTGCTACAGAGATAACTACTGTTATATTGCTATCTATTCCTCCAAAAATTTTTCTTGTATGTAATAATAGCATTTATTAAAACAAAACCATTTTAAAGCAAACTATTCGTGCTATTTCAACTTTTTTCTTCAGAGTATAAAATGTGGAAAATTTTTCATATCAGTATATGTAGATCCATCTAATTTTTTAAAAAATAATGCACCATTATTCATTTTCTCACTTCCTCTATGAATAGAGTTTTAGGTTGTTTCCATTTTTTCCTATTATGAACAATGCTGCAATAAACATCCTGTACATAAAGCTTTGCACATTTAAAGGGACATTTCCATAGAATAAATTTCTAGCACTGGAAACATTATATCATAGGGTCTGAAAAGTTATCTTTTAATATATATTGAAAGATATGTTTGATATCTATCTTTGAAAATGTTATACTAATTTTCACTTTCAGTAAGAGTGTGCTGGCTTGTTCACATCTGCTTCAATAGCATCAAACTTTTAAACCTTCCCTACTATTATTGTTCCATGATCAATATATGTTTAACTTCTATATTTAGGATGAATAAGGAAGCTGGTATTAACTGGCATCTCTGTTTCTTCCATATAACCTGCAAATATCTTTAGATGTTATTAGGACCATTTTTTCAGGACCTGGAATGTTAGATGCCCACTCTGGGAACACACCAAGACATTTGTCTGGTATACATTACTTCGTAGAGTTTGTATATAGGAAATATAGATATAAATGAATAATAGGTGTGACTTAGGTTGCATACTAGCCGGATCCAAGGAATTAGCCTAATCATCCATCAAACACACAAGTGAAGAAAATCTTTATTAGGTAACAAAGACCTAGAGAGTATAGCAGATCCGTCTTGGGTCTACCACTTGGCTGTTTACCACTTATTTCACTCATACCATGTATAAATTATATTTTCCAAATGGTGACAAAATAATCACTAATACTGTGGCTCAACTAATGTAATCACTTTGCCAGATGACAGCATTCTTGGTTCAATCCCAAGAATAGATGATGGCATAATTTCCCTTCAGGAAAAGCAACAACTGTAACAAAACCATCTAAGCCCAAACATTTGAGTAGTTTGTTCTCTGAACACAATAACCAATAGACCAGCTTAGCACATGACAATCAGAAATAATATCTGCTTAAGTGAAGTCTAGCACTCACATTGCTGGTGCTAGTCTAACTGGCTCTCTTCTCCTTCTGAGCACATTGAATGATTCCATTACCCCATAACTCTTTGCTCTTGTGAGGGGCCATGTGACTCATTCTAGCCGATGAATTGTGAGATGAAGTGACATGTTTCCCGACTGGGCATTTCATTGCCTGTGTGAGACCTTCCACTTTCTCTTCCTCCTCCCATCGTGATTGGGGAAATATATGTGGAGATGTAGGTGCCACAAAATCAGAGTAGCAGGTATCACTGAGTCACCACATGGAGGAAAGATACCCCAGATAGTCACCTGGATTTGCAATGGACTTTGTTAGAGCAAGAAATTAAATTTTGTTGTAGTCCGTCACTGAGATTTTTATATTGTTTATTACCACAGAATAAATAATACAGGATCCCTTTGCCAAAATGAACCTGTTAAATAGCAGATAAGGTGAAGAGGCAGAATGGTCAATTAAGAATCAATTCCTGGGTGCTTCCTATGTGCCTAAGAGAGTGCTAGGTGCAGGTACAGTACAAATATGACTGAAACATATTCCAACTCTGTCTCTGTGGTCTTCTTCGATTCCTGCTCTTTTTACTGGGAATGTCACTTCCCCTCTCCAGTTCCTTGTTTCCCTAGCTCTTACTAACCCTTCATGTGTACTACTTCTTAAATCTTTCACTGCTCTCCCAAGTCTGAGTTAGGTGCTTCTCCTTTGGGCACTCACAACTTCCTGGGCCTCCTTTACCACACCACTTATCATGCTATAACAATATGATTGCCCCTTTAGCTATCTGTCACCTCCACCAGATGGCTAACAACTGTCTTGTTCATCTTTGGGATCTAACACCTCATCAAGATCCTGGCACAGAGTAGACTTACAATATGTTTTTGAATGAAACAAATATAGTATCTCATTGTAATGTAACAATGTGTGACTGAATAATCTTGCTAGGTTCTTGTAGCACCAGTGGGATAGGCCTGAGCAGAGTAGAAGAGGAATGTTAGGAGCTGTGGGAAAAAAGAATGGGTGGGGGATGGGATGAGGCCTGATGGGGGAGGGTCTTGATAGGCTAGTTGGTAAGTTTAGATTTTTTGCTATTGGAAATCTGGGGTGCCATTAAAAAAATTAGCACTAGAGAGTGAGTGTCATGTATGATGTTCAAAGACCATTACTCTGGTATCGGTATGTGGCATGGATTGAAGTGGGGATTCACTGTGGTTATCCCACCCAGCTAGTGATCATTCAAGCAGGAGAAAATGAGAACCCGGGCTAGGTTTGAGGTGGTGGGACTGGAGAAGAATAGATGATGATAGAACATTTTAAGTCATCAGTAATAGGAGCCTAGGAAAATCACCTCACAATGCCTTCTCTGATCATTGCAGTCTGTTTTTCAAATCCAGTTAAAATGCACATCAAGATAGTTTTAAAGGTAAAAGAAGTCAGAGCAGGATGATTGAGGGTGGCTGCCAGGGAAGCCACTCTCTCACGTTACAGTCTCACTTTACAAGTGCCAGGTAATTTTTTTTTTAATGTCACGGATTTATTCCCTCTCCCAGCACTCCCTTTACATGAGTTCCAGCAAAATGGGGATCCCAAAGTCACCTGCCCAAATGACTTTAAGGTAAGAATGATTCTTCTGACTTGACACAAGTTGTGTGTGTGTGTGTGTGTGTGTGTGTGTGTTAGCTGTTTCACAGAAATCACATCTAGAAATGCAAGTTTGTTATAAGTAAGGTCCTTCATTTGATAGCTATCCTGTACTAAATTTTTGCTTCATACACAAGCACAATCATACATGCACATGCACACACATGCACGTACATATGTGCACATTTAAAGAGGAAAAGTGAGTGCATTGAATGAGTTAGCCCAAATTAGAGACGTTTGCCACCCAATATAGAAGTGGGGGATTCTGGTTTCTTTGCAGACATTAATGACAGGAAATATTATAGCAATCACATTCAAAATAAGCTAAGAAGAGATATACAGAATAAACATACAAAATTAATAAGAATATAAAGTAGTACAATCAATTGATATGTAGAAATAATTTTTTCATTCAATATTGTGTGAAACTCATTAGGGTGCAATGTTTAAGAGAACAGACCACAGTCAGTCAGACCTGATCCCAGCCACCACTTGCTAGCTGTATGGACTTTAACCTTTCTGCACCCCAGGTTCTTCAGATGGTGAATGGGGTAATAATAATAATAATAATAATAATAATTCCATAGATTTTTTTATAGAGATTGAGATAATAGATACAAACAGGCTGAGATATGCTAGTGCTCAATACATTATCGCTATTGTCCTTTAAATGCAAATGTAAGATTGTATGTCTCTTATTAGTCATAATATTTTCTCACCTGGCCAGATGGCAGACCATCACAATGGAGTCAGAGGATAATGATGGAAATACTGAATGCAACAAACCAGAGAGGAGATGATTCTCCATTGAGGTATGGGTGATCTAGAGCCTTTATCATGCTCACCTATGTCTGGGGATTTTTATTTATTTATTTTTCTTTTTAATTTTTTTAATTATTCCTCATATTGGAATTCCTGCTGTGGACATACATTTTATTCCATCTGAAAATATGCCCCAATAGCCAGATAGGGGACATATTATTTGTTGTTGTTTTTTTAAATTTCTTTATTGATTAAGGTATCACATATTTGTCCTCATCCCCCCATTCCCATCCCAAACCCCTCCCCATGCATGCCCCCACCCCCCTGTTGTCCTTGACCACTGGTTAGGCTCATATGGATGCACACAAGTCCTTTGGTTGATCTCTCCCCTTTATCCCCACCTTCCTCTACCCTCCCTCTGAGGTCCAACAGTCTGATCCATGCCTCCTTGTCTCTGGGTCTGTTCTTGTTCCTCAGTCTATGTTGTTCATCATTTCCCCTAGATGAGTGAGATCATGTGCTACTAGAAATACACTTATAAGAACCGAAAATGAGACAAGCAATAATGGTTATGCTGAAAGGCAAATGAATCAGTCTGTAGTGAGTTTCTTTCTGGGCCAACAATTCTTTTGAGATCCAATTTCAATGTCAAACAGTTCCTATGTGTACATGTCAGCAATGATATTACAGTTCTGGATGGTGAACAAATGGTGGTATGTCTGGGGATTTTTATAATAATTGATTGGTACTGGCTGACTATCTATAATAACCTAGTGTACTTTTAAAAAGCTATCCATATTATAAAGAGACTATGGACCTGAATGTACAATTACTAGTGGCCCGGTGCATGAAATTTGTGCACAGGGTGTGTGGGGGGGGTTCCCTCAGCCCAGCCTGCACCCTCTCCAATTGGGGACCCTTTTGGGATCGGGCCTAAACTGGCAGTCAGACATCCCTCTCACAATCTGGGACCGCTGGCTCCTAACCCCTCACCTGCCTGCCTGCCTGATCACCCCTAACTGCCTCTTCCTGCCTGCCTGATTGTCCCTAACCCCTCTACCTGCCTGCCTGATTGCCCCTAACCTCTCTGCCTCCCTGCCTGATTGCCCCTAACTGCTTCTGCCTGCCTGCCTGCCTGCCTGATCGCTTCTAACTGCCTTCCCCTGCCGGCCTGATCTCGCCTGCCAACTACCCTCCCCTGCCAGCCTGATCTCTCCCCCAACTGCCCACCCCTGCTGGCCTGATCACCCCTAACTGCCTCTGCCTCGGCCCCCATCACCATGGCTTTGTCTGGAAGGAAGTCAGACGTCCAGAAGATGGACGGTCGACCTGGTCTAATTAGCGTATCATCCTTTTATTAGTATAGATAGATTATATAGGACAAGATTGCTTAAATGGGTGGGAGCCTTTTTCAGCAGGAGGAGATGCTCTTGGCAGACAAAAATACATAACCCCTATATCTGGACTGATAGCCAGCCATATGCACTATACTGCCAAACTGATCATTAAAAAATTGAGCCGCTTTCTTACACCTTACACCAAACAGCTGTTGCCCTTAAAACCCCTCCTCAGCCCCCATCTTAGGTTCTGCCTTCACAGTTCACCCAGATTAGGTTCTGATTGATTGGTTTCTATGCCAGTCAGCGTCAAAAGCTCCGCCTCCTAGACAGCCATTGGCTCCTCACGGTTCACCCAGATTTAGTTCTGAGTGGTTGGTTTCTATGCCAGTCAGTGTCTCTGGGCCTATCTCAGGGCATAATCAGAGAGGCGGGGCTGACCAGCAGCCGCCCCAGGCTGTGGTGAGCGGGCTGAACTGCTGACCTCTCAGAGAGAGAGAGAGGCACAGCTGCTGGAGAGGCCTGGAGAGAGAGAGAGGCAAGGGCTTATGAGCAGTTGCCACAGAGGCTACGGATCAGTCCCTGCTTCTCTCTCTCTCCGAGAGGTAAGCAGTTCAGCCTGTTCGCCAGTCCCTGCACACCCAAGCCTGCTGCATGCGCAGCCTGGCGTTCGGTCATCCCTTTGGTCATTTTGGAAGTTATGGACCCTGGCTCTTTATATATATAGATGTTCAAAAAGCTTTTCTTCCTTAAGTGTCCATCTTCTTGCCCTAGTTTGAGACTTAGAATACCTGAGAGGCTACCATTCAATGAGTTATTCATTTTTACTCTAGTGTAGTCTTAAGAGTGTTGATTCTGAAACCAGATTACTTGGACTCAAATTTTGGAGGTAGTATTTGATAGCTATGTTTTCTTAGGCAATTTATTTAACCTCTCTTACCTTGATTTCCTTATCTGTAAAATGGCCACAATAATTGTACCTCCCTCATAGGATTGTTGTGAGCATTAAATGAGATAATCTCTGTACTACTTTGAATTATTATTTCTATTTACTATCCATGTACTGTCTTCCCAACTAGGTTGTAGCATATCACTGAGGGCAGGAACTGGGTCTTACTCATCTTTGAAGTCAATGTCCAATGGAAATTTGTTGTTGATTATGAGGAAACTGGAAGTAATAGTTTTCCCTAATGCATTGTTTTTGACAGATCTCTGCAACAGACATGAGGTGGATTTTAGTTGACACTTTCTATGTAGACTAAAAATAGGTCAGTGAAATGGGTCACCTCCCACTCTAGCTTTATAAAACAAAACCAGATACTCTCATACAATAATGAATGATCTAACTACAACTTATAACCCAATTTATAGCATGAAGTTTTGACCTAAGCTTTGAAGAAATTCCAAAGGGTTTAAGTGTGTTTAGCAAAGCAAAGGATTTCTGCTATGAGTATGACATTGTATACGATTTTTAGGTTTGCTTCCTAAAAAAGTGTCTTTTTTCTGGAGAGCATGTAATTAGCTACAGATGGACACATCCTGATTTGTTGCTTAGTGACGGCCAAAGGAAGTCACCATAGGTGAACCACAAGTCTGTTTGCCATTACAGTTTCACACAAAATGGCCTTGTAGCAATGTTTGATAAAAACAATTACCTAGGGGAGGTTCTTAACCCCTGGTTTGTTCTGGGGTGTCCTAGGACCACCAGTGAGATTTGGGTTGAGATAAAAAAGAGTCTAGTGACTCCAATTAAGCCCCCTAGTTACTTGGCATCAACCTCTAAAATCTGGGTTTTTCAGAAATTCTGGGGCAACTGATTATTCTGTATAATAAGAAATCTCTAAAGATTTCTTAACTGCTTTAAGGGTCTGGACTCAATTAGAGTCTACTCTCTAATCAACCCTTATCCTTCAGGCTTTTTGCCTCCGTTACTCTCCATATACCTAGTATTAATTTCCTAGGTCTACTGCAACAAGTACTACAAACTAGATGAATTAAAATAACAGAAATTTGGTCCTCTGCAGCATGAGAGAACAACTCAGGACAGGAAACCAGAGAGTCTGCCCTCCAAGCTCTAACCCCAAAGCCCCCAACCCTGGCTTCTGCTCACAAAGCTCCAGTCTACTCTGTCCTCCCTTTGCCGGAACACCAGGAAATAAAACTGAACAGGAATATAACGGAGGAAAGATGGCTACTGGCAGGAAGGTAGGGAGGGAGAGAGTGTGAGAGAGTTAGGAACCCATAGAGGAGAGTGTAGACGTGTGTGTGTGTGTGTGTGTGTGTGTGTGTGTGTGTGTGTGTATGAGCTAGGGTCAGTTAGATTCTGCAGGTCTTCCAAGGGGCTGCCTAACCGGGCAGTCCTAGATGGTGGAGCCCCGTGCACAAAGCAGACACTTCTCGGCAGCTGGTGCAGACACGGAGACCACGCCATCTTGAGAAACAGAGCTGCCTGAGACTCGGATCCTGGCTTCTGACACAAACCAGGACCCTGCAGCCACTGGGGACAGAGAACTGCTATCACAGCTTCAGACCAACAAACAACAAGAATCCAGACTTCCCGGCAGATTTCCGTGAGTCAAAGAGCCTATCCCCCTCCCCGCAGGTATGCGGATAGCGCCATAGTAACTGATAGACCCGCCCCTCGCCCAAGCTGCAGAGCGTCCTCAGCCTCGCGATAGCGCCAAAGTAACTGATAGACCCACCCCTCGCCCAAGCTGCAGAGCTTTGTGCAGGGACGCGCTCCCCCTCAGGGAATTTGGCACGTGGGACAGAAGCAGCTCCCCTTTGGGGAAATCTGACAGTGCACACAGAGGGCTCCCCTTCGGGGAATTTGGGGGAATTTGGCTTGCGGGTCACAGCTCCCCTTCGGGGAACCTTAGAGCACGCACAGAGGGGCTCCCCTTTGGGGAATTTGGCACGGAGGATGGACTCCGCCCCCCTTCAGGGAATCTGGGAGAGTGCATGGAGGCAGCACACCTTCAGGAATTTGAGAGTGTGCGAAGCCCTAGCCGGTTTGGCTCAGTAGAGAGAGCACACACAGGATGCAGCTCCACTTCAGGGAATTTGGCAGGCCGGACACAGCTGCCTGGGATCCCTGACTCACAGCGCATTCACACTAAGAGCCAGTGACCCCAATTGTTGGTGCGTGCACACACAGGGACTGTGATTCTCAATGAGAAACCGCACAAGGCAACAGAGACTCTGACACTCGATTCTTGGTGCAGACACAGGGAAACTCTGACTCCTGGCACATGCTAAGGATCTCATTTTCGGCACATACCAACAGTGTGCTGCAGACAGGGCCCCTGATTCTAAGTGTGCACATGAGACCACAAGGAACACTGGGGACACTGACCCTGGGAAAATCTGGTTCCCACCAACCAAAGGCAGCCACATGGCCTAGTGTCAGAGCACTTCAGTGAAACTCGGGTGGAGCGAAGTCCCCACAGCACACGGCCCAGGTCCACGCAAACGGAAGCTTGAGCTTTATGGTGATAGCCAGAATGGGGAAACGAAATAACTCACAGAGGAAAGAAAATGTGGAGTCGCCAAGAAAGGAAATTAGTGAAACTGAAGCTTGCAACATGACCGAAAAGGAGTTCAGAGTAATGGTCATGGAATTTATACATCGGATGGATGAGAAAATCAACAACTTATGCAAGAATCAGGAAGAAATGAAAAGTAATATAGCTACAATCAAAAACACCATGGAAAGTTTCAACAGTAGACTACAAGAAGCAGAGGACCGAATTAGTGAGTTAGAAGATCAGGTACAGAAACAAGCTCAATCTGAACAGCAATTGGAGAAAAAAATTAAAAAGCAGGAGGAAAGCCTAAGGGAGCTTCGGGACAACATGAAACGAAGTAACATGCGTATAATAGGGCTGCCAGAAGGACAAGAAGAGCAGCAAGGATTAGAAAATCTATTTGAAGAAATAATGACAGAAAACTTCCCGGATATGGGAAAGATAAAAGTTACGCAAGTACAGAGAGTCCCAAGCAGGATCAACCCCAAAGGACCCACACCAAGACATGCCATAATTTCAATGGCAAATATAAATGATAAAGAGAGAATCTTAAAGGCGGCAAGAGAGAGACAGAGAGTTACCTACAAAGGAACACCCATCAGATTGTCAAATGATTACTCAACAGAAACACAAGCTAGAAGTGAATGGAAGGAGGTATACAAAGTGTTGCAAAGCAAAGGACTAAATCCAAGAATACTATATGCAGCAAGACTATCAATCAAAATTGAAGGGGAAATCAGGAGCTTCACAGGCAAAAAAAGGCTCAGGGAGTTTATCACCACCAAACCAGCAATGCAAGAAATGCTAAAGGGAATACAGTAAAAAGAAGAAATAAACAGGTAAGAAGGAATACAGACACAAAAACAGATATGACTACAAACAAATACCTTTCAGTAATAACTTTAAATGTAAACGGACTAAATGCTCCAATCAAAAGACATCGAGTGGCTGAATGGATTAAAAAACATGACCCATATATATGCTGTCTACAAGAGACCCACCTCAGAACAAGAGACTCACACAGATTGAAAGTGAAGGGATGGAAAAATATCTTTCAGGCAAATGAAAATGAAAAAAAAGCTGGGGTAGCAATACTTATATCTGACAAAATAGACCTCAAAGTAAATGCCATAGCAAGAGATAAGGAAGGCCACTTCATAATACTAAAGGGAGAAATCCAACAAGAAGAAATAATTCTGGTAAACATATATGCACCCAATATAGGAGCACCCAAGTACATAAAAAAACTCCTGGAGGATATCAAGGGAGAGATTAATAGCAATACAATCATAGTAGGAGACTTTAATACCCCACTATCACCATTGGACAAATCCTCTAAACAAAAAATAAGCAATGAAACAGCAATCCTAAATGACTCACTAGACCAGATGGAATTAATTGACATCTTCAGAACATTTCACCCCAAAGCCACAGAATATACATTCTTCTCAAGTGCACATGGGTCATTTTCAAAGATAGACCATATGCTGAGTCACAGGCAAAGTCTCTTCAAATTCAAGAAGATAGAAATTATATCAAGCATCTTCTCAGATCACAGTGGCATAAAACTGGAAATCAACTACAATAAATACAATCCAAAGAAATCAAACACATGGAGACTGAACAGCATGCTATTACACAAGGACCGGGACACCAGAAAGATCAAGGAAGAAATAAAAAACATCATGGCAACAAATGACAATGAAAACACAACAATCCAAAATCTATGGGACACAGCGAAAGCAGTCTTGAGAGGGAAGTTCATAGCTCTACAAGCCTATTGCAAAAAACAAGAAACAATGGTAATAAATTTCCTAACCCTACAACTCAAAGAGCTAGAAAAAGAGCAGCAAGAAAAGCCCAGTGTAACCAGAAGGAAGGAAATAACAAAGATCAGAGTGGAGATAAATGACATAGAGACCACAGAAACAATACAAAAGATCAACAAAACCAAGAGCTGGTTCTTTGAAAGGATAAACAAGATTGATGGACCTCTAGCCAGGCTCACCAAGAAGCAAAGAGAGAGGACCCAAATAAACAAAATCAGAAATGAAAGAGGTGAAATAACAACAGACCCCGCTGAGATACAAAGGATTGTTACAAAATACTACGAACAACTCTATTCCAACAAACTGGACAACCTGGAGGAAATGGATATATTCCTAGACAAATACAACCTTCCAAAAATCAATCAGGAAGAATCTAAACAGCGCAATAGGCCAATAACTATGGACGAAATTGAAGCAGTCATCAAAAAGCTTCCGGCAAACAAAAGCCCGGGGCCTGACGGCTTCATAGGAGAGTTTTACCAAACATTCAAGGAAGAACTAAAACCTATCCTCCTTAGACTATTCCAAAAAATTCAAGAGGAAGGAACACTTCCAATCTCCTTCTATGAAGCTAGCATCACCCTAATACCAAAACCAGATAAAGACAACACAATGAAAGAGAATTACAGACCAATATCCCTCATGAACATAGATGCCAAAATCCTCAACAAAATTCTAGCAAATCGGCCCCAACCCAGGCATATGCCCTGACCGAGAATTGATCTAGTTACCTCTCAGTTCATGGTTCGACATTCAACCACTGAGCCATACTGGCCAGGCATCCCTTATATTCCATTCCACTTCTCCAGAAGAACTTCAATCTTGGATCAATCCAACTGCACCTGTCTTCTTTCTGCTTTTTTACTCTAGGGCTGCTGAATGCTGCCTCCACCAGAGGGATAAATGCATTCATTTATCCTGTTAGAAAATAAATTTTTTGGTTGCAGCTCTAAGCATTATTACACTTCCAGCCTTTACTTTTCTAGCATTTCATTCAAATCCAAACACGCCGATATAGCAATTGAGACATCAAAATCTACTCTTCTATGGTGTGAGGCATCTCAGGCCCCCAGGTAGGTACACTATGTGATCACCTGAGTCACATCTTACTTAACTGAAATTAGCTCTTAACTCAGGCTTTTCTGAGTTTCGGAAACATAAACAAATATTAAGATCTGAAAGTCTAACTGATACATGCTTATAAGTGTCATTATTCCAAAATTCACAGTCTGCAGAGAAGGAAATTAGATCTCAAAAGGTAAGAGTCTTCCTCAAGTGCACACAATTGGTCAAGGACTGAGATTTCTGGACTTGTCCCGCTATTCAGTTCTCTCTATATATTATGATGCTGCCCAGTTCCAGCCTATTTCACTCTAGGCTGGGCAGGCTATATTACTCAGCCCTGGCTGTTGGTCTTATCTTGCCTGGGTCCCAGGGACAATTCCTAAGGATCCAACTAGAAAATGGTTCATGATGGTTCCTTACATGGCAGTTACTCATTGCCTGGTCCTTACATCCAGAAACATCCAGCTTCCTTCTCATCTAGACTGGGGTTACTCTAAAAGCTTGGATAGATCCTTCTCTCTGAAGACCCTTTTGGGTCAGGAGCTTGGAAGCAACTTTCTGTCTTTTCATGTTTTTCTCCAGTTCTCCCCTCAGCGCTTTCATCCTCTGCCTGGATATAGTGTCAAAGAAACTGCAGGTACAGGGATTATCCCAGACTCCGAGCTGTCTTTGAAGAATCTGGGTGGGGGTGGGGGTGGATGAAGGAATGTCTTTCATCACTCGCAATCCAGGAAACCTTTAGATCAATGTATCTTATAATTCTTTTGGCCACAGGCCACCATAGGCAACTGATGAAAGCCATGGACACTCTCTCAAATTCACATTAGCACAAAATTATACCTATGATTTCAGGGCCATCAAAGAGCATCTGAATCCCATTCAGGGTCAATAGATAATTATAGGAGATTTGATCACAGTAGGTACTTCCTGGACTTAAAGCAGACATACTTTCTAATAATTATGGGGAGAATTTGAACATTGCAGTTTAATTCCTTCTCTAAAACAAAGCATGAATAATTGTTGTGTCTGGAGTGGATGTGGAGGATTTTTTTTACTGGCATGTTTTTTTTCTAGACTCATTCACACAGGTGGCCTAGTAAATAATTGTGAAGACATTATCACAGTAGGTGACTACCTAAAGTCTTCCTGCTAACGTACCTCTTCGGCACAGGACACATTATTCTGCACTGTCAAAAATAGTTCCAAGCTCCAGGTCAGGCTATAATATTGGTAACAAAAAGCTTCTTATGATGGCTCCTATTTAGCTTTTAAATTATAGCTGAGTCAAGTCACAGTTATTTTTGCATAGTGTAATAGAGCAAACATGCCAGATAAAGACCTATACTGTAGTCTCTCTCCACTTGCTCTGGTTATGCTCCTGAAAATCATCACGGTAAGAGAATTTACAGTTGATGAACTTAGAAACTTATGGAGAAAGCAGAATCATGAACCAAAGGTCAAATATGAGTCTACACAAGCTCTTAGAAATGTTTCTTGGCCCGGTTGGTGTGGCTCAGTGGCTGAGCATCAACTGATGCACCAGGAGGTCTCCAGTTCCATTCCCAGGAGATTTGGCTTCAATCCCCAGCAGGAGGTGGGCAAGAGGCAGCCGATTAATGTTGATGTTTCTCTCTCCCTCTCCCTTCCTCTCTCTCTCTTTAAAATCAATAAAAACATATTTTTAAAAAATGTTTCTTGGCTTTCACTAAAATGAAGGTAGGGTAGGGGAGGGTAAGGGGGAGAGATCAACCAAAGGACTTGTATGCATGCATATAAGCCTAACCAATGGACACAGACAACAGGGATGTGAGGGCATAAGTGGAGGGGGTGGGGGGCAATGGGGCAATAAGGACACATATGTAATACCTTAATCAATAAAGAAAAAAACATTATAAAAATAAATAAAATGGAATGTCAAAGATGGCATATCAAAAAGAAAAAGTGTCAATATTTTATATATGTCTTAAATAATTCTGTATAATTTCCATCTATCATCCCATAATCATTAGAGCATATTCAGAAGCTCTCTCTTCCTGTTTTATCTTGATTGTGTTATTTTTAAAGTAAGACTCCTGTAACAATTTAGTTTTATAGAAGTACTATCTATACTAACAAAAAGGTAATATGCTAATTAGGTCAGGAGACCTTCTGGGAGACCTTTTGGATGTCCTTCCAGACAAAGCCATGGTGGCCGGGCCGAGGCAGAGGTGATTAGGGGTGATCAGGCTAGGAGGGGAAGGCAGTTGGGGGAGAGCAGGCCAGCAGGGGGGGCCAGTTGGGGGTGAGCAGGCCGGCATGGGGGGAAGTTGGGGGAAAGAGGGCTGGCGGGGAGGGCAGTTGGGGGTGATCAGGCCGGGGGGCCAGTTGGGGGCGAGCAGGAGGGGAGGAGTTGGGAGCAAGCAGGCCAGCAGTGGGGGGCGGGCAGTTGGGGGAGAGCAGGCCAGCAGGGGGGGAAAGTTGGGGGCTAGCAGGCTGGTGGGGGGGGCAGTTGGTGGCGATAAGGTCAGTGGGGGGGCAGTTGGGGATGATCAGGCTGGCAAGGGGGGCAGTTGGTGGTGAGAAGGCCGGCAGGCAGAGTGGTTAGGGGTGATCAGGCAGGCAGGCAGGTGAGCAGTTAGAGGCCAACGGTCCTGGATTGTGAGAGCGATGTCTGACTGCTGGTTTAGGCCTGATCCCTGTGGGCCTAAACCAGCAGTTGGACATCCCCCGTGGGGTCCCAGATTGGAGAGAGTGCAGGCCGGGATGAGGGACACCCCCCCCCGTGCATGAATTTTGTGCACCAGGCCACTAGTCTATAATAATAAAAGGGTAATATGCTAATTAGAGAAGACATCTTCTGGATGTCATTCTGGACATTCTTCCTGACAAAGCCAGGGCCAGAGGGAAGCCAGCCCGGGTCCTGGGTGCCTGCGGGTAGCCCAAGGGAAGCCAGTCTAGGACCTGGATGCCTGCTGGTGGCCGGAGGAGGGAAGCCTGGGTCCTGGGTGCTGGAGGAAAGCCAGTGCCGGCAGCTGGTGGGAGGAAGGCCTACTCTTGCACGAATTTTCGTGCATCGGGCCTCTAGTTTCTATATATAAAAAGCTAATATGCTAAGTGTCCAAATGTCCGACTGGTCGCTATGATGTGCACTGACCACCAGGGGGCAGACACTCAATGCAGGAGCTGCCATGATGCACACTGGTCATTTACAAAGAAACAACACTGTGGACCTGGCGCCCACAAAGCAACACTCAGCTTCCCCCAAGTGGGACACAGGCCCTGCCACCATCCCAGAGCAATAGCCCACCAAATTGCAGCCGATGCTTCAGAGACCCCATGGCGCAAAATGCAGCCCACAGCCCAACCCAGCCCAGCCCAGAAATGGTGGCTGTGGGCACCGCGTAATGATATCATGTAGCAATGCCCAGCTTCCTCTCTCTAGTGACAGGCCATTTAACAATAAGTTATACTGTGGACCTGGCACCCACAAAGCAACCACCCCGGAGTGACAGCCCACCAAATCGCAGCCAAGGCTATGGAGACCCCATGGTGCAAAATGTAGCCCACAGCCCAGCCCAGCCCGGAAACAGTAGCTGTGGGCACTGGGTAATGACATCACATAGCAATGCCTGGCGTCCTCTCCCTAGCGACTAGCCTTCTTGGAGTTTCTTCAGCCCAGGAACACGAATTGCTTTATAGCCAGTTGCAAACATTTCACACTTTAACCAAATGTCTGTGAAGTGTTTTCCCATGCCTCATCTCATTTGATCCTCACAGAAGTCCTGGAGTAGGTAGATAAGAGACTCGGTGGAATCCTATTTTCTTTACATTAGACAGAAAACAGAGATTTAGAAAGTTTAGACACTTGACCCAACTGAAAAGGAGTAAGAAATGGTGTACCTTGAAAATGACTTCAGGTTTTCTCAATACACAGAATAAAGTCAAACACTGCTGCAGTTAAATATTTAACGCTTTGTTCTCCCTGTATGATCTACAATAATAATTTTCTTCATGTTGATATTTACTGCTGTGTTGCTGACAATTACCTGAAAGAGAAGTTGGGGTGCTTCACTGGGCTGGAAAAAGTTTAGCTAAATCAGAAAGCAGGTCTAATTAAGCAAGTTTATTCTCTCTCTATAAAAGGCTAAGTTGAGCCCTAACCAGCTTGGCTCAGTGGATAGAGCGTTGGCTTGCAGACTGAAGAGTCACCGGTTCGATTCTGGTCAAGGGCATGTACCTTGGTTATGGGCACATTCCCAGTAGGGGGTGTGCATGAGGCAGCTGATTGATGTTTCTCATCAATGTTTCTAACTCTCTATCCTTCTCCCTTCGTCTCTGTAAAAAATCAATAAAATATATTTTTAAAAAAGGCTAAGTTGATTCGTGCATGTGCGATACATACAAAGCTCTCACTGTTGTCAATCTCACGCGTGTGTTTCTATCTGTCATTGTCAATCGTGAATTTGGTTGACACTTCTATAATAGAGAAAGGACGAATAGCGAAAATATTTCTTCTAATTAATTTCCTTTCAATGTGCACAAATTTGTGCACTGGGCCACTAGTAAAATATAAAAGCAAAAGTCTGGAGAGTGAAGATGGCTGCTGATGGGATGGCAGAGTGCAAGATAGTGTGTGAGTGAGAGAACGAAAGGAGAGTGTGTGGATGTGTGGGGAGTGTCTGTTTTTGTAAGTGAGGGACAGCCAGATTCCAAGGGACTTTTGGGGGCTGGCAGACCAGGTCCCTCTGACTGGGCAGCCTCTACTGCTGCTGAAATCTTTCCCAGAGTGGCCAACTCTGCCATGGAGCCCACGCCATCTTGAAGGGGAGACCTGCGGTGATAGGGAGACTGGCTGTGATCAGAATCCCAGCCTTACCTTTAACTGGGGAGACCTTGGATACCTTCCGGGACCTTACAGCTACAACACCCAGGGACCAGCTTCCTCAGCTGTGAACCCACGAATGCGGGACTCCACCCTCCCCAACCGTGGGTGCCTGGGAGGTCTGTTCAGGGGGAGACAAAGAGGCACCGAAAATGAGGACAGGCCCTGTGCCTTCTCACAGAGCAGATAGAAAAAATAGCTGAATCTAACAACACCCACCCAGAACTGGCAATTAAACACAGTTGGTGAGGCAATCCACGGATGGAAAGGTCAGAGATAGATCGCCTAAAGAATGGTGAGATTTGGGATCTGGGCTGGAGGGAGAATCGCGTGCAGTGGGAACTGGAGTCTCAGAGGAAGACTGAGCCCCACAAAATCCACAGCAGTTAGGGTCAGTGTAGCCCATGAATGTGTAAGGGGGTCCACAGGGCTGCAGGCAGAAGGGAACTCTAGAAATCAACCCACAGCTGAACTGGGCCCAGAAAGGCAGCCTGAAGTTCTGTACCAGCTTTGCAGAACCAGGGGGGAAAGACTCAAGCGGAGACTTGCACAGAGCCGGGGGGGGGGGGGGGGAGTCACGTGCAGTGCCGGGGGAAAAAGACTTGAGTCTGTGCGCCTCCTCTGGCTTTTTACCCTCTTTTTAAATCCTTACTTTTGCTTGCTAAGTTCAGTATATAGGATCTTCCAATTAAAAACACTCACCAAGACTGCAGGGGAAAGTTGTTTTTGTGGGAACTGGGGATCAGAGTTGGGAGAAAAGAACAGAAAACCAGCTCTGGGGCAGTCTGTCCCTCCAACCCAGTATTAAGTGTGGCAGGAAAACAAAAATCTGAATACTGGATAGAGAGGCCTTTTAGCCCTGGATATTAAGATAGAAACACTGCCACCCAGGGGTTGTATCAGAAATTGACTCGTGTGTGTAAATACAACTAAAGGCAGGCTGACAACCAAAGAGGGCAGAGAGATCCCGCCTGCTTGAAAACAGGGTTGTGGCTTATGACACGGAGGAGTGGTGGATCACAGGGAACTTCAATACTGTGCTGTCTGCCTGAAAGAAAACAAACGTGCCAAGCAGAACAGTAGAGGAAATGAATGACCTTCACTACTTCACATTTTTATTTTTTATCTTTTACTTAAGAAACTAAATTTTTTTCTTTCACTTAATTTTACCTTGTTTATTATTATATTTTTTTATTTTTTAACTATTATTATTACTACTATTACTTTACCCTTTTTAAGTTTTATTTTATTTTTTTAAATTTGGAATTAGTGTTCTACATTCTATTTTTATTTTCCCTTTAGCATTATTTTACTCTATCTCAATTTTTCCTTTATGCCAACACTCTCTTCCTCACTTTTCCCCATATACATATATTTCCCCCCTCTTTTTTCTTCTCTTTCTTTTCTCTCTTACATTTTTTCCTTTTCTCAATATCATCTTTGCACTCTTTTCTATTCCTTAATTATCTTCTCTCTGGTGGCCAACTTTATTTGGGAGTATTAGTATCATGAATACATTTCTGTTTGGTGCCCTGTGAATTGTGTCTTGTTGTGTTGTATTTTGTGCCTTTAAGTCAACACAGGCGAGAGCTACATAAAAAGACACCTTGAGAGGAGCCATCATGTGGAGACAAAGAAACAGCCCACATACAAAAGAAAAGGAGGAATCACCAGAAAATGAAGTAAATGAAATGGAGGCAAGAAATTTGATGAGAAAGAATTCAGAGCAATGGTCCTAAGGTCACTGAAAAGGATGAAAGACAAATTCAACAATATGTGTAAGAACCAAGAGGAATTTAAGAACCAAGAAGAAATGAAAAATGACATCACTGCAATAAAGAATTCAATAGAAAGCATCAACAGTAGAATAGAAGAAGCAGAGGACTGCATTAGTGAGCTAGAAGACAAGGTAAGAAAAAATAGCCAAGCAGAGCAGCATCTAGAAAAAAAACTTAAAAAACAGGAGGAGAGCCTAAGGGAACTTTGGGACGACGTGAAACGAAACAGCATCCACATTATAGGGGTGCCAGAAGGAGAGGAAACTGAGCAAGGAATAGAAAACCTGTTTGAAGAAACAATGACAGAAAACTTCCTGGATATTGGGAAGAAAAAACTCACACAAATCCAAGAAGCTCACAGAGTCCCAAATAAAATGAACCCCAAAAGACTGATGCCAAGGCACATTATAATTAAATTGGCAAACACCAATGACAAAGTAAGAATCTTAAAGGCTGCCAGAGAGAGACAGAAAGTTACCTACAAAGGATCTTCCATCAGACTATCGACTGACTTCTCAACAGAAACACATCAGGCCAGAAGGGAATGGAATGAAATATACAAAATCGTGCAAAGTAAGGGTCTGAATCCAAGAATACTGTCCCTAGCAAGGCTATCAATCAAAATTGAAGGTGAAATCAGGAGCTTCACAGACAAAAAAAGGACTAAGGGAATTTATTACCACCAAACCAGCAATGCAAGAAATGCTAAAGGGTCTGCTGTAAAAATAAGACATAGGAAGGGAAGAAGGAACACGGGCATAAAGAATAAAAATGGTTACAAACAAGCACCTATCAATAATAAGTTTAAATGTAAATGGATTAAAAGCCCCAATCAAAAGATATAGGGTAGCTGAGTGGATAAGAAAACATGACCCATATATCTGCTGTCTACAAGAAACCTACCTTAGAACAAAGGACTCACACAGACTGATGGTGAAGGGATGGAAAAAAGGTTTTTCAGGTGAATGGAAATGAAAAAAAAAAAAAAGCTGGGGTACCAATACTTATATCTGACAAATTAGACCTCAAAGTGAAGGCCATAACAAGAGATAAGGAAGGCTACTTCATAATACTAAATGGAGCAATTCAACAAGAAGATAAAACTCTGGTAAACATATATTCACCCAATACAGGAGCACCCAAATACATAAAAACAAACAAACTTCTGGAGGATATCAAGGAAGAGATAGACAGCAATACAGTCATAGTTGGGAACTTTAATACCCCACTGATACCACTGGACAAATCCTCTAAATAAAAAATCAGCAAAGAAACATCAAGACTAAATGACTCACTAGATCAGATGGAATTAATTGACATCTTCAGAACACTTCACCCCAATGTCAAAGAATATACATTCTTCTCAAGTGCACATAGGTCATTCTCAAAGATAGACCACAAATTGGGACACAGGCAAAGCCTCTTCAAATCCAAGAAGATAGAAATCATATCAAACATCTTCTCAGATCACAATGGCATAAAATTAGAAATTAACTACAATAAAAACAATAAAAAAAATCTAACACCTGGAGGCTAAATAGCATGCTTTTAAACGATGGTTGGGTTACCAAAGATATCAAAGAAGAAATAAAAAGCATCATGGCAACAAATGACAATGAAAACACAACAATCCAAAATCTATGGGACACAGTGAAAGCAATCTTGAAAGTTCAGAGCTCTACAAGCCTATCTCAAAAAACAAGAAAAAATGGTAATAAATTATCTACCCCTACAACTCAAAGAGTTAGAAAGAGAGCAACAAGAAAAGCCCAGCATAAGCAGAAGGAAGGAAATAATAAAGATCAGAGTGGAGATAAATGAAATAGAGACAAAAAAAATACAAAAAGAAATCAACAAAACCAAGAGCTGGTTCTTTGAAAGGATAAACAAGATTGATGAACCTCTAACCAGGATCACCAAGAAGCAAAGAGAGAGGACCCAAGTAAACAAAATCAGAAATGAAAGAGGGGAAGTAACAATGAATCTCACAGAAATACAAACGATTATGAAAAAATACTATGAACAACTCTATTCCAACAAAATGGATAACCTAGATGAAATGGACATAATCTTAGAAAAATACAAGCTCCCAAATCTCAATCAAGATGAATAAAAAAACCTGAATAGGCTGATAACTACTGAAGAAATTGAAGCAGCGATCAAAAATCTTCCAGCAAACAGAAGCCCTGGTCCGGATGGCTTTACAGGGGAGTTCTACCAAGCATTCAAAGAACTAAAACCTACCCTCCTCAGACTATTCCAAAAAATTCAAGAGAAAGGCACACTTCCAAGCTCTTTCTATGAAACCAGCATTACTCTAATCCCAAATCTAGGTAAAGACACCACAATAAAGAGAACTACAGGCCAATATCCTTGATGAACATAGATGCTAAAATCCTCAACAAAATTCTAGCAAATTGGATTCATCATTACATTAGAAATATCATACATCATGACCAAATGGGATTTATTCTGGATATGCAAGGATGGTACAACATCTGTAAATCAATAAATGTGATACATCACATAAACAAACTGAGAGACAAAAATCACATAATCATATCAATCAATGTTGTTGCAAATGGTAATTCTTTCTTTTTTTACAACAGCATAGTTTTCCATTGTGTAGATGGACCACAGTTTTCTAATCCACTCATCTGCTGATGGGCACTTAGGCTGTTTCCAAATCTTACCTATTGTAAATTGTGCTGCTATAAATATAGGGGTGAATATATCCTTTCTGATTGGTGTTTCTGACTTCTTGGGATATATTCAGATGGGAGCTCCATTTTTTATTTTTTGAGGAAACTCCATACTGTCTTCCACAGTGGCTACACCAGTCTGCATTCCTACCATCAGTGCAGGGGGGTTCCTTTTTATCCACATCCTCTCCAGCACTTGTCATTTTTTGATTGGTTGATGATAGCCATTCTGACAGGTGTGAGAAGGTACCTCATTGTTGTTTTGATTTGCATCTCTCAGATTAGTGACTTTGAGCATGTTTTCATATGTCTATTGGCCTTCGGTATGTCCTCTTTGGAAAAGTGTCTATTTAGGTCCTTTGCCCATTTTTTTATTGGATTGTTTTGTTTTTGTTGTTGTTGTTTTTTAAATTTCTTTATTGATTAAGGTGTCACATATTTGTCCTCATCCCCCCATTCCCATCCCACACCCCTCCCCACGGATGCCCCCACCCTCCTGTTGTCCTTAACCATTGGTTAGGCTCGTATGCATTTACACAAGTCCTTTGGTTGATCTCTCCCCCCTACCCCCACCCTCCCCTACCCTCCCTCTGAGGCCTGACAGTCCGATCGATGCCTCCTTGTTTCTGGGTCTGTTCTTGTTCATCAGTCTATGTTGTTCATCATTTCCCCTAGATGAGTGAGATCATGTGTTACTAGAAATATACTTATAAGAACCGAATGTGAGACGAGCAATAATAGTTATGCTGACAGGCAAATTAATCAGTCTGTAGTGAGTTTCTTTCTGGACCAACAGTTCTTTTGAGACCCAATTTCAATGTCCATCAGTTCCTTATGTGTACATGTCAGCACTGACTTTTCAGTTCTGGATGGTGGACAAATGGTGGTAATGCAGGTCTGACTCCCTCTGGTTTGGTCTCACCCGGACCCAGGGGCGCAGCCTCACCTGGACTCAGGGGCGCGTGGCCTCACCCGGACCCGGGACCCAGCATCACCCGGGCCCCGGGGTGTGTGGCCTCACCCGGACCCAGGTGCGCATGGCCTCAACCAGACCTGGGATCCAGCCTCACCCGGACCCAGGGGTGCGCGGCCTCACCCGGACCCGGGATCCAGCCTTACCCGGACCCAGGGGTGCGCTGCCTCACCTGGACCCGGGGGTGCGCGGCCTCACCCGGTCCCAGGGGCGCGCAGCCTCACCCAGATCCAGGGGTGCAAGGCCTCACCCGGACCCAGGGGCATGCCGCCTCACCCGGGCCCGGGACCCAGCCTCTCCCGGACCCAGGGGCGCGGCCTCACCCGGACCCAGGACCCAGCCTCACCTGGACCCAGGGGCGCACAGCCTCACCTGGACCCAGGGGCGCGCAGCCTCACCCGGACCCGGGGGTGCGCGGCCTCACCCGGACCCGGGGGTGTGCAGCCTCACCCGGACCCAGGGGTGCGTGGCCTCTCCTGGACCCAGGGGTGCGGCCTCTCCCAGACCCAGGACCCAGCCTCACCCGGACCCAGGGGTGCACAGCCTCACCCGGTCCCAGGGACGCGCGGCCTCGCCCGGACCCGGGACCTAGCCTCACCCGGACCCAGGGGCGTGCAGCCTCACCCGGACCCAGGGGCGTTGATTGGATTATTTATCTTCCTTTTGTTAAGTTGTATGAGTTCCCTGTAAATGTTGGAGATTAAACCCTTATTGGATATCACATTGGCAAATATGTTCTCACATGCAGTGGGCTCCCTTGTTGTTTTGTTGATGGTTTCTTTTGCTGTGCAGAAGCTTTTTATTTTGATGTAGTCCCATTTGTTTATTTTCTCCTTAGTTTCCATTGTTCTAGGAGCTGTATCGGTAGGAATACTCAGTTCTTTAACATAAATCATTCATCTCCAGCAAATCATGTCCAAAAATGTCAAGTCATTTAAAAATGTAGGGTGCTCCTCTGCTACATATCAATATCCAATTTGTGCTTAGAAAAATATAACTTGGTACTAGGCAGAAGGCTTCTCTCCAGCCTCTCCTTTTACTCATTGGGTTCATAAGTCCTAAGGCAAAGATAGCATGACTCAGATGTTTACATTTGATAGACTGAAGTCCAGGAGGAGGGAAGAAGTTCTCGGATGTGTTTTCTTCCCTCCTCATCTTCATCTGTTGGGAGATTGTTGCATGTCAGATGTGTATGGAACCGTAATTTCCAAACTGTGTGCAGTAGCACACTGGTGTGCTGCAAGAATTTTTAAAACATGAAATACCTATTTAGTCAGGGACATTGACCTCTTTTCCCTTAGATTGGCAAGTAAGAAAATTACAACAGCCAACACAACAACAGCCATCCAATGTGAATGAATCAAAATTATACCTAATATTTTTGTCAGATCAGCAAAATAATATAATGTATTTTTTGGAGTGCCAAATAATTTTAGTAATTATGTGTGCCAAGAGATGAAAAAGATCGAAAATCCCTGGTATGGAAAATCCAGTTAAATAAATAGTGACAGTTGGCAACAAGTTACCAGGACTTTACAGAGAAATCCACTGCTGCAGTCCTGGATCAGGACACACCACAGTTACCATAAGCCACTACTCCTTGTTTTACCCAGGCCAGTGTGGCCCAAGACAAGGCCTACATTGAGCATTTCCAGCCTCATTGTGAATGGTTCTGAGATCAGAAGCCAAGAAGCTAAGGCTTTTTATTTGAGTTTCATGGTGTATACATTATGTTTTAATTTTTTTTTTCAGAAGGAACAGGCTGAAATGTTTGTTATGGGTGGAAGTTGAGCTGCCTGACAGCTTTAGCTTCAGCAGAAGCAATAGAGTCCAAATGGTACTCTACCAAAGAAGCAGGAGAAGTGGACAGCAGTCTCCATGTTGCTCATTCTAGTTCTTGCCAGAAATTGGAATCCCAGCCTTGAACTCCAAAATACCTGAGGACCTCCCAATGTCAAATGCCTACCCTCCTAGACTTTTACTCATTAGGTTTTCAGACTCATCAAAAACAGTTTCTAGCAACGACTAGACTGAGGAATGTGTAGGGAAGGGGGAGTAGTGGGGCAAATTTTGACCCCAGTTCTGGAGGAATTTGGTATTTCTGCCACTTAGCACTTGTATAATGAGACTGGAAATGGGGGTAAGGTTGTAAATTATATTTACATGTAGAGACATAAGACAGGGGCCCTGTTATAGGCACCAGGCACAAGGCTGGGGCTTGCCCCAGAAACAAAGCACGAACCTGGCCTCTGGGACCAGAAGAGGGTCTGTTAGAGGTGCAGTTGGCAAGACTAAGGTAGAAATGCCTAGGCTGAAAGTCAGGCAACCTGGTTACTAACTGGCTCTCCCACCACTAGTGGTATGGCTTTGGGCATATAATTATGAGCCTTCCTTAGTTCTTTTGCAAAATAAGGAAGTTCACTTATGTCAACCTCTGGAGCCTCAAGCTACCACAGAGCTTTGCTTCTTAACTCTAATGTGCACTTGAATCATTGGGGTATCTTATTAAAATGCAGATTCTGATTCAGTAGGTCTGGATGGGGGCTTCAGACTAACAAGCTCCCAGGTGATGCTGCTGCTGGTGGTCCCAGGACCATACTTTAAGCAAAAAGCAAGCATAGAGGACTATAGAATAGCTCAAGGGCTCTCTCTGCTGGTGTGGATGGAAGGCCAGAGGCAGGATTCTAGTCACCATCCCCTTCCCAACAATAGCCAGAGCAGTTAGACTTCTATTTGTTTTGCATAGTAAGATTCCACCTAAGATTTTCTTTTGAAAAGTAAAAGGAGTCCTTTTGTTTATTTTTTTAAAGAGCTTGAGAATCATTGGTTTACAACCCTTTTGAGGAAGGAGATATTTTAACCTATTTTTATTATGGAAATTTTCAAGCATACACCAAATTCAAAAGAAAAATATAAAAAAATTCACATACCTATTTCCCAGCATCTACAAGTACCACTATTTTGTCCATCTCATTTCATATCCAATTGATAGGAACTTAAAAGACCAGGGCAGGTCTTGAAGATGGCGGCTGGCAGGAGGGAGGTGAGGGAGAGGAAGTGAATGAGTGAGGGTATGAAAGGAGAGTGTGTGGATGTGTGTGGTGTGTGTGTGAGTGAGTAAGGGACAGTTAAATCCCCATAGGATCAGCAGAGGCTGGAAGACCAGGCTCTCTTAGACAGGGAGAGACTACCACCGCTGCGGGCACTCCCCGGACTGCAGGACTTGGGCACGGAGCCCACGCCATATTGAAGGGGACAGTGACCTTTTCTAGGAAGTCATCAGCACCACCACCCAGACAGGCCTTGGAACTGCCCTGCGACCCAGCAACCACTCCAGCCAAAATCCTGCTGCCCCAGGCACAGACCCGTGGACCCTGGGACCTCCACCTCCAAAGGTGCAGCACCACTCGGCAGCAGTAAGTGCATATTCCCCTCCCCAACAGCAGAACTCCAGACACCGCATTAGCGTGTTTCCAGCGTGCAGGTATCCAGGGCACACCACTCCATAGGCAGCGCCTGGGAGCCACTGGGAGCCCCAGAGGGTGTGATTTTGTACATACAAGGGCACGCGGCCTTGCAGTAGAAATTCAGAACTCCCTCTTCCTGAATAACTGCCCACGGACACTCCAGCTGTGCAACTTCAGTGCCAGGGCCCCTCAGAGTGCATCAGAGCTCTGTGCAGGCAAAGGCACCTCCACTCTCGCGCATTTCCAATGAGCAGGCCCCCTGAGCCCATCTATCCACAGCGCACTTAGGGGAGCAGCGGGGAGACTCTGCTGGGTGTGATTCTGCACAGACAAGGGCGCGCTGCCCCGCAGTAGAAATTCTGAATTCCCTCCTCCTGAATAACTGCCCAAATTCACCCCAGCTGCTCAACCTCACTGCCAGGATCCCTCAGAGTGCGTCAGAGCTCTGCGCAGGCAAATGCACCTCCACAGGTGTGAATTTCCAACAGGCCAGCACCCTGAGCCCATCTACCCACAGGGCGCTTGTGGGAGCCACTGTGAGCTCTCCCTGGGTGTGATCTTGGACAAACAGGGGCACACTCGCCCCACCCCCAGCAGTAGAAATTCTGAATTCACTCATCCTGGATACCTGCCCACACACTCCTAAATTATGCGGCTACAGTGCCAGGGCCCTTCAGAGTGCTTCAGTGTGCCTCGCAGGCAAATGTACCACAGGTGCCCCTGTGAGCCACCACTGGGAGTGAGCACTTATCCACCACAGGTGCAGCAGCAAAAGCTGAGTCTGCCCACCCCACAACTACAGAATTCTGGACACCACAGTCACGCCTTTCCAGAGAGCAGGTCTCCTGAGCCCCATCACCCCAACAGATGGTTCCTGGGTGCCACTGTGAGTCCCCACTGGGCACGCATGATTTCAATTAAGGGTGCAACACAGCAAAAATTGGGACACTCCCCTCCACGGCTGCTGACTTCTAGACACCACAGTTGTGCCTCTCAAGCTCACAGGCCTACATCAAGAGAACCCAAATAGCTCAAGTAGGGGGCTACACTAGATTACCAAGCCCAGGAGACCTGAGAGATCACACCAGTAGCACCATCCCCAAAAGAACCTGGGTAGCAAAGCAATTGGACCTACAATTAAAACATTACAGGGAGAAAAAAAAAGATGGCGACCGGCAGGAAGGTAGGGAGAGAGTGTGAGTGAGGAACCCATAGAGGAGAGTGTAGACGTGTGTGGTGTGTGTGTGTGTGTGTGAGCTAGGGTCAGTTAGATTCTGCACGTCTTCCAAGGGGCTCCCTAACTGGGCAGTCCTAGACGGCGCAGCCCCGCGCACAAAGCGGACACTTCTCAGCGGCTGGTGCGGACGTGGAGACCATGCCATCTTGGGAAACAGAGCTGCCTGAGACGCGGATCCTGGCTTCTGACACAAACCAGGACCCTGCAGCCACTGGGCACAGAGAACTGCTATCACAGCTTCAGACCAACAAACAACAAGAATCCAAACTTCTCAGCAGATTTCCGTGAGTCAAAGAGCCTACCCCACTCCCAGCAGGCGCGCGGAGAGCGCCATAGTAACTGATAGACCCACCCCTCGCCCAAGCTGCCGAGCTTTGCGCAGGGACGCGCTCCCCCCTAGGGAATTTGGCGCTCACGGGACAGAAGCAGCTCCCCGTCGGGGAAATCTGTCAGTGTGCACAGAGGGCTCCCCTTCGGGGAATTTGGCTTGCGGGTCACAGCTCCCCCTTCTGGGAATCTTAGAGCGTGCACAGAAGGGCTTCCCTACGGGGAAGTTGGCGCGCAGGACGGACTCCGCCCCCCTTCCGGGACTTTGGGAGAGTGCACCACGGAGTCAGCTCACCTTCAGGATTTTAAGAATGTGCGCTCTAGCCAGTTTGGCTCAGTAGAGAGAGCACACACAGGACGCAGCTCCACTTCAGGGAATTTGGCACGCCGGACACAGCTGCCTGGGATCCCTGACTCACAGCGCATTCAACTAAGAGCCAGCGACCCCAATTGTTGGTGCATGCACAACAGGGACCCTGATTCTAAGCGAGAAACCACACAAGGAAACAGAGACTTTGACACTCGAGTCTTGGTGCAGACACAGGGAAACTCTAACTCCTGGCACATCCTAAGGATCTCATTTTCGGCGCATAGCAACAGTGTGGTGCAGACAGGGCCCCTGATTCCAAGTGTGCACACGAGACCACACGGAACACTGGGGACACTGACCCTGGGCAAGTCTGGTTCCCACCAACCAAAGGCAGCCACACGTCCTAGTGTCAGAGCACTCCAGTGAAACTCAGGTGGAGCGAAGTCCCCACAGCACACGGCCCAGGTCCACGCAAACGGAAGCTTGAGCTTTCCGGTAATAGCCAGAATGGGGAAACGAAATAACTCACAGAGGAAAGAAAATGTGGAGTCGCCAAGAAAGGAAATTAGTGAAACTGAAGCTTGCAACATGACCGAAAAGGAGTTCAGAGTAATGGTCGTGGAATTTATACATCGGATGGATGAGAAAATCAACAACTTATGCAAGAATGAGGAAGAAATGAAAAGTGATATAGCTACAATCAAAAACACCATGGAAAGTTTCAACAGTAGACTACAAGAAGCAGAGGACCGAATTAGTGAGTTAGAAGATCAGGTACAGAAACAAGCTCAATCTGAACAGCAATTGGAGAAAAAAATTAAAAAGCAGGAGGAAAGCCTAAGGGAGCTTCGGGACAACATGAAACGAAGTAACATGCGTATAATAGGGCTGCCAGAAGGACAAGAAGAGCAGCAAGGATTAGAAAATCTATTTGAAGAAATAATGACAGAAAACTTCCCGGATATGGGAAAGATAAAAGTTACGCAAGTAAAGAGAGTCCCAAGCAGGATCAACCCCAAAAGACCCACACCAAGACATGTCATAATTTCAATGGCAAATATAAATGATAAAGAGAGAATCCTAAAGGCGGCAAGAGAGAGACAGAGAGTTACCTACAAAGGAACACCCATCAGATTGTCAAATGATTACTCATCAGAAACACAACAAGCTAGAAGTGAATGGAAGGAGGTATACAAAGTGTTGCAAAGCAAAGGACTGAATCAAATAATACTATATCCAGCAAGACTATCAATCAAAATTGAAGGGGAAATCAGGAGCTTTGCAGACAAAAAAAGCCTCAGGCAGTTTATCACCACCAAACCAGCAATGCAAGAATTGCTAAAGGGAATACTGTACAAAGAAGAAATAAACAGGTAAGAAGGAATACAGACACAAAAATAGATATGACTGCAAACAAATACCTTTCAGTAATAACTTTAAATGTAAACGGACTAAATGCTCCAATCAAAAGACATCGAGTAGCTGAATGGATAAAAAAACACGACCCATGTATATGCTGTCTACAAGAGACCCACCTCAGAACAAGAGACTCACACAGATTGAAAGTGAAGGGATGGAAAAATATCTTTCAGGCAAATGGAAATGAAAAAAAAGCAGGGGTAGCAATACTTATATCTGACAAAATAGACCTCAAAGTAAATGCCATAACAAGAGATAAGGAAGGCCACTTCATAATACTAAAGGGAGAAATCCAACAAGAAGAAATAATTCTGGTAAACATATACGCTCCCAATATAGGAGCACCCAAATACATAAAAAAACTCCTGGAGGATATCAAGGGAGAGATTAATAGCAATACAATCATAGTAGGAGACTTTAATACCCCACTATCACCACTGGACAAATCCTCTAAACAAAAAATCAGCAAAGAAACAGCAATCTTAAATGACTCACTAGACCAGATGGAATTAATTGACATCTTCAGAACATTTCACCCCAAAGCCACAGAATATACATTCTTCTCAAGTGCACATGGGTCATTTTCAAAGATAGACCATATGGTGGGTCACAGGCAAAGTCTCTTCAAATTCAAGAAGATAGAAATTATATCAAGCATCTTCTCAGATCACAGTGGCATAAAACTGGAAATCAACTACAATAAATACAATCCAAAGAAATCAAACACATGGAGACTAAACAGCATGCTATTATACAAGGACTGGGTCATCAGAGAGATCAAGGAAGAAATAAAAAACATCATGGCAACAAATGACAACGAAAACACAACAATCCAAAATCTATGGGACACAGCGAAAGCAGTCTTGAGAGGGAAGTTCATAGCTCTACAAGCCTATTGCAAAAAACAAGAAACAATGGTAATAAATTACTTAACCCTACAACTCAAAGAGCTAGAAAAAGCGCAGCAAGAAAAGCCCAGTGTAACCAGAAGGAAGGAAATAACAAAGATCAGAGCGGAGATAAATGATATAGAGACCAAAGAAACAATACATAAGATCAACAAAACCAAGAGCTGGTTCTTTGAAAGGATAAACAAGATTGATGGACCTCTAGCCAGGCTCACCAAGAAGCAAAGAGAGAGGACCCAAATAAACAAAATCAGAAATGAAAGAGGTGAAATAACAACAGACCCTGCTGAGATACAAAGGATTGTTACAAAATACTACGAACAACTCTATTCCAACAAACTGGACAACCTAGAGGAAATGGACATATTCCTAGAAAAATATAACCTTCAAAAAATCAATCAAGAAGAATCTAAACAGCTCAATAGGCCAATAACTATGGACGAAATTGAAGCATTCATCAAAAAGCTTCCGGCAAACAAAAGCCCGGGGCCTGATGGCTTCACAGGAGAGTTTTACCAAACATTCAAGGAAGAACTAAAACCTATCCTCCTCAGACTATTCCAAAAAATTCAAGTGGAAGGAACACTTCCAAGCTCCTTCTATGAAGCCAGCATCACCCTAATACCAAAACCAGATAAAGACAACACAATGAAAGAGAATTACAGACCAATATCCCTCATGAACATAGATGCCAAAATCCTCAACAAAATTCTAACAAATCGTCTCCAGCAGTACATCAGAAAGATCATACACCATGACCAAGTAGGATTTATCCCAGGAATGCAAGGATGGTACAATATCCGCAAATCAATAAACGTGATACATCATATAAACAAATTGAAAGATAAAAATCACAGTCATATCAATTGATGCAGAAAAAGCATTTGACAAAATCCAACACCCTTTCTTGATAAAAACTCTCAACAAGATGGGGATAAAAGGCTCATACCTCAACATAATACAAGCTATATATGATAAACCCACAGCAAACATCATACTCAATGGACAAAAACTAAAAACATTTCCCCTAAGAACAGGAACAAGACAGGGATGCCCACTCTCACCACTCCTGTTTGACATAGTACTGGAATTATTAGCCATTGCAATTAGACAAGAAGAAGAAATAAAAGGCATCCAAATTGGAAAAGAACAAGTAAAGCTGTCTTTATTTGCAGACGACATGATATTGTACATAAAAAATCCAAAAGACTCCGTCAAAAAACTAATAGACTTAATAAAGGAATTCGGCAATGTAGCAGGATACAAAATTAACGCCAAGAAATCTATGGCCTTTCTATACACCAATAGTGAACTTACAGACAGAGAGACTAAAAAGGCAATCCCATTTACCATCGCACCAAAAAAATTAAGATACCTAGGAATAAACTTAACTAAGGAGGTAAAAGACCTATACACGGAAAACTACAAGACACTGAAAAAAGAGATAGAGGAAGACGTAAACAGATGGAAGAACATACCATGTTCATGGATTGGTAGAATCAACATCATTAAAATGTCCATACTACCCAAAGCAATCTATAGATTCAATGCACTCCCCATTAAAATACCAACGGCATATTTCACAGACCTAGAAAGAACTTTCCAAAAATTCATCTGGAATAAAAAAAGACCCCGAATAGCCTCAGCAATCCTGAGAAAGAAGAATAAAGTAGGAGGGATCTCAATACCAGATTTCAAGCTGTATTACAAAGCCACTGTTCTCAAAACAGCCTGGTACTGGCACAAGAACAGACATATAGATCAATGGAACAGAATAGAGAATCCAGATATTGACCCAAACCACTATGCTCAATTAATATTTGACAAAGGAGGCATGAACATACAATGGAATAAAGACAGTCTCTTCAATAAATGGTGTTGGGAAAATTGGACAGATACATGCAAAAAAATGAAGCTTGATCACCAACTTACGCCATACACAAAAATAAACTCAAATTGGATACAGGACTTAAACATAAGACGGGAAACCATAAAAATACTAGAGCAATCCACAGGCAGCAAAATCTCAGACATATGCCAAAAGAAATTCTTCACTGACACTGCTCCTAGGGCAATGGAAGCTAAAGAGAAAATTAACAAATGGGACTACATAAAAATAAAAAGCTTTTTCACAGCAAAAGAAACCATCAACAAAACAACAAGAAGGCCCACTGCATGGGAGAACATATTTGCAAATGGCATCACTGATAAAGGTTTAATCTCCAACATCTACAGGCAGCTTATGCAACTTAATAAAAGGAAGATAAATGATCCAATAAAAAAAATGGACAACAGACCTAAATAGAATCTTTTCAAAAGAAGACAGAAGGAAGGCCAAGAGACACATGAAAACATGCTCAACGTCACTAATTATCCGAGAGATGCAAATCAAAACAACAATGCGGTACCATCTTACACCTGTCAGAATGGCTATCATCAACAAATCAACAAACGACAAGTGTTGGCGAGGATGCGGAGAAAAAGGAACCCTCGTGCACTGCTGGTGGGAATGCAGATTGGTGCAGCCACTGTGGAGAACAGTATGGAGTTTCCTCAAAAAACTGAAAATGGAACTCCCATTTGACCCAGTAATCCCACTCCTGGGAATATATCCGAAGAAACTAGAAACACCAATCAGAAAGGATATATGCACCCCTATGTTCATAGAAGCACAATTCACCATAGCTAAGATTTGGAAAGAGCCTAGGTGCCCGTCAGCAGATAACTGGATCAGAAAACTATGGTACATCTACACAATGGAATACTATGCTGCCATAAAAAAGAAGGAATTCTCATCATTTGCAGCAACCTGGATGGAATTGGAGAACATTATGTTAAGTGAAATAAGTCAGTCAATGAAAGAAAAATACCACATGATCTCACTCATTTATGGATAATAAAGAACATTATAAAGTTGAACAAAAAGATAGATACAGAGACAGTAAAGCATCAAACAGACTGTCAAATTACAGGGGGAAGGTTAGGGAGAGATGTGGGAGATAAGAGATCAATCAAAGGACTTGTATGCATGCATATAAGCATAACCAATGGACGCAAAACTCTGGGGGGTGAGGGCATATATGGGAGTGGGGTGGGGGGGCAATGGTAAGATATGTACACATATAATACCTTAATAAAAAAATTGGAAAGAAAAAAAAAAAAGAAGGTTTTATGGTAAAAAAAATAAAATAAAATAAAACATTACAGGGAGGAGGAGGAACCAAGATGGTGGCAAAGTTAAACAACTAAACTGCTGCCTCGCACAACAATTTCAAAAATACAACTAAAAGACAAAACATCTACCACCCAGAACCACGGGAAAGCTGGCTGAGTGGAAGATTTACAACTAAGAAGAGAAAGGAGCACAAACGCTGAAAAGCTGAGATATGGAGGCGCGCGAATCGGGCTGCTGGTGGGCAACTGGGTGCGCGGCTTTTCTTCAACCCGAAGGGAGACAAGCTCCCAATCACTCTGAAATCCAGTTTCTGGGGACACGCGGGGGACCCAGACGCCTACGGGGTGAAGCTGGACTCTTGGCCATTGGGTCGGAAAGTGAGAGTGACTTTTTTGCAGAGGTGCGCCCAGCAATCAGTGTTTACTGCGCTGGAGCGTAGGACACGGGGACTTGGAAACGCGGAAAGGCAGGGAAGGCTGGCTGGTAGCCATCGCTGTTTGCCACGCCCTAGCCTAGTGACGCCCTGAGACCCCGCCCCTCACATTCTACAAACCCGCCCAGGCTCCATACAGTGGCTTCTGCATATAAATGTCCTGTTCTGTGGCAGCTTAACCAAATTAACTGCAGCTCAAGTCAGACTTCTCCAAAACCACCAAAGACCAAGCAAAGAGGAGAAAACTGTAGTTCTTGCTGTAGCTCCTGCTGAGGGGCCTCAGACAGTAGCTTACCTGAACCCCATTGGAGATCCAGACACTAGTGTATATAGTGGTCAGTGTGAGATGACACCATATTTCAACAACTCTCATAAGGGACACATTCAAGAGGCAGACTCAGTGAGCACCAAAGCCCTACTGTGTCTCCAGCACAGCAATTCTTTCATTATAGACACAGCAGGTCCTCACAGCCAATTGGCCTGGAGGTCAATTCCTCCCAGTGACACCAACAACAATCAAGACTTAACTACAACAAGGCTGTACACACAGTCCACAAAGGGGTACACCAAGAGTGTCCACCTCAGGTAACTGGGAGGCTGACCCGTTGAACCAATAAGACACCTAGTACACAAAGCTACCCAACCAACTCAGGGAAGAAGCAGTGAAAATGAGGAGGCAAGGAAACAGATCCCAAACGAAAGAAATGAAGGAGAACAAATTAATGGACATAGAGTTCAAAACCATGGTTATAAGGTTTTTCAAGAATTTCATGGAAAAGACAGATCAATTTAATGAGACCCTTGAGGATATGAAAAAGGACCAACTAGAAATTAAACATACACTGACTGAAATAAAAAATATTATACAGAGACCCAACAGCAGACTAGAGGAACGCAAGAATCAACTCAAAGATTTGGAATACAAAGAGGCAAAGGACACTCCTCCAGAGAAGCAAGAAGAGAAGAGAATTCAGAAAGTTGAAGTTAGTGTAAGAAGCCTCTGGGACAACTTCAAGCATACCAACATCAGAATTATGGGGGTGCCAGAAGAAGAGAGAGAGCAAGACGCTGAAAACCTATTTGAAGAAATAATGACCGAAAACTTCCCCCACCTGATGAAAGAATCAGACTTACAAGTCTAGAAAGCACACAGAACCCCAAACAAAAGGAATCCAAAGAGGACCACACCAAGACACATCATAATTAAAATGCCAAGGGCAAAAGACAAAGAGAGAATCTTATAAGCAGCAAGAGAAAAACAGTTAGTTACCTACAAGGGAGCACCCATACGATTATCAGCTGATTTCTCAACAGCAACTATGCAGGCCAGATGGGAATGGCAAGAAATATTCAAAGTGATGAATAGCAAGAACCTAAAACCAAGACTACTCTACACAGCAAAGTTATCATTCAGAATTGAAGGGCAGATAAAGAGCTTCACAGATAAGAAAAAGCTAAAGGAGTTCATCACCACCAAATCAGTATTATATGAAATGCTGAAAGATATTCTTTAAAAAGAGGAAAAAGAAGAAAAAAGTAAAGATAAAAATTATGAACAACAAATACATATCTATCAACAAATGATTCTAAAAGTCAAGTGAATTAAAAATCTGAGGAACAGAATAAACCAGTGAACATAATAGAATCAGAGGCATAGAATGGGAGTGGATTGATAATTCTCAGGGGGAAAGGGGTGTCTGTGTGGGGGGTATGGGAAGAGACTGGACAAAAATCATACACCTATGGATAAGGACAGCAGGGGGGAGGTAAGGGCAGAGGGGGGGTGGGAACCGGGTGGTGGGGAGATATGGGGGTGGAAGGAGAAACAATTGTAATAATCTGAACAATAAAGATTTATTAAATTAAAAAATAATTTAAAAAATTAATAATAATAAAAAAATAAAAGGGCACTGCAATCAGACGCTCCATACACATACACACAAAAAAAATTACAGGAAAACATGGGAAGACAAAAAAGCAATCCCCAAAGGAAAGAAAAAGAATCACCAGAAAGGGAGTTAAATGAAATTGAGGCTAGCAGCTTACCAGAGAAAGAATTCAGAGTAATGGTTATAAGGATGTTTAAATGGCTGGATGACAAATACACACAACTCAATGAGAATTATAAGGAGCTGAATGAGAATGTCGCCAACATGAAAAGGAACCAAGAGGAGATTAAGAACAACATAGCTGCAATAAAGAATACAATGAAAGGCTTAAACAGTAGACTAGAAGAGGCTGAGGAGCGCATCAGCAAATTAGAAGACAATGTAGGAAAAACACACAAACACAGCAGCAACTGGAAAGAAGACTTAAAAAGCAAGAGGAGAGCCTAAGGGAACTTTGGACAACACAAAACGAAACAATATTCGCATAATAGGGGTAGCAGAAGGAGAGGAAAAGAAGTAAGGAATAGAAAACCTGTTTGAAGAAATAATGACAGAAAATTTCCCTGATATTGGCAAGAAAAACACCATGCAAGTCCAAGAAACACATAGAGTCCCAAACAAGATGAAGAGGCTGACACCAAGACACATCATAATTAAATTGGCAAACACCAACGACAAAGTAAGAATCTTAAAGGCTGCCAGAGAGAGACAGAAAGTTACCTACAAGGGTTCTCCTATTAGAATATCAACAGATTTCTCAACAGAAACACACCAGGCCAGAAGGGAATGGAATGAAATTTACAAAGTGATGCAAAGCAAGGGACTGAACCCAAGAATACTATACCCAGCAAGGCTATCATTCAAAATTGAAGGTGGAATCAGGAGCTTCACAGACAAAAAAGGGCTAAGAGAGTTTATCACTATCAAGCCTGCAATGCAAGAAATGCTAAAGGGACTGATATAAAAAGAAGAAAGAGATAGGCAAGAAGAAACACAAACATTAAGGAAAAATATGACAACAAACATGTACTTGTCAATAATAATATTAAACGTAAATGGATTAAATGCACCAATGAAAAGACATAGGGTAGCTGAATGGATAAGAAAACATGACCCAAATATTTGCTGTCTGCGAGACGCACCTCAGAACAAAGGATTCACACAGACTGAGAGTGAAGGGATGGAAAAACATTTTTCAGGCAAATGGAAATGAGACAAAAAGCTGGGGTTGCAATACCTTATATCTGATAAAATAGACCTCAAAGTAAAGGCCATAACAAGAGATAAGGAAGGCCACTACATAATACTAAAGGGAGCAATTCAACAAGAAGATATAACTCTGGTAAACATATATGCACCCAATACAGGAGAACCCAAATACATAAAACAACTTTTGGAAGATATCAAGGAAGAGATTGATAGCAATACAGTCATAGTAGAGGACTTTAATACTCCACTGACATAACTGGATAAATCAACTAAACAAAAAATCAGAAAAGAAACAGCAATCCTAAATGACACACTAGATCAGATGGACTTAATTGACATCTTTAGAACATTTCACCACAAAGCTACAGAATATACATTCTTCTCCAGTGCACACGGAACATTTTCAAAGATAGACCACATATTGGATCACAAGCAAAGTCTCCCCAAATTCAAAAAGGTTGAAATCATATCAAGCATCTTCTCAGATCACAATGGCATAAAACTGGAAATCAACTACAATAAATACAATCCAAAAAAATCAAACACTTGGAGACTAAATAGCATGTGATTAAACAATGACTGGGTTACCAGAGAGATCAAAGAAGAAATAAAAAAACATCATGGCAACAAATGACAATAAAAACACAACAATCCAAAATCTATGGGATACAGCGAAAGCAGTCTTGAGAGGGAAGTTCATAGCTCTACAAGCTTATTGCAAAAAACAAGAAACAATGGTAATAAGTTATCTAACCCTACAACTCAAAGAGTTAGAAAGAGAGCAAAAAGGAAAACCCAGTGTAAGCAGAAGGAAGGAAATAATAAAGATCATTGTGGTGATAAATGAAATAGAGACCAAAGAAACAATACCAAAGATCAACAAAACCAAGAGCTGGTTCTTTGAAAGGATAAATAAGATTGATGAACCTCTTGCCAGGCTCACCAAGAAGCAAAGAGAGAGGACCCAAATAAACAAAATCAGAAATGAAAGAGAAGAAATAACAACAGACCCCACAGAAATACAAAGGGTTGCTAAAAAATATAATGAACAACTCTATTCCAACAAACTGGACAACCTGGAGGAAATGGACATATTCCTAGAAAAATACATCCTTCCAAAACTCAATAAGGAAGAATCTAAAAATCTCAATAGGCGATTAACTATGGAAGAAATTGAAGCACTCATTAAAAAGCTTCCAGCAAACAAAAGCCTGGGGCCAGATGGCTTCACATGGGAGTTTTACCAAACATTCAAGGAAGAACTAAAACCTATCCTCCTCAGACTATTTCAAAAAATTCAAGAGGAATGAACACTTCAAAGCTCATTCTATGAAGCCAGCATCACCCTAATACCAAAACCAGATAAAGACAACACAATGAAAGATAATTACAGGCCAATATCCCTCATGAACATAGATGCCAAAATCCTCAACAAAATTGTAGCAAATCAGATTCAGTATTACATTAGAAAGATCATACAATATGAGCAAGTGGTGTTTATTCTGGGGATGAAAGGATGGTCCAATATCAGCAAATCAATAAATGTGATACATCACATAAATAAATTGAGAAAAAAAATCACATAATCATATTAATTGATATAGCAAAAGCATTTGACAAAATCCAACACCCTTTCCTGATAAAAACACGCAGTAAAGTGGGTATAGAGGGATCATACGCAACATAATAAAAGCCCTATATGACAAACCTACAGCCAATATCATACTCAATGGGCAAGAACTAAAACGATTTCCCCTAAGAAGAGGAACAAGACAGGGATGCATGCTTTCACCACTCCTGTTCAGCATAGTACTGAAAGTACTAGCCATTGCAATTAGACAAGAAGAAGAAATAAAGGGCATCCAAATTGGAAAAGAAGAAGTAAAACTGTCCTTATTTTCAGATGACATGATACTGTACATATAAAACCCTAAAGACTCCATCAAAAAACTATGGACTTAATAAATGAATTTGGCAATGTAGCAGGATACAAAATTAACGTCAAGAAATCTATGGCATTTCTATACACCAAGAGTGAACTTACAGAACGAGAGACTAAGAAAACAATGCCATTTACCATCGCACCAAAAATATTAAGATACCTAGGAATAAACTTAACTAAAGAGGTAAAAGACCTCTACTCAGAAAACTACAGGACATTGAAAAAAGAGATAGAGGAAAACATAAATAGATGGAAGAGCATACCATGTTCATGAATTGGTAGAATCAACATCATTAAAATGTCCATACTACCCAAAGCAATCTATAAATTCAATGCACTCCCCATTAAAATACCAATGGCATATTTCACAGACCTAGAAAGAACTCTCCAAAAATTCATCTGGAATAAAAAAAGACCCAGAATAGCCACAGAAATCCTGAGAAAGAAGAACAAAGTAGAAGGGATCTCAATACCAGATTTTCAAGCTGTATTACAAAGCCACTGTTCTCAAAACAGCCTGGTATTGGCACAAGAACAGGCATATAGACCAATGGAATAGAATAGAGAGCCCAGATATCGACCCAAACCACTATGCCCAACTAATATCTGTCAAAGGAGGCATGAACATACAATGGAGTCAAGACAGTCTCTTCAATAAATGGTGTTGGGAAAATTGGACAGATACATGCAAAAAATGAAACTAGACCACCAACTTACACCATACACAAAAATAAACTCAAAATGGATAAAGGGCTTAAACATAAGGCGGGAAACCATAAAAATACTAGAAGAATCCACAGGCAGAGAAATCTCAGACATATGCCGAAGCAATTTCTTCACCGATACCACTACTAGGGCAATGGAAACTAAAGAGAAAATAAACAAATGGGACTACATCAAAATAAAATGCTTTTGCACAGCAAAAGAAACCACCAACAAAACAACAAGAAAGCCCACTGTATGGGAGAACATATTTGCAAATGTTATCACTGATAAAGGTTTAATCTCCAACATTTACAGGGAACTCATACAACTCAATAAAAGGAAGATAAACGACCCAATAAAAAAATGGGCAACAGATCTAAATAGATACTTTTCGAAATAAGACAGAAAGAAGGCCAAGAGACATATGTAAACATGCTCAAAGTCACTAATTATCCGAGAGATGCAAATCAAAACGACAATGCAATACCATTTCACACCTGTCAGAATGGCAATCATCAACAAATCAACAAACGACAAGTGCTGGCGAGGATGCGGAGAAAAAGGAACCCTAGTGCACTGCTGGTCAGAATGCAGACTGGTGCAGCCACTGTGGAAAACAGTATGGAGTTTCCTCAAAAAACTAAAAATAGAACTCCCATTTGACCCAGTAATACCACTTCTAGGAATATATCCTAAGAAACTAGAAACACCAATCAGAAAGGATATATGCACCCCTATGTTCATAGCAGCACAATTTACAATAGCTAAGATTTGGAAACAGCCTAGGTGCCCGTCAGGAGATGAGTGGATTAGAAAACTATGGTACATCTACACAATGGAATACTATGCTGCTATAAAAAAGAAGGGATTCTTACCATTTGCAGCAACCTGGATGGAAGTGGATAGCATTATGCTAAGTGAAATAAACCAGTCAATGAAAGAAAAATACCACATGATCTCAGTCATTTATGGATAATAAAGAACATTATAACCTGACTAGGGGCCTGGTGCATGAAATTCGTGCACCGGGGGTGGGGTGTCCCTCAGCCCATCCTGCCCTCTCTCACATACTGGGAGCCCTCAGGGGATGTCCTACTGACGGCTTAGGCCCGCTCCCCATGGGCCTAAGCTGCAGTCTGGCCTCCCTTTGTGGGAGGCAACCGGGCTGATCAGGGGAAGGCACCAGCCCCATCACCCCACTGCTGCAGCCACTGCCAGTCACCACAGCCACCAAGGTGTTTTCATCAACATGGACTCCAGTCCCTTCACCAAGAAAAAATGACAACTTTCTTTAGGCATTTTCAAGATGTGTCTTTCATAGGATATGCATTTCTTTCTTTCTTTCTTTCTTTCTTTCTTTCTTTCTCTCTTTCTTTTTATCCTCACCTGAGGTTATGTTTCCATTGACTTTTAGAGAATGTGGAAGAGAAAGGGAAAGACAGAGAGCAACATCAAAGTGAGAGGAACACTTTGATTGGTTGCCTCCTGCATGAGCCCTGATCTGGGCCCTGGCCAGGGAGGAGCCTGCAACCTAGGTACATGCCCTTGATCAGAATTGAACCCAGACCCTGCTTTTGGCAGGCTGAGGCATTATCCACTGAGTCAAACCGGCTAGGGCAGGATATGACATTTCTTAGCTCTCCAGCAGCGGACCTTCGTTTTTTTCTCCAGAAGTGTGGTGGAAAAACCATAGATCACCTTTTTGGACTCTTATTACCCAAGTTACTAAGAATATTACCAGTGGCATACAGGAAGCTTAGCCAATGTGCAGTCAGAAAAGGTGTTTCCTCTATAGTTCACACCAATCACGGGCTAGGCCCTGCCCAGGCCTAAAGCCTCTGGCCGAAGCTTTAGGCCTGGGCAGGGGACCTCCAGCTCCGCTCATGCCCAGGCGATTGATCGCAGGGGTCCGCTCCTGCCCCAGGCCAAAAGCCTCCAGATTTCGCCTGGAGCAGGAGCGGACCCCCAGCTCTCTGTGATTGATCTCAGAGGTCTGCTCTTGCACCAGGCCGATTGATCGCAGGGGGTCCGCTTTTGGCCTTAAGCAGGAGCGGAGCCCCATCTCCCTGCGATCGATCACAGGGGGTCCGCTTTCGGCCTTGTGCAGGAGTGGAGCCCCAGCTCCCTGCGATTGATTGCAAGGGGTCCTCTCCTGCACCAGGCCTTACCTCACAGTGACCTGGGTGCCAGGATGTTCCTGGGACACAGGCGCTAGGCACCTATGTATGCAAATTAACCGCCATCTTTTTTTGGGATTAATTTGCATAGTCACTCTGATTGGCTATGGGAGTAGTGAAGGTATGGTCAATTTACATGTTTGTCTATTATTAGGTAAAATGAACAAAAAGATAGATACAGAGGCAGTAAAGAATCAAACAGACTGTCAAATTACAGTGGGAAGGTTGGGGAGGGGTGGGGGAGATAAGAGATCAACCGAAAGACTTGTATGCATGCGTATAAGCATAACCAATGGACGCAAGACACTGCGGGGTGAGGGAATGTATGGGAGTGGGATGGGGGGGGCAATGGAAAGATATGTACACATGTAATACCTTAATCAATAAAAAATAAAAAAATGGAAAAAAAAAACTAAAGATACCAAAAAAAAAAAAAAATGACCAGGGAAGCCCTAGTTCTGGTGTCTGGCCTTAGGCTCTGTTGAATGAAACAACCTCTGTGATGGCTGACTCAATATTCATTTCTGCTTTAATGAACCTGAGTTTGGACAATATAAACTGAAACTTGTTTTCTTTTTTTTTTCTTCCAGTTTATTTTTGTTTTTTGTCTTTGAACTGCAACTTCTGAAGGACAGATTCCCAGAATTAAACTTCCATCATATTGAGCAAAAAGGCAAAGACAAAGACCACCAAGAAGTGCCATAGCACACAATATCCAATGAAAGTGTTTGCCAGGTTTGGCTAGCCACAGATTCAGGAGATAAAAGAGGCCTTCAATATGATTTATCAGAACAGAGATGATTTAGCAGACAAGGAACATTTACATTACATGCTTGTTTTTTCTAGGGAAGTATCCAGCTAATGCATACCTCAATCCCAGGACCCACAAATTTTACCTCTCTCCGGTGTTTGGTGAAAAGTTAAATGACACAGATCCAGAAGATGTCATTAGAAATATTTTTGCTTGCTTTGATAAAGAAGCAACAGGCACCATTTAGGAAGATTATCTGAGCTGCTAACAATGGGATGTCAGTCTTTAGATGAGGAAGTAGGTAAACTATATAGAGACTATTGACAAAAAGGGAAATTTCAATACATTGAGCTCATGTACATCCTTAAACATGGAGCAAAAGACAATGATCATTGAAAAAAACTTTAACTAAAAACTTCCAATTACCATGTCTTACACTATTTTATTTCCCAGACACTTATCCCATCCTCATAGAATGTGTTGAATGTGACTTAATTTTATAGCTTTGACATTTTTGGGGTGCATTTTTCCAGATCTTTCTGACAGTTAGCACTTGTATGAGACTGGAAATGGGGATGAGATTGTAAATTGTATTGAAAAAGAGATTGTAAATAAAAATCAACAGATGTGAAAGCACAGAAAAATATATCCGTATTTCTTGTTTTGCTGTTTTTTTACATTTTTTATATAATGAAAATAATATTTTGAAATAAAGATCATTTGGAAATAAATGGAATATAATGGCAAGTTTAACAGAAGTGGCAACCCTAGCCCGTTTGGCTCAGTAGAGCGTTGGTCTGTAGAGTGAAGGGTCCCAGGTTCGATTCCAGTCAAAGGCACATGCCCAGGTTGCAGGCTGGATCCCCAGTAGGGGGCATGCAGGAGGAAGCTGATCAATGATTCTCTCTCATCATTGATGTTTCTATCTCTCTCTCCCTCTCCCTTCCTCTCTGAAATCATTAAAAATATATATATTTAAAAACAAAAATGGTAGTTGGAGAAAGTGCTTTTTCAGGTTTTTAACTCCATATAATTCAGATTTCAGGGTAAAATAGATTTTTTAATATACAAAGAACAGTGTCTTTCAAAACTTTTAAGCACACTTCAACATTATTACACAGGAAAAACTTGTTATGCCTTTTTTCTCATGATTTTAGTAATTCAGATGTTTAAATGACTGAATGATAAATATAAAATGTATCTGAGAAAACATTATACATTTTATTGATCTAAGATTCTAAGAGGCAAAATTCTGAACATGTATTGTGTGAGGCATTGCACATATATGATTTTTGTTGAATTCTCCCAACATCCTTGTAAGGTAGATTTGTTTTAGCCCTGTATTTTAAACAGAGGACCTGAGCTTTGAGTAGTTGAGTAATTGACCAGAGTCACCATTAGTAAGGATGAGTTGTAATTCCATCCTTGAGCACCTAGCTCCAGAGCTTATAGTGCTGGAACTGCAGTGCTGTCTCTATGAAAAGCTCAAAATGCCTAAAAGAGTCAAGATATTTCCACTAAATTATAATACAATTCTGTAGTCATTATTGAAATTTAAAATATTTGGGGTAATTGATTATTTGAGTAGAATTTCAGAAAATTCTATCCCTGGTTAAAAAAATAGAACACAGAAGATTAGAAACAATACTATTGCATGTTTGAAGGCCGTTCATGTAGTATAGACTGTAGGAAAGGACTAAAAATAATATTGATAAGGTTGCTACAAGCTTATTTAAAATCCTCAAGGACAAGCAATTTGAGAAATAGGAGATAAACTTTTAAAGAATGAAAAACTCCATTTAAAAAAGTTTTCCAACATCATTCAACATCTATTACCTCCCCTAATAGTGTTGTATTGGTATTTTTACCTACTTAAAATCAATGCATTTACATAATATTTAGTATTTGTTCTTTACAGCTTGGTGCAATGGACAAATCTCTATTTGTTATCACTTACTTTTTCTGGGCTTTCTTTTCATCATCTTCCCATTCTTGTGATCTAGTACAGTGCTTTGTAGTTCATAAGAGCTTTCACTTTCATTTATTATCTAACTAGAGGCCTGGTGCACGAAATTCATGCACGGGGGGGGGGGGGTGGTATCCCTCAGCCCATATTGCACCCTCTCCAATCTGGGATCCCTCTCACAATCCGGGACTGCTGGCTCCCAACCACTCACCTGCCTGCCTGCCTGATTTCCCCTAACCGATTCTGCCTGCCAGCCTGATCACCCCCTAACCACTCCCCTGCCAGCCTGATCGATGCCTAACTGCTTCCCTGCTGGCCCGATCGCCCCCAACTGCCCTCCCCTACCAACCCAGTTGCCCCTAACTTCCCTCCCCTGCAGAACTGATCACCCATAACTGCCCTCCCCTGCCGGCCATCTTGTGGAGGCCATCTTGTGACCACATGGGGGTGGCCATCTTGTGTGAGGGCGTGGCAGTCAATTTGCATATTACCGCTTTTTTATTGATTTTTTACAGAGAGGAAGGGAGAGAGATAGAGAGTTAGAAACATCGATGAGAGAGAATCATCGATCAGCTGCCTCCTGCACGCCCCCTACTGGGGATGTGCCCGCAACCAAGGTACATGCCCTTGACCGGAATCAAACCTGGGACCTTTCAGTCCACAGGCCGACGCTCTATCCACTGAGCCAAACCGGTTTCGGCGACCTCTTTATTATATAGGATTCTCAGAGCCCATGAGGTAAGTAGGGCTTAAGTAAAGCTGAAGTTTAGAAAAGCTGAAGCACTTATCCAAAATTCCTCAAAGACAAGAATCCATACCTGGATCCTTTTTCCATTTCCCAACTTAAAGCCACTATAAAGTATAAGAAAACCAGGTGGAGAATCACTGTATGTTCATGAAAAGAGGAAAAAAATAGTCAATTATCTTGATAGTTTAAAACCAATATTTACCAGCTTCCTGTTATGTGCCAGGCACTGTTCTAAGTGTTGGAGATAACTGAGGTGTGTGTGTGGCGAGGGGAGTAGTGGGGAAAGGGCTGGACAGACAAAGATGCTGCCCTCCTGGGATTCACATTCTCTAATGAGGGACAAATAATCAATAAGCAAGCATGGCAGAGGGTGGTCAGGAATGGCCACTTTGAGATGGCATGTTAAGCTGAGGTCTGAATGACAAGGAGGAGGTCCCATGAGATGATCAAGGTGAGGCTTTCCATTAAAAGGGATGGCATCTCCCAAGGCACATGTGGCAGGATCATTGGGAGAGCACAAGAGAACAACACAAAGATAGTATTTGCTGCATAGTCTATGTGCAGAATCATGGGACTTTAGGGAGGGAAGAAACATGTTTTATGTTTTAAAAAACTCAACCTTGTTGTGTGTGTAGAATGGAGGGGCAAAGATAGAAGCAAGAAGACTTCCAGTTAGGATGCTGTTGCTGTCTTCCAGGCAAGACATGAGGACAGCTTGCACTCATGAAGTGGTTGAGAAGGTGGCTATAAAATGTTCACCCTTGCCCTACCTATTTCTTTCCCTCCAACTATGCCTCATTACCATCTTTGTGGCATACTTTAATTGCATTTATTCTATTGCTCTGCTTAAACCCAGCTTTGAGATTGGGGAGAAAAAAGCTTTCAAAATTACAGCCAAAAAAAGTTAGTTCTTTCTTGAATGCCTTATGTTTACCTGATATCAGCCATTCTGCTTCATCTCATTGTCTATAAAAAACATTGTGGAATCCAGTACTATAAGGTGCCTAGGCCAGGACCATGTTTCTCTTCAGTGTCCAATAATATTATTAGTGACGACAATGAAACCAAACCAAATCAAACAAAAAGCAACAACAACAACAACAAAATAGATTATGTTTGGTCCCTAAAATGCTGGGATTCAAAATTCTTTCCACTATAAACAAGCCACACCACAGGGCCTCGCTGGCTGGACTGAACTAACAAGTGGGGAATAAGTGTGCCTGCTTAGGAGACTTCTCAGGAAGCAAGGACAGGAAACTGTGCAAAGTATTACAAGGCCTGCTTCAACCTGGCAGGGGGAAACAGCCAACTCACAGGAAGAAACGGTGGAGGCAGGAATGTGGCCTGCCTCTTGTCCTTCATTTGTCTGCCCCAGAGGCACCCTCCTGGAGAGTCAGTACCAAGAAGCTTGCTCTGTGGCTGCAGGAGGCCAAAGGTTCAGGCACACTAAGAAGGTGTGTGTTTCCAGCAAAGCTGGGGGCCAGCAGAGGAAGGCTGGGAGCTTCGGGGAGGCTCAGTGTGGATTTAAGCTGTAGTACAATCATCAAAGTCATGGAGTGACTGTCTTTTCCAAATTGAGAAAAATGTTGACAGATAGAATGTGCTGTTTTATGTCACTGTCCCGCCCCCTCCCCCCGCCTCCCCCCCTCCAGGCCACCGCCCAATATCTGCTACCTGATCTGTGCAACTGAGGGTGAGAGCTTGTGAGAAACAGATTATTAAGGCTCAGAGAAGGTGAAGGCGGAAGGAATGAGTGGTTTCCATGGGGTGGGTGGGGGTGGGGTGGGAGTGGGGAGCTCGGGCTGTTGGTGTTCCTGTTTGGCAGAGTGCCTCAGCAGCTGCCACCTATGGAGCCCTTCCAAGTGCCAAGCACTTCCACACACACACAGAGTGGCATTTGATTGCCATGACGTCCCTTGAGGTGCACAAGCTAATTTTACCAGCCAGGAAGCTGGGGCTCAGAGAGGCCAAGGGGTGCTCCCACAGTCCTTGTCAAGTGGTAGAGCTGCTGTGTCTAACGACCATGTTTGTGCCCTTGACCCTTGACACAGACTCAGTGCTGTCTTTGGATGTCCCTGAGACTGAACAGTTCCGATGATGAATAAGGCTAATAGCTCACAAAGACTAGTCCTCCTTCACTGACACCTCCCGCGCGTGTCAGGCACCGAGCTCAGTGTTCACTGAGCGATGTGCACTATTTCACCGATTCCTCACAGAACCTCTCAAGTACTAATCATTCTGCACGTGAAGAAAGTGAAGCTCAGACTGTCTGTGGGACCTGGCCATGGTCACCCTGCTCATGACCTGGAGAGCCAGGGTTCAACCACAGCTGTTTCCCTCTCCCAAGCCCCCTGAAACCGCATTTTTCCAAGTTGAAAGATGGGACTGACCATCTCCCAGTATTACTGGTGTTCTGAAAGGACCCTGACTTATGGAGGGGTCCTTCTCCCAGGTTGTATCTGCAAATCACTGCTGTAACGTGCGTAGAAATCAGAAACACATACTCAGGTGAGAGGTTCTTATTTGTTCAAGAGCTCGCACCACATATAACTTTTGAAAATGTATATCTCTCCTCCTTGTGCTTTGATCAGTTACAGGAAGCTGACTGTCTTAAGAGTGGTGAACCGCCCCTTCCCACAGCCCCAGTCTGACCTGCTCTAGTGTAGCGGGGCCATCTGCTGGCTAATCCTTGGAACTATATCAGAAAGCCTAAGTATAGCTCAGAGCCCCAATCACCTGGGCACAGCAGATGTTGGTAAAGGGAAGAGAAGAAAGAGAAGGAAGGTCCTTGGGCTCAGGAAGAGAGTGGGGGAGTGTAGTCATTGTGGGGTTGTAGAGCCTCTGCTTTAGCAATTTCACTTGATTCTCAGGGTGATATGGTCTGACTTTATTGCTTGACACCAGGGAAATGCTGGCCCAGCACTGCATCCTCGAACTGAAGTAACAAGCAGGTGATATGTTATTATGGTTTTATCTCTTACATGTATGTTATGATTTTGAGTTAATTTTTGTATATGATGTGAAATAAGGATCATGTTTTGTTTTCAAAGATATGTTTTTCCATTGTTTCTAATACTATTTGTTGAAAATAATCTTCCTCTATTGGATTGGCTTAACTTCTCTGTCAAAAGTCAATTGTCTATATAGTTGTGAATATATTCTCAACTCTGTGTTGTGTTCCATTGATCTCTATTTTAATGAAACACCACCATGCTCAGATTATTGCTGTTCAACAGCAAATCTTGGCACTAGGTAGTGTAAGTCCTGCAACTTTGTTCTTTTTCAAAATTGTTTTCCCTGTCCTCAGCCTTTTACATTTCTACATAAACTAGGGGCCCAGTGCACGAATTTGTGCACCTTGAAAGGAACTGTGGGCCGTGAGGCTGCGGTGGGCACAGGGGTGAGTCTTGGCCCATCCTCTGCACCCCTGCCCAGCCCCTCCTGCTGCAGCCCAGGTCCCCTATCTGCCAGCAGCCCCTGCTCCTGCCCCGGCTGCTCCCACGTGCTGATGGTGCCAGCCACGCTCACACCTGCTGACACCGCGGAGCAATTGGGGCCAACGCCAGCAGATGGTGAGAGCGGGTGTGAGCAGCAGTTGCTGCCCTGATCGCCCCTCAGGAGCGGGGAGCGGTGGAGAAGCCCTGAGGGGAGATCAGGGCCGGCACCAGACACTGGCAGTGGGTGCGAGTGGGCCTGATGCCAGCAGCAGGTGTGAGCACCGGGCAGGACTGTGGCATGTGGGAGCAAAGAATTTTCAGTAACCACCAGAGGCTCACCCCTATGACAGCAACCAGCACCCCACCTTGGTCTGGCACTCCCGCTCACCTGCTCCACCATCCTGCTGCAGCCGATGCCCACCATGTTCCGTATGCGCCCCCTGGTGGTCAGCGCACATCATAGCTACCGGTTGTTCGGTTGTTCCGCAGTTCAGTCTATTTGCATATTAGGGTTTTATAAATATAGATGTTGGAATTACCTGTTAGTTTTTTAAAAGAAGTCCTGCTATGACTTTATTGGTAGGCATTGAATCTATAGATCAGTTTGGTAGAATTGACAGCAATATTGAGTCTCCAAATCTGTTAGTATAGTATGTATATCTCTCCATTTATTTATGTATGTATGTATTCTTTAATTTCTTTTGAGGCTTTCAGTGTACAATTCTCATATATCTTTTATCAAATTTATCCCTAAGTACTTAATATTTCTACAAAGAAGATATACAAATGGCCAACAAGCAAATGAAAAGATATTCAACATCATTAGTTATTAGGTAAGTGTAAAGTAAAGATACAATGAGACCACTTCACACTCACTAGGATAGCTATAATTTTAAAAAATGAAAATAGCAACTGTTAGAGGGGATGTGTGAAACTGGAACCATCAAACGTTACTAGCAAGAATGAAAAATGGTGCAGCCTTTATGTAAAACAATTTGATGGCTCCTCAATAAGTTAAACATAGAATTGCCATGTGATACAGTAATTCTACTCCTCAATATGAATCCAAAAATTTGAAATCATGTGTTCAAACAAAACTTGTACATGAATAGCAGCACTATTTAAAATGTCCAAAAGGTACAAACAACACAAATGTCCACCAATATATGAATGGATAAACAGATGTGGTATATCCATACAATGGAATATAATTCAGCCATTAAAAATGAACGAAAATACTGATATATGCAGCAATGTGGATGAATCTCCAAAACATTATGCTAAGTTAAAGAAGCCAGATATAAAAGGCCAAATATCATATGATTCAATTTTTATGAAATATCCAGAATAAGCATAAACATAGAGACAGAAAGCATGTTTATGTTTTCCAAGGGCTGGGGTAGGGAATGAATGGAGAGTGACCATTTAATGGGTATGGCATTTATATTTGGGGTGATGAAAATATTCTGGAACTAGATAGTGGTTATGGTTGCACCCTACTTCATGCCACTAAATTGTATACTTAAAAATGGTTAAATGGCAATTTTTATATTATATGTATTTTGCCACAATAAAATTCAAGGATTTTATAGAGTCTTCATCTGTTTCATTGATCTATACACCTATCTCTGTACTAATACCACACTGTGTTAATTACTGTAGCTATATAGTAATTTTTGAAATAGGTACAGTAAATTTTCAACTTAATTTTGTTTTTCAAAATATTTTGGCTATTTAAGGTAATATACATTTCCACATACATTTTAGGATCAGCCTGTTAATTTCTATAGAAAAGTCAGCTGAGATATTGATAGATGTTGTGACAATATACAGATAAATTTGGGGAAGATTGCCATCTTGACAATATTGAGTTACCCAATCCATGAAATGTCCTTGTTAAGAGCTTCTTTAAATCTGACCTAGAAATGTTTTTTAGTTTTTAGTATTCAGGTTTTATGCATAGTTTATAATACTTATGCCTAAGTGTTTTATTCTTTTTTTTAAAGAATAGTTTATTGATTTGTAGAGAGAGAGAGGAAGGGAGAAGAGAGAAACATGGATTTGAGAGCATAACATCAATCTGCTGCCTCCTGCATGCACCCTACCAGGGATGACCCTTCAATCCGTGCATGTGCCCTGACCCAGAATTGAACCAGCAACCTTTCATTGCATGGGATGACACCCAACCAACTGAGCCACATAAGTGTTTTATTCTTTAGAAGGCTATTGTGAATCAAATTATTTTCTTAATTTCATTTTTGGAATTTTTGTCACCAGTATACAGAAATAAAATCAACATTTTACTATTGATCATGTGCTTTCTTGCCTTGCTAAATTTCTTTATGGATATAGCAGCTTTTTTGTGCATGTGCATTTCTTGGGATTTTCTCCATATAGGATCATCTGTGAATAAAGAAAATTTTATTTATTCCTTTTCAATAAGGGTGGTTTTATTTTAGTGGATGGGGGCACTTATTCCAATGTTGAATAGAAAGGTGAAAGTGGACATCCTGCATAGTTCCCAATATTAGGGAAAATAATCATTTTTTTCACCATTAATTATTATGTACACTGGGAGTTTATGTAGACACTTTTTATTAGGTTGAAGACATTTCCTTCTAGTCTAAATTTGTTGAACATTTTTATCATGAGTGGGTGTTAGATTATGTCAAATATGTTTTCTGTCAAATCTGTTTTATATATTTATTGAAATGGACATCCCCGTCACCCCTCCCGCCCCCAGCATTAATAATGTAGATAAAGGTGTGTTGTTTCCACCATTTGGCCATTTTGAATAGAGACACTGTGAACATTCATGTACAAGTTTTATTTGAAAACCTAATTTCATTTTGGGGGTCCATATCTAGGAGAGGAATTACTAGATCACATGATAAGTCTACGTTTAACTTACTGAGAAATCATATTTATTGATTTTCAGATATTAAACTAACTTTGAACCTGGGATAAATTCCACTTGGTAATGGTATGTATCTCTAGGGTGTTTGCACCAGGCCTTGCCAGATCTCCTTATTTTGCATTCAGAGAATGTTGTCCATGAGGCAGAAAAAAGGGAATTCTAGACCAGCATCTTCTAGGGTTGCAGCCCTGCTCAAAAAGCCACACCATCCATCCCCCCCGCAACCTCACAGAGGAGCCCCTCTATCCCCTGAAGCACACATGGGGCCCAGAACCCAGCCCACTGGCCACCATATTTGTGCCTTTCTCAATGATGGGAGGAGCCAAGACAGCCCTGGCCACTGCCCATTAGTGGCCTAGGAACCCACCCTCCTGCTGCACTCCCATTGGCCAGACCTTGATGGGTACAGACCCTGTAGGAGAGGCACTAAGGGGTAGGGAGTCTGCAGCCTTCGTGGGCCAGCTCCTGGGATGGCAGCAGGTCCCAGTAGGACAGAAGGGTGGGGAGCCCTAGAGGCTGAGTAACAAAGTGAAGTAAGAGGAGGGAACCCTGAGAGGCCTTTGTCACTACAGCGAGTCAGGAGGCAGCCTTGTGCTTTTTCTTCTGTGGTGAGTGCCCAGGCCATGGTCAAGCTTCTGACCATGGCTGTGGTCTTCTTCTGCAGCAGGGCAGACTCCATGGAGTGACAGTTCCTGAGGCAGCCAGGGCCCTGCCAGTTACTCTTTGAGTCCCTTAATTTCTCCATATAGTGGCCCTCCCCTGAAGGGTTCCCCCACCCCTGGTCAGGTTGGTGGTGGGTGGGTGTAGGGCCGGTGGGCAGGTGGCTCCAACTCCTGTGTGCATAGGGGAGTCCCAAAGTCCTGGAGTCCTAGTGTCCCCCAAGCTGGGCCTGCATCCACCCAAGCCCCAGACTCTCCTGTCCATCCAAAGTGGCAAAGGTGGAGGCAGAGAAGGCCCTTGGGGGTGCTGCCCTCCCCTGCATTTCCTGCAGCAGATTCCTTTCTGTATTTCCAGCACAGTGCACCGCCCTCATTAGAGGGTGCGTTTGGTTTTGTTTCACAAACACGCGTGTATTTGATGCCAGGTGGACAGTCATATATCTGTCCTAGAAGGGCAGGGTCTGTGTTTATGCAATTGGTATGATCATAGGGCTTTCTCTTTGTAACAGTTTTCTCTTGCTATCTTAACAAATTAGCACAAATTTACAACATACATTTATCATCTCACAGTTCTGTAGGCCAGAATTTTGGTACGGGTCTTCCCAGACCAGAATCATGGTATTGGAAGGCTACATTCCTTTCTGGAGAGTCTATGGGATAATCCCTTTCCTGTTTATTTGGCTGTTGGCAGAATTCAGTTCTTTGTGGTTGCAGGACCCAAGTCCCATTGTCTTGCTGTCTGGGGGCCATTCCCAGCTCCCAAGAGGCCACCATGTTTCTTGGCTCCTGGTCCCTTTCCTCCATCCTCAAAGCCAACAGTGGTAGTTTCAGTCTTTCTCACATGGCATTTCTCTAACCCACTCTTCTGTCTCTCTCTTCCTCTTTTAGCACTTTATGTGATGAGATAATCCAAGACAATCTCTCTATTTTATGGTCAACTGATTAGAAACCATATAGTGTCATCCCTACCTTTAATTCCTTGTAGCAAAGTATTCTCAAATTCTGGGGATTAAGACATAGGCAGTTTGAGGGACCATTATTCTCTCTCCTACACTCTCCTTTTTTGTTAGTATGTATGGCGTGTTGCATGATTGATTTTTAATTCATAAAACAACCTTGCTTTCCTGGGGTAAAATTCATTTAATTGCAGTGTGTTATATTTCAACTAGAGGCCTGGTGCATGAAATTCGTGCACGGGGGGCGGGGTGTCCCTCAGCCCAACCTGCACCCTCTCCAATCTGGGACCCCTCAAGGGATGTCCGACTGCCTATTTAGGCCCAATCCTGGTGGGATTGGGCCTAAATGGGCAGTCAGACATCCCTCTCACAATCCAGGACTGCTGGCTCCCAGCCACTCGCCTGCCTGCCTGCCTGATTGCCCCTAACCACTTCTGCCTGCCAGCCTGATCACCCCCTAACCACTCCCTGCCAGCCCAATTGCCCCTAACTGTTCTCCCCTGCAGGCCTGGTCGCCCCCAACTGCCCTCCCCTGCTGGCCTGGTCTCTCCCAACTGCCCTCCCTTGCAGGCCTGGTCCCTCCTGACTGCCCTCCCCTGCAGGCCTGATCACCCACAACTGCCCTCCCCTGCTGGCCATCTTGTGGTGGCCATCTTTGACCACATGGGGGCGGTCATCTTGTGTGTTGGAGTGATGGTCAATTTGCATATTACTCTTTTGTTAGATAGGATATGCTGCTAGATTAGGCAAATGAATAAATAATTTGTGCCTTATTGATACAATGGAATTCAATGGACTCTTGGAAGCCAAGAGGATGAGTCATATATCTGTCACCCCTTGAAGGGTAGGGGACACATTTATGTTGCTCACCTTTGGATTCTAAAAACCTGCCCCAAATATGGCACTGAGTTGATGACTCAGGAGACAATTTGAAGCTTCATATTTTTTTTTGTGGGAATCTGGAAAAACATGAGAAGATTTTCTGTGGTCATCACATCTGGGCCTTAAAGGCATTCATAATTTTAATCCTCAAAAAACTCCCATCAGACAAGTTGTGGTATTGTCAAGTTAATTTTACAGCTGTGTCAAGGAGACACAACCAGGGAAGGGAGGGCAGAAGGCTGGTCTCACCCAGTCCATGAGCCCTGCAGCCATTTCTGATCTCTGTACTCTAACCCCTGAGGGGCTTCCTCTCATGGGAGTAAATTCACAGTGTGCTCAGGCTGGCAGTTTGGAAGTGATTCCTCTTTGGTGAGCATTTCTCTCCCAGCAGTGACTTGGCCTTCCTGGTGTCAGTCTCCAAGTTGCTTCTCTGCCAATGGAGTTTGAACCCCTGCAGAGATGGCTGAGTCTTAGAAGTTTGTTCCTAATTGGTATGTCACTGAGGGTAGGATGGTGGTCTGGTTCCTGCCCCCAAAAGGTGTGAAGGTGGCCTAGTGAAAGCCAGGGCCCATCAGGAGTGAATTAGAGTATAATGAAAAGGCTGCCCAGCAGGGTCAAAGTGTATACACAAGGACTGTGCAAAAAGGCAAATATATTGAGGATACTGGGAGGTTGGGTTCTCCTGCCAGAAGGCACTATAGACATGGAAAGGTGAAAAGTGAAAGAAATCTGGCATGATCCCTGTGCTGTTGGACTGGCACTGAAGATGCTGCTGTAACCTCATGGTTTTCGACAGATACAGAAATAAGATCTTGGCTTCTAAACAGGATGTTCTCCAATAAGAAGGACCAGGAATCCTTGGAGAAATGGTTGAGTAAATAGCATTTTCATTTTCCAACAAAACAAATCAAAGAATCATGCATTAAGCATGTCCATGAGGGGCTGTTTATACTGATAAAATATATCTATTAGAAAGATATATAGTCAAAATTTTATGCATCCCCCAACCTTAATGAATATGGAGGACAAGGGGAGAGTGAATAGAGACAGACCAGTCAGATTGGTGGGGGACAGGTTAAATAAGCTAGGGAACTAACATTTGAGGCTTGTTGAGTGATTGCGAGAATCTTAAAGTTTGTATAGATTACCTAACTGGTTCAGTCACTCTATCATCCAGATGGTCTCAACACCTTACTCTCTCAAGGCTCTGTCTTTGAAATACTCTGCCTATGGGAATGGTGGGCAGAATGTACAATCCAAGGACAAGGGTGAGGGTAAAGGGCTTAATTGTCCAGGTCCAGTTCAAGAGTCAACTGGTGGTCACATCCTCTCAATGACCTCCTCCAACAGATAGCTGTGGAATTATAAAACTAGAGGCCTGGTGCATGGATTCATACACTGGTGGAGTCCCTCGGCCTGGCCTGCAGGGATCGGGCCAAAAGCAGGTCTCCAAAATCCCCCGAGGGGTCCTGGATTGTGATTTTGAGAGGGCAGTTCTCATGTGACACATCCTGGAATCTGGCTCCCTCCTCTCTGGTTCCTGGTGGGTCACCTGAGAATCGCAGCTGCCAAGTCACTGCAGCTCAGCAGCTCCTGCATTGAGCATCTGCCCCCTGGTGGTCATTGCACATCATAGCTACCAGTCGAACAGTCACACGGTCACTTAGGCTATTATTTATATATGATGGCAGCAAACCACCTATCACAGTGCCATGAGTTCGGTAGGTCCTCATTATACGCCAATTCCCTTCATCTGTTTTTCTCTTCTCATGATGATAAGGCCTGAGGACAAATGTTGACAGGACAACATCCCCTTGAATGCCTACATAGGAGGAGCTGGGCTCAGAGCACAGGTCTTTTTTTTTTAATATATTTTTATCAATTTCAGAGAGGAAGAGGGAGAGAGAAATAGTAACATCAATGATGAAAGAGAATCATTGATCGGCTGTGTCCTGCACACACCCCCCACCACCACTGGGGATTGAGCCTGCAACCTGGGCATGTGCCCTGACTGAGAATCAAACTGTGACCTCCTGGTTCATAGGTAGCCATGCCAGCTGGGCCAGGGCACAGGTCTTAACCAGAACAGGGTGTGCCTAGCTGGGAACGGTGGTCCTCCCTCTTCAGAGGGCCTTGGAGCTCTGTTCTGATCGTCTCCCATCGTGGTGTGCCAAGGCCACATGATCCCTGGAGTGGGTGTGAGACCATCAGGGACTGAACTGGACCATCTGGACAAAGGGTGGGAAGCTCAGGGCACTTGGGTCCTTCCTTCCTGTGGTGGCAGATGCTGAAAGGGTCTGTCCTATCAGGATGCTTTGGCCCCTGGGGAGGTCTTGGTGACAGATGAGGGGTGCACCCAGGGCCCTTCCCCAGGCTGTGCCCCTCCTTGTCACCACAATCCTGCGTCCTCAAGGCGCCTTCCTTCTGCAGCCTGTGGACTTGCTTTTCTCTCTCCTGGCTGCTGTGTTCCTCCCCAGGCCTCCTGCACTCAGCCTCTGCCCACCTGCCACCCTCTCCCCTGCAGCAGCCTCAGAAGGCAGCACCCCTGGCCTGGCTTCTCTGGGGAGGCACTGGGAGTGGAGCTCCGATGGGAGTTGGGATCTAAGGTGGGGGGAAGGGAAGCTTCTTTTTTTTGTGATTTATCTCCACCAAAACTCTGCACCCATGTGGCCGGCAGGGAGGCGATGGGGACCTTGCCACCTGCTGCTGCAGAGGGGCTTCTGGTGAAACACAATGATCAGCAGACAGACAATTTCACCTCACTTCCCTCTTCCCACCCTTGGGGTTCAATTTAATTAAGCACCTTGTTACACCAGGCTCTAAAATGAAGCTGAGACTTAGGTATTAGTCTCTTCAAACAAGGTTGTGAGTGGGACAATTGCCACCCGTGGGGCCAGGCCTATGCTGCTGCCTTCCCCTCATGGGTGCAATGGTCCAGGGCCAGTGGGTGACCGCCCATACCACTCCAGCGTCTCTTGAGGAGGCCCTACCCACCTGTAGCCCTCTGAGGAGGCCCTACCCACCTGTAGCTCCCTTCCCCAGCTCCTGGGCATCAGTGGTGATCTCACCACTGACCCCTCTGTCCTCCAAGGCTATTGCACCACATCAGAAACAGGAGCCCTCCAGTTTTATTTACTTTATTGAACTTAAGAACTTTTTAATAACTTAGACAACAAGTTTTAACAACACCAGAAACAAGAACATTTCTGACCAGTACAGAGTGAACACACACAGAAAACTGAGTCGTCTTATTCAGGTTGGTGTCTGATTGTGTAGAATTTCCGCCTGGAAAAGAGACGGCTAATAAGTAAAGTGCACTGAGAGCCAGTCAAGCAGCCAGGACCCAGTGGGGTTGGGGGCGGTGGGAAAGCAGAAGCAGCTCACACTACTCAAGGCCAAAATGGTAAGAAAAGCGGCGCAGGAACAGGCTAAGGACTGGTGGCTGGCCCCTTCCCCAGCCATTCCCTTTGAGCAAAGACAGCCACAGCCAGAGCCACAGAGGACTCCCGTGTCCCCCTGGGTGGGAAGAGCTTCCTGGCAGGGGAGCAGGTCTATGAGGCCAGGGCACCCTGAGGTTCAGAGACATATTTCTCCCTGTGGGACACCAGCACACATTCAGTGAGGAGCCTCCCTCATGCCATTCTCAGGTCTTCTTCCTCCCGGGCCAGCCCAGGAAGAGGCTGGAGCTGAGGATCGAGTCACCCAGAGGTGAGACCTGGGCTTGAAAGGGGCACATCTGTGTATCATCCCCAAGGAGGCCCCTGGTCCTCCTCCCATCTTATACAGCCCGTGTTGCTCTCCTTTTTCTGAGGCGGTCCCCAGAGATCGACGGGTGGAGTTGGCAGGCAGGCTGGCCGGCTCCCGGAAGTGGTCCTGGTTGGACAGGGTTGGGGTGGAGGGGCCACCAGGACCAGGGGCTCCCAGGTGACTTGGCACAAGGAAGGAAGCCATCAGGCCCTGTTAGTGGGAAACTGCAGGGGGCACGTGGGAGCCTTGGTCCCCAGTCTTACGGTGAGGCAGGAGAAGTACTTCACCCAGGCCCCAGGCTCCATCTGGGCAGCTGAGAAGGGCAGATGTGGTGAGACTGGGCCACTCCGTCCCTGGGGCTGACCACACTACTGTGGTTTTCAGTCTCAGGAACTCTTGAGTACTTGGGCTGACAGCAACCGGTGTCAGAGCAGATGTGGGACCGGGGGTGGGTGGTGAGGGCCAGGGCCTCTCCTGGCTCCCCTCTGGGCTGTTCCTGGCCATGCTGGTACACCAGTCAGCAGCACAGCCTGGGCCTCCAAGACCAATCCAAGCCCATCTGGAGGAGAGTCTCCTGTGTGATCCTGGGTGTGGGGGATCCGAGCCTGGGACAGAGAGATGGGTCGTGCATGGTTCCCTGTCCCCACCCACCCCCAGTTCATCCTTTACCCTCTGGTCACATCATGTCCCCAGGAGCTACCCCCACCTCCCCCACCCAAACTGAGAGGCTTGTGCCCAACTGTCGAGGAGCCCTTGGTTAAGCCTGGGGTGTGTGTGTGGGGGGAAGACCTGGCTCTGTGGGTGAGGGCCTTAGCTGCCCAGGGGATCCTTGGACTCATCTCTCTAGTGCCCATCTCAGCTCAGACTGTCCTCCTGGTGTTTCCTGTGACCACCCATACCACTCCAAGGAAAGCTAGTTCCCCCATTCCCCACCCGGAACCTCTCTCTCCCTAGCTCCCCTGGGAGCCTTGTGATCACCGGCCCCATCCCACTGGGCCAGGTCTTCCAGAAGCCTGGGGTGCAGGTGGGGAAGTGCAGGCCTTAGGGAAGATTTAGCTCCACCACTTCTGATCTGTGTGACAAGGGCAAATGTGAGCTCCTCCCAGAACCCCAGTTTCCCATGTCAGCAGGTAGAGAGAATAGAACACCCTCTTGGTGTGCTAGGAGTGACATCGTCCTGTCCTTCCCCATGCCAGAACCAGACCTCTGGGCTGCCCCATGCCAGAACCAGACCTCTGGGCTGCCCCATACCTCGGGCCTCTGCCTGGCAGGCCCTTCATCTCCTCCTCAGCCAGGCCCTTCACTCAGCTGCTACCAGGAAGCTCCAGGGGCAGGGGGTCCTTGGGCAAAGATTTGACTCTTGATGAGGCTGTAGAAGGGGCGAGTCACTGGCTACAAACACTGGTTCCTGAAACAAAGAAATGGAGACTTGAGAGTTGCCTCCCTACCCAGAGAGGGCCCCAGTTCTCCACGTGTTGCCTTCTCTACAAGCCCCTTCTCCATCTGCTCTCCCCACCCCAGCCTGAAACCTGCCTCTGGCTCAAGGAAATCCACATTTTCCCAGGTGCTGTGGGTTCACAGGGCACTCCCGGACGTTGCCGGGGCCAAAGGATGGCATTCTGTGGCAAGGGGAGGGCTGGAGATGGCAGAAGAGCAAAACTGGGGGACTGCTAGGGAGGAAGGCATCTTTCCACTCTTCCTCAAAGAGGAAGGAGGGGAGCAAAAGGGAGAGCAGGGCAGGATTCAGGGGGCTGCAGGGAGCCCGGGGGCCTGAGTGCTGAGAAGGGGGCAGACCTGGGGTTCCAGGCTACCTATCCAGGAGGGCGAAGTGTGGTACCATGGGCCACCTCAGCCCATTCCCCTCCATTGCCTCTTGCTCAGGTGACACCTCCTGGGCCTCTGGGGATAGAGGTGGGGGAGGGGCTGGCTGTGGGCGGGAGGGGACACCCAGGTCTCCATGGGTGGTGAGATGCAAGATGCCTAAGCTACAGCCACCCCTCACCCCCAATTTGGAATCATGGCAAGGGACTCCAAGAGCCTGTGACTCTGCCTCCGCTCCGCAGCTTGCTTTCTGGGCTGGCTTCCTTGGGTCCTTCCATACCGCCCCCCTCCCCAACCCCAGGGGCCTAGAAGTTTAGATGCCATGGCAACCGCCTCCCTCCAGCCCGCAGGTGCAGCCTCTCTCTGGCAGCCTACCTTTTTGGTTGAGACCAGTCAAAGCAAGTCCCTGCAGCAGCATTTCTTTCTGGTTTCCCACTTTGGCCAACGTGAGGCAACAGGTCGGCTGTAGTCAGAACATTTTCCGGAGCCCTCCGGAAAGGGCCCGTTTTCTCCGTTTCTGTGCAATGCTGCACTGGCCGCAACGCGTGTGCGCAGGTCACGCCTGGGTCCGGGGTTCGGTGGCCCTGGTGGCTCGGTGGCCAGCGTCCTCTCGTGGAGCTCTAGGGTCCAGGGGCCCGGGCCACCCCTCCTCCTCTCCGCGCCGCGGCCCGGCGACCTGGGCGGCCCGGCTGTCCTCCATGTGGGCGGGCGGGCGGGCGGGCGGGCGGGAGCGGCCCCCTCCTGCGGGGCCGCTGGGGCCACAGGCGCTCACTCGATCCGCACCTGCAGGCGGACGTTGAACATCACGGAGGCCACGATGTAGAAGTAGGGGAAGTTCACGCGCAGCCGCCAGGCCAGGTCAAAGAAGGTGAGCAGCGTGCGCGTGAGCCCCTTGCAGAAGGCGCCGTAGGAGCCGCGGGCCGCGGCCAAGCGCGAAAGTCGCACCGCCACACCGGACAGGGCCGCAGCCGCTGCCGCCACCGACAGAGCCGCGGATGCCGCCATGGGCCGGGCAGGCTCAGGCCCCGCGGACCCGCAGGAGCACGAGCCAAGGGCAGGTGGACTTGAGGCCGGGGCACCCTCAAGCCCCGCCCTCGGTCTCCTCCCGGACGGGGCACTGGTTGCCGCAGCAGCAGCTACTGCTCCTCCTCCGCTGCTCTAGAGCTGCGCAGCCATCTTGCCAGCGTAGCTCCGCCTCTATCCTAGCCACGCCCCTTACTGGGAGCCACAAAGCTGCGGCTAGAGATATAGCCCCGCCCAGGGAACCAGCTCCGCAAGCAAGCCTCATTGGAGATGCCACTGGGCCTGCTAACCCAAGCTCCTAAGAGCAGAGTTAGAGGGCCTGAGCTAATTGAAAGGCACTGCTCCCCTGGAGGGGTGTAGGGGGGTGGGGGGTTGGAGTGTAGGGACAGCTGTGTTGATTCTGTCCAGTGGGCCCATCAGAAGGCCCCTCCTGTTCACGACCCTCCCCAATGTCTTTTACAGAGCTTTTGTCGCTTTAGGAACATCATTTTACTACAGACTGCAACTCATCTACACCAGGGAGTTAAAAAATATCACAGAAATTCCAAGTTACTTGGCAATTTCACCTACAAATTGTAGCCTGAGACCTGTGGGCACAAAACCAGGAAGAGACCTAGCTAGGACTGGATCTCAGATCTGGGTCTCAGATCTGCTGAATAATACCCCTTCTTTTTACAACTAACTGCATAACATTAACAGGAGTAAGAAGAAATACTGTTAAGAAAGAGACAAGTGGGAAAGTGAAATATTCTGATTTGGTCTGAGTCATCTTGAAACCAGATCCTCTCCATAGGTTGCCTTGAATTGCCCAGGACATTACCCTTCTCTCATTCAATACTTCTTCAAGTATTTATTAAACACTGATTATCCTCTAGGCTTTGTTCTATGTGCTGGAAGCAAAGTAGAGAAAGGCAACAAAATCCTTGCTCCCAAGGAGCTAATATTTATTTATTTATTTAAAAAATATATTTTATTGATTTTTTACAGAGAGGAAGAGAGAGGGATAGAGAGTTAGAAACATTGAAGATAGAGAAACATCAATCAGCTGCCTCTTGCACACCCCCTACTGGGGATGTGCCCGCAACCAAGGTATATGCCCTTGACCAGAATCGAACCTGGGACCTTTCAGTCCGCAGTTCGACGCTCTATCCACTGAGCCAAACCGGTTTCAGCAAGGAGCTAATATTTCATTGGAGGGTGAGCATGGCGGGGGGGGGGGGGGGGGGGAGAGAGAGAGAGAGAGAGACAATACATCTGCAAGTAAATCAATAGATAAGATTTTTCAGCTAGTAACCAGGGACATACAATATAGCAGGAGTGTATAATAGAGTGTTTCACACTAAAAGAGAACTCTTTCATAGAATTTGGTCAGGGAAAGCAACTCTAAGGAGGTTACATTTTAGCTGAAATCCAAGGGACTATGGGAAATAAATAGCTTTGAAAAAGCTAAAGGAAGAGCCATCCAGGTTGAGAGAACAGCAATTGCTGATGCAGTAAAGTTGATTCTGCTTAGGCACTGTTGATGAAGTCTTTGCCTAAGTTCTTTTTAGAGGTAATATATTTTTTTCTGCAAAGAATGCAGGTCAATAAGATAAGTGGATACACATAATGAAATTGTATGTTATACTTGAAAATAAGAGACTAGATATACACACAGCAAATCTACAGATGAAAAAAGTAAGAAAGAGGATGAAATGTATATAACAAAGTACCATTTTGGTAAAATGAAAGTGGGTGCACAGGACATAAGAAGTCAGGTTTTTACTGTCCCAAAAATAAGTTACAAATAAGCAAGAAGGAAAGTAAGAATGAACCCTGTGGTGCTGGACCACACTTGGAGTAGAAGGCTGAATAGTCTGTATTTTATGAATCATTCATAATTTATGTATCTATGCAGCCCCTTTTCCTAGAGTTATTGGGTGCTTATTATGTGCCAGGGTTATTTGTAGTGTTTGTCTGCCAATGGGCAAGGTTTCCCTATGATATACACTCAGGAGTCATAATGTTAGCCAAAATGTGTGCATCTTGAACACTTATTAGCTAATTCCGTTTTCCAAAGTGTCGGCAGCAATCATATGCCTTCCATCAGTGGATAAAAGTTGCACCACCTGTCCTGTCCTATTCTTGATATAACCCATTAAAATTTTTGCCAGTCTGAGAGATGTGAATTGGCATGTCATTGTGCTTTAATATACATTTATTTGTCCAGTTACTGATGAAGCCAAGAATCTTTTATTTTCTTTTTTAAAATATATATTTTTTCATTGCTTTCAGAAAGGAAGGGAGAGGAAGAGAGAGATAGAAACATCAATGATGAGAGAGAATCATTGATTGGCTGCCTCCTGCACACTCCCCCACTGGGGATCTAGCCCACAACCCGGACATGTGCCCTTACTGGGAATAGAACTGTGACCTCCTAGTTCATAGGTCAATGCTCAACCACTGAACCACAGTGGCCTGGCATGCCAAGTATCTTTTCAATGTCTATTGGCAATTTGGTTTCCTCCTCTAAGAACTGCTTCTTCCAAATCTTCTGTCCACTTTTCTTTTTTTTTTCCTGTCCACTTTTCTATTGGACTATTTGGTAGAAATAAAAATTATTTTAGATTGATTTTACATCTAGAATGCTTGCTAAACTCTCTTAATAATTTGAATGATTAATATGTGATTCTCTCAGAGGGAAGGTGGGGGTGGGGTGGGTAGGAAGAGATTAACCAAAGAACTTGTAAGCATACATGCATAACCCATGGACACAGACAATAGTGTAGTGAAGGCCTGGGGCAGAGGGCAGGGGCTGGCTAGAAGGGGTCAATGGGGCAAATAAGGAGGACATATGTAATACTTGAAACAATAAAGTTTTAATAAAAAATAAACATTAAAAAATATCTGAAATTGAACAACAAAATAAGACTCAAAGCATGGAGGCATGGAACAGACTGACATACCTCTATGTGGGGTTGGGGGCATGAGGAGAGATAAACCTAAGAACTTATATACTTATATGTATAGCCCATGGACATGGGCAATAGGGTAGTTAAGACCCAGGGGAGTGTAGAGGCTGGGAGGAAGGAGGTGAAGGGGGAGAAATGGGAAATATCTGTAATACTATCAACAACAAAAATATGTTTTAAAAAATATCTGATTCTTTGTGCTTTCTAAGTAGAAAATCCTATAATCTGTAAAGAATGACAGTTTTCTATGTTTTTTTCTAACCTTATATGGATTTTTTTTTTGCATTACAAAGCCTAGTTAAAACTTTCAGTCTCCAGTGCTTCCTTGGTCTTGATCTTGATCTTAAAGGGGATGCTTTCAAAGTCTCACTGTGGATAGTTCTTATTCCAAGTATCTATCTCACTAACTCTCTAACTTCCTTCAAGTCCTTGCTCAACTATTAATTTTCTAATGAAGCTTATTCTGACTACTACCCTATTCTGACATACAACTTGCCACCCTTCTCCAGTACTCCAGAACTTCCTTTCCTGGTATATTTTTCCAAATTTCCAACATACCATATGTTTTAGTTATTTATTGCTTTAGCATCTACCCTTTCCTCAAGCCACAAGAATGTTATTTCTACATGGACCAAAGTTTTTGTCTTTCTGTTTGTTGATTTATTCCAAGCGCTCAGCAGAGTATATCAGTCAGCACTCAACAAATATTAATTAAATGAATGAATAAATGGAAATGTATTTGGCAGAGTAACTGGCTAGCATAATGATGTAAGCACTCAAAAATGATAGTAGTGCTCGGCCAGCATGGCTCAGTGGTTGAGCATCAAACTATGAACAGGAGGTCATGGTTCGATTCCTGGTCGGGGCATATGCTCAGGTTGCAGACTCAATCCTCAGTTTGGGGCGTGCAGGAGGCAGCTGACCAATGATTCCCTCTTATCATTGATGTTTCTCTCTCTCCCTCTCCCTCTCCCTTCCTCTCTGAAATCAATAATATATATATATATATATATATATATATATATATATATATATATATATATATTTAAATGGTAGTAGTGATTAAGAAAGAATTACATGATAAACTACCACTAGACTCTATAAAAGGTATTGGCCATCCCTAAAATGTTACATACCCACAAGTACACACACACACACACACACACACACACACACACACACACCACCCAAGCAGCAGGTAACAATTTCTGGGTTTTATTTTCATTTGATCCCATTCTCATGCCCATAACCCCTTACAGGCACCATTCCAGACAGAGTCTACTCTGAAAAGCACTTCTGCAAGATATGGAGGCTAGAGGGATGCATTCTTTCTCTGGCACTGGTGGTGGCAGGCTAGTGCAGGCTTAAGGGAGTGGGGGTTCCTGCAGCTTTCTCAGACTCCACATTCCCATCAGTCTCCAGTTCTGGGGCATCACGAAAGCTCTGGCTTTGGCACATCTAGCACTGTTCTGTATTGTTTTCTCTTTAACTGACTATTCTGGACTAATCTAAGGGATTAGACAGACAAGTTCGTTTCTTCATTGAATTTCTAATAAGGAAGATATGGCCAAGGGAATAGGCAGTTACCATATAGTGTGAAGGGCCCATCCATCAGTTTGTTAGTCAGTCAATAAAAATTGGCAAGGGCTTACACCAGAGTCCCAGACACTGTGCTAAGAAATATGAGAAATGTGGCTTGGTGTCTGGAGAAAAAAAGATGTCAAACAAATGAGGAATGAATAAACAACTCAAGGCAATGTGTGTTCATAAGAGACTTTCAGAGTGCTGATGTCTCTGAGCACCTAAAGCAGGAGTGGGGAGCCTTTTTTCTGCCAAGAGCCATTTGGATATTTATAATCCATTTAATATAAATTTATGTTGCTGTGAAAAAGGATCCTAGATTTATTGCATTTTGAGTCCCACCTGTGGTTGCACTGGCAGGGCCAGCCCAAATGATTTTGCAGGCCTTATATGGTCCATGGGCTGGATGTTCCCCATCCTGATGTAAAGGATGGCTGGTCACCCTGGCAACTGATCCAGCGTAAAGGGGCCAAGAAAATGTTACCAATTCGAGGCCCACTAGGGACTTTAGTCTTATTGTCAGAGCAACTAAAGAGTATTATTAGATGAGAACCAATTCAGAAATTGCAGAGTACGTACAAAGAAAGATCTAAAATCAATTACCTAACCTGCCACCTTAAGAAACTAGAAATAGAAGAGTGACCTAAGCAAAAAGCAAGGCGAATGAAAGAAATTATAAAAATTAAAACAGAAATAAATGAACTAGAGAATAGAAAACAATGGAGAAAATCAATAAAACCAAAAGTTGTGAAGAAAAAGGATAGAAAGATGGCGACCGGCAGGCAGGTAGGGAGAGAGAGAGTGTGAGTGAGGAACCCATAGAGGAGAGTGTAGATGTGTGTGGTGTGTGTGTGTGTGTATGAAATAGGGTCAGTTAGATTCTGCAGGTCTTCCAAGGGGCTCCCGAACAGGGCAGCCCTAGACGGCGGAGCCCCGCGCACAAAGCGGACACTTCTCGGCGGTTGGTGCGGACGCAGAGACCACACCATCTTGGGAAACAGAGCTGCCTGAGACTCGGATCCTGGCTTCTGACACAAACCAGGACCCTGCAGCCACCGGGGACAGAGAACTGCTATCACAGCTTCAGACCAACAACAAGAATCCAGACTTCCAGGCAGATTTCCGTGAGTCAAAGAGCCTATCCCCCTCCTCGCAGGCGCTGATAGCGCCATAGTAACTGATAGACCCGCCCCTCCCCCAAGCTGCTGAGCGCCCACAGGCGTGCAGAAAGCGCCATAGTAACTGATAGACGCGCCCCTCGCCCAAGCTGCTCACAGGCGCGCACAGACAGCGCCATAGTAACTGATAGACCCGCCCCTGGCCCAAGCTGCCGAGCTTTGTGCAGGGACGCGCTCCCTCTTAGGGAATTTGGCGCGCGCTCGCGCACGGGACAGAAGCAGCTCCCCGTCGGGGAAATCTGTCAGTGCGCACAGAGGGCTCCCCTTCGGGGAATTTGGCTCGCGGGTCACAGCTCCCCCTTCGGAGATTCTTCAGAGGGGCTTCCCTTTGGGGAATTTGGCGCGCAGGACGGACTCCGCCCCCCTTCTGGGACTTTGGAAGAGTGCACTGAGCCGGCTCACCTTCAGGTTTTTAAGAATGTGCGCTCTAGCCGGTTTGGCTCAGTAGAGAGAGCACACACAGGACGCAGCCCCACTTCAGGGAATTTGGCACGCCGGACACAGCTGCCTGGGATCCCTGACTCACAGCGCATTCACACTAAGAGCCAGCGACCCCAATTGTTGGTGCGTGCACACACAGGGACCCTGATTCTCAACGAGAAACCGCACAAGGCAACAGAGACTTTGACACTCGAGTCTTGGTGCAGACACAGGGAAACTCTGACTCCTGGCACATGCTAAGGATCTCATTCTCGGCACATACCAACAGTGTGGTGCAGACAGGGCCCCTGATTCTAAATGTGCACACGAGACCACACGGAACACTGGGGACACTGATCCTGGGCAAGTCTGGTTCCCACCAACCAAAGACAGCCACACGTCCTAGTGTCAGTGCACTTCAGTGAAACTAGGGTGGAGCGAAGTCCCCACAGCACACGGCCCAGGTCCACGCAAACAGAAGCTTGAGCTTTCTGGTAATAGCCAGAATGGGGAAACGAAATAACTCACAGAGGAAAGAAAATGTGGAGTCGCCAAGAAAGGAAATTAGTGAAAATGAAGCTTGCAACATGACCGAAAAGGAGTTCAGAGTAATGGTCATGGAATTTATACATCGGATGGATGAGAAAATCAACAACTTATGCAAGAATCAGGAAGAAATGAAAAGTGATATAGCTACAATCAAAAACACCATGGAAAGTTTCAACAGTAGATTACAAGAAGCAGAGGACCGAATTAGTGAGTTAGAAGATCAGGTACAGAAACAAGCTCAAGCTGAACAGCAATTGGAGAAAAAAATTAAAAAGCAGGAGGAAAGCCTAAGGGAGCTTCGGGACAACATGAAACGAAGTAACATGCGTATAATAGGGCTGCCAGAAGGACAAGAAGAGCAGCAGGGATTAGAAAATCTATTTGAAGAAATAATGACAGAAAACTTCCCGGATATGGGAAAGATAAAAGTTACGCAAGTAAAGAGAGTCCCAAGCAGGATCAACCCCAAAAGACCCACGCCAAGACATGTCATAATTTCAATGGCAAATATAAATGATAAAGAGAGAATCCTAAAGGCGGCAAGAGAGAGACAGAGAGTTACCTACAAAGGAACACCCATCAGATTGTCAAATGATTACTCATCAGAAACACAACAAGCTAGAAGTGAATGGAAGGAGGTATACAAAGTGTTGCAAAGCAAAGGACTGAATCCAAGAATACTATATCCAGCAAGACTATCAATCAAAATTGAAGGGGAAATCAGGAGCTTTGCAGACAAAAAAAGCCTCAGGGAGTTTATCACCACCAAACCAGCAATGCAAGAATTGCTAAAGGGAATACTGTAAAAAGAAGAAATAAACAGGTAAGAAGGAATACAGACACAAAAATAGATATGACTGCAAACAAATACCTTTCAGTAATAACTTTAAATGTAAACGGACTAAATGCTCCAATCAAAAGACATCGAGTAGCTGAATGGATAAAAAAACACGACCCATATATATGCTGTCTACAAGAGACCCACCTCAGAACAAGAGACTCACACAGATTGAAAGTGAAGGGATGGAAAAATATCTTTCAGGCAAATGGAAATGAAAAAAAAGCTGGGGTAGCAATACTTATATCTGACAAAATAGACCTCAAAGTAAATGCCATAACAAGAGATAAGGAAGGCCACTTCATAATACTAAAGGGAGAAATCCAACAAGAAGAAATAATTCTGGTAAACATATACGCTCCCAATATAGGAGCACCCAAATACATAAAAAAACTCCTGGAGGATATCAAGGGAGAGATTAATAGCAACACAATCATAGTAGGAGACTTTAATACCCCACTATCACCACTGGACAAATCCTCTAAACAAAAAATCAGCAAAGAAACAGCAATCCTAAATGAATCACTAGACCAGATGGAATTAATTGACATCTTCAGAACATTTCACCCCAAAGCCACAGAATATACATTCTTCTCAAGTGCACATGGGTCATTTTCAAAGATAGACCATATGCTGGGTCACAGGCAAAGTCTCTTCAAATTCAAGAAGATAGAAATTATATCAAGCATCTTCTCAGATCACAGTGGCATAAAACTGGAAATCAACTACAATAAATACAATCCAAAGAAATCAAACACATGGAGACTAAACAGCATGCTATTAAACAAGGACTGGGTCACCAGAGAGATCAAGGAAGAAATAAAAAACATCATGGCAACAAATGACAATGAAAACACAACAATCCAAAATCTATGGGACACAGTGAAAGCAGTCTTGAGAGGGAAGTTCATAGCTCTACAGGCCTATTGCAAAAAACAAGAAACAATGGTAATAAATTACTTAACCCTACAACTCAAAGAGCTAGAAAAAGAGCAGCAAGAAAAGCCCAGTGTAACCAGAAGGAAGGAAATAACAAAGATCAGAGCGGAGATAAATGACATAGAGACCAAAGAAACAATACATAAGATCAACAAAACCAAGAGCTGGTTCTTTGAAAGGATAAACAAGATTGATGGACCTCTAGCCAGGCTCACCAAGAAGCAAAGAGAGAGGACCCAAATAAACAAAATCAGAAATGAAAGAGATGAAATAACAACAGACCATGCTGAGATACAAAGGATTGTTACAAAATACTACGAACAACTCTATTCCAACAAACTGGACAATCTGGAGGAAATGGACATATTCCTAGAAAAATATAACCTTCCAAAAATCAATCAAGAAGAATCTAAACAGCTTAATAGGCCAATAACTATGGACGAAATTGAAGCAGTCATCAAAAAGCTTCCGGCAAACAAAAGCCCGGGGCCTGATGGCTTCACAGGAGAGTTTTACCAAACATTCAAGGAAGAACTAAAACCTATCCTCCTCAGACTATTCCAAAAAATTCAAGTGGAAGGAACACTTCCAAGCTCCTTCTATGAAGCCAGCATCACCCTAATACCAAAACCAGATAAAGACAACACAATGAAAGAGAATTACAGACCAATATCCCTCATGAACATAGATGCCAAAATCCTCAACAAAATTCTAGCAAATCGGCTCCAGCAGTACATCAGAAAGATCATACACCATGACCAAGTAGGATTTATCCCAGGAATGCAAGGATGGTACAATATCCGCAAATCAATAAACGTGATACATCACATAAACAAATTGAAAGATAAAAATCACATAGTCATATCAATTGATGCAGAAAAAGCATTTGACAAAATCCAACACCCTTTCTTGATAAAAGCTCTCAACAAGGTGGGAATAGATGGCTCATACCTCAACATAATAAAAGCTATATATGATAAACCCACAGCAAACATCATACTCAATGGACAAAAACTAAAGACATTTCCCCTAAGAACAGGAACAAGACAGGGATGCCCACTCTCACCACTCCTGTTTGACATAGTACTGGAAGTATTAGCCATTGCAATTAGACAAGAAGAAGAAATAAAAGGCATCCAGATTGGAAAAGAACAAGTAAAGCTGTCTTTATTTGCAGACGACATGATATTGTACATAAAAAATCCGAAAGACTCCGTCAAAAAACTAATAGACTTAATAAATGAATTCGGCAATGTAGCAGGATACAAAATTAACGCCAAGAAATCTATGGCCTTTCTATACACCAATAGTGAACTTACAGACAGAGAGACTAAAAAGGCAATCCCATTTACCATCGCACCAAAAAAATTAAGATACCTAGGAATAAACTTAACTAAGGAGGTAAAAGACCTATACACGGAAAACTACAGGACACTGAAAAAAGAGATAGAGGAAGACGTAAACAGATGGAAGAACATACCATGTTCATGGATTGGTAGAATCAACATCATTAAAATGTCCATACTACCCAAAGCAATCTATAGATTCAATGCACTCCCCATTAAAATACCAACGGCATATTTCACAGACCTTGAAAGAACTCTCCAAAAATTCATCTGGAATAAAAAAAGACCCCGAATAGCCACAGCAATCCTGAGAAAGAAGAATTAAGTAGGAGGGATCTCAATACCAGATTTCAAGCTGTATTACAAAGCCACTGTTCTCAAAACAGCCTGGTACTGGCACAAGAACAGACATATAGATCAATGGAACAGAATAGAGAATCCAGATATTGACCCAAACCACTATGCTCAATTAATATTTGACAAAGGAGGCATGAACATACAATGGAATAAAGACAGTCTCTTCAATAAATGGTGTTGGGAAAATTGGACAGATACATGCAAAAAAATGAAGCTTGATCACCAACTTACGCCATACACAAAAATAAACTCAAAATGGATACAGGACTTAAACATAAGACGGGAAACCATAAAAATACTAGAGCAATCCACAGGCAGCAAAATGTCAGACATATGCCAAAAGAAATTCTTCACTGACACTGCCCCTAGGGCAATGGAAGCTAAAGAGAAAATTAACAAATGGGACTACATCAAAATAAAAAGCTTTTTCACAGCAAAAGAAAACATCAACAAAACAACAAGAAGGCCCACTGCATGGGAGAACATATTTGCAAATGGCATCACTGATAAAGGTTTAATCTCCAACATCTACAGGCAGCTTATACAACTTAATAAAAGGAAGATAAATGATCCAATAAAAAAATGGGCAACAGACCTAAATAGAATCTTTTCAAAAGAAGACAGAAGGAAGGCCAAGAGACACATGAAAACATGCTCAACGTCACTAATTATCCGAGAGATGCAAATCAAAACAACAATGCGGTACCATCTCACACCTGTCAGAATGGCTATCATCAACAAATCAACAAACGACAAGTGTTGGCGAGGATGCGGAGAAAAAGGAACCCTCGTGCACTGCTGGTGGGATTGCAGACTGGTGCAGCCACTGTGGAGAACAGTATGGAGTTTCCTCAAAAAACTGAAAATGGAACTCCCATTTGACCCAGTAATCCCACTCCTGGGAATATATCCGAAGAAACTAGAAACACCAATCAGAAAGGATATATGCACCCCTATGTTCATAGCAGCGCAATTCACCATAGCTAAGATTTGGAAACAGCCTAGGTGCCCGTCAGCAGATGACTGGATCAGAAAACTGTGGTACATCTACACAATGGAATACTATGCTGCCATAAAAAAGAAGGAATTCTCATCATTTGCAGCAACCTGGGAGGAATTGGAGAACATTATGTTAAGTGAAATAAGTCAGTCAATGAAAGAAAAATACCACATGATCTCACTCATTTATGGATAATAAAGAACATTATAAACTTGAACAAAAAGATAGATACAGAGACAGTAAAGCATCAAACAGACTGTCAAATTACAAGGGGAAGGTTAGGGAGAGGTGGGGGAGATAAGAGATCAATCAAAGGACTTGTATGCATGCATATAAGCATGACCAATGGATGCAAAACTCTGGGGGGTGGGGGCATATATGGGAGTGGGGTGTGGGGAGGGCAATGGTAAGATATGTACACATATAATACCTTAATAAAAAAATTGAAAAAAAAAATAAAAAAATAAAACCAAAAGTTGTTTCTTTGAAATAAAAAAACAACTCTACCTAAACCTTTAGTTAGAGTGACCAAGAAAAAAGAAGACTCAAATTACTAAAATCAGAAATGAAAGAGAGGACATCTCTACCTTTAAAAAAAAGTATAAGAGAATGCTATGAACAATTACATGCCAAAAATTAAACTAAATGAAATCATAATTAACTGAAGAATAAATAGACATTGAATTGCCAATTTTAAATAGGTGATTAGTATGGTATGTGAATTGTATTTCAATGAAGCTACTATAAAAATTAAAATTAAACCTTCAAAATAAAGAAATAGAAAATCTGAATAGACAAGTAAAGAGATTGAATTCATAAGTAAAACAATTCACACACACACACACACACACACACACACACACACACACACACACACACAGTAGCTGAGGTTTAGAGTAATTCACTGGTGAATTCTACAAATCACTTAAAACATAATGAGTACCAATCTTTCTCAAACTCTCCCAAAATAGCAGAAGAGGAGAGAATACTCCCCAACTCATTCTATGAGAGTAGTCTTACCCTGATACAAAAACTAGACAAAAACATCACAAGAAAAAAAATAACCTCAGGCCAGTGCCCCTTATGAATATAGAAACAAAAATCCTCAAACTAATCCAGCAACATATAAAAGGATTGTACACAATGACTGTATTAATTGGCTAAAATGCCATAGCAAAATATCATGGACTGGATGACTTAAACAACAGAAATTTATTTTCTCACAATTTTGGAGGCTAGATGTCTAAGATCAAAATGTCAGCAAGTTGGATATTTTTCTGAGATCTCTTCTCTTTGGCTTGCAGATGGTCATTTTTCCCCCCTGTATCTTCACATGGTTTTTCCATTATCTGTATTTGTATCAAAATTTCCTCTTATAAAGCCAGTAGTGATATTGGATCAGGGCCCATCCTAATCACCTCCGTTTAACTTAATTGCCTCTTTACAGATCCTATCTCCAAACACGGTTACATTCTGAGGTACTTGGGATTAGAACTTCAGCATATAAATTTTAGGGGTACACAATTCAGCCCATAAAAATGACCAAGTGGAATTTATCCCAGAAATACAAAGTTGGTTAAAAATTAAAATCAATGTTGTACACCATATTAATAGGATAAAGGCCCAAATCACATGATCACCTCAATAGAAAAAAACATTTCATATAAACAAACATCCTTTCGTGTATATTCCATTGAGATCCTCTCCTAAAACCTCCCATAAAATTTCTGCCTTTAGTAAATGTATAAGAACCCTCAAAACAAAGACCTAGGGTGGGTTCTCTCTATGCCCATGCCTTTCTTTCCCCTCAGAAGTGCATCTTTACTTTTCTTTCCTAAGCTCTAAGGGTCCCCAGGAGACTTGGTACCAGGGGAGCAACCAGTGGCAGTTCATCCTCGGCTTACCCCCTGAACCTATCTATCTTCAAAGCCCCCTGTTCTCTGAATTTTCAGTGACCTAACAGCAGCCCCACTGTGGCTCACTTCTTTCCTATAAAATTTCTAGACATCTAAAGCAGAGTACCGCCTAGGCTCTCTCCTGTTGCTTCTTCTAACCTAAGCCCTTCCTTTGTTTCACTGTCCCCAGCTTTAATAAATGTACTCTCAAAATCACCAGGACTCATATTCTGAAAGATTTCCTGCATGAAGTGAAGAACTCACACAGTACCGGTTGGCCTGAGGGAGAATGGTTCTGGGCTGGTCTCTTTCCAGTGAAATTATGACAGCAAACGTGATTTTGTAATTTTTTGAATCATGATTGAGTTATTTCAGAAAAGAGAGACAAATTTGTAAAAGGTTTCTGTGGTTTTGCTGTGTCTAGGGAAAAGAACAGGCAAATGTATATTGCCTTTGTTTGTTTGTTCATTTGTTTTATTGATTGATTGTCTCACACTGACCTGTATTCAACTCACTAGAGAAGAGTATTTTCAAAGGAACAGTGTTTTTATGGCAATTTTGCTTTTAGAGAGAAGTTGTAGTCTTGGATTCTGTACTTGATGTCAATAGAACTTTAGTTCTTAGACTTGTTTTTTTTCTTCAGAAGATTTCCTTCTAATTCTAAATGTTGAGATGGCTTTTAAAGCCAAGGTTGTGTTTGCCATACTTATCAAGAAAATAAGAATGGATACCAGTACACAGTTTTTATTTTGCTAAGTGGAACATCTGAACAGGATAGAATATAGACTGAAGGAGAACCCAATAAAGAACCACAAACTGCATAAAAAAGAAAGAAAGAATGTTTTAGACTTATAAATATCAAGTTAAAACCCTATCAAAGTGGTGCTGTAAAAGATTAGATGTTGTGTTGTACAATAAAATTAGTTTTTTACTATGTGAATCCAGTGTTTGTTTCTGTAATTACACTGTGCTCAGTCAATCTCTTTGGTAAGTCATCTCACCTGCATGTCTCAATGTTTTTATGCAATTCAAATACTTCTTTCAAGGCTTTAAGGACAGGAAAAGTTTCTACATATCTGAAACACCTTGAACTTCCTTTCTTAAAATACTTCCCACTATCTATCCTATATAATAAAAGGCCAATATGCAAATCCATAGAACAACAGAACGACCAGTCACTATGATATGCACTGACCACCAGGGGGCAGATGCTCAATGCAGGAGCTGCCCCCTGGTGGTCAGTGCGCTCCCACAGGGGGAGCACCGCTCAGCCAGAAGTCGAGCTCACGGCTGGAGAGCACAGCGGTGGTGCCGGGAGCCTCTCCCACCTTCGTGGCAGCATTAAGGACCCCTTGGGGGGATGTCCGCCTACCAGCTTAGGCCCACTCCCTTCAGGGATATCCCCCAAGGGGTCCCAGACTGTGAGAGGGTGTAGGCCGGGCTAAGGGACACTGCCGCCCAGTGCACGAATGTTGTGCACCGGGCCTCTAGTAGTCAAATAAGCAAGAACAAAGAGAAAAATCCATCTGCTCTTCCCTCTTCCATGTTAGTATAATGAAATCATCATTAGACTAAAGTTTTACAGCCTATTACCTCCACCTTGTTTTCTGAACCTAATAAATTGCTATTTTTTAAGGACTAAAACCATCTAATATCAGTAATACCATATGGTTCAGTGTAAGTATATTATTATATAAAAAGTAGATTATAAAATATGATAGTACACAGAAATATCAATATTATGCTGTTCCTTAAGACATTTTCTTCATCTACATCTAGAATCACAAATTCAAATGAGATGCAACAGATGCACTGAATGTGTGAGGTGGCTAGACATAAGAACTAAAGGTGACATGGAGGCAAAGGTGAACTGAAGAATCCATGTTTATCCAAAATTGATTAAAATCTTTAAAACATAAAAGCAAAATGGCAGTCATTATAATAAACCCAAGACAATTAACAGTCTCACTTGCTATCACTTTCTCACAAAAATTATATAATTATGTGAGGATTCTGTTTGAGTGACAGATAATATTTGACTGTATGCAAATCAGGATCATAATGGCATACTATTTGCTGCAACAAAGATGTGGGGTTTTATATGCAAGAATTAAGTTAAATAAAGCAGTTTATTCTAACTATGGCTACTTTTACAAACATAAATATTATGTTCTTCAACTTTTATGTCTTAATATAAAAACTTTACTAGTAGCAAGCTTTGTAGTATATATACTGAAAGGTTTTCTAGATTAAAATAACATCAATAAATAATGTAATACTTGTTTTAAAGATGATACTAATAATGTTACTTCTAATTGCTATTTGATGAACCCCTACAAATTATTGGTATTTGCTCCAAGAAACTCTACAAGTATTATCTCATGTAATCCCTTTACATTAAACCTATATGATAATTTTTTCACTAGGTTAGAGACAAGGAAATGAGTATCAGAGGCTATCCTCACACTCTCTAAAAACAAACAACTCCCAAGAAATTCTTAGCATGCAAACCCATTATGTAAATAAACAAAGAATTTTTTAAAACTTGTGTAAAAGCATTGCAATATGGAAAATTCTGCTATTGTACTAGAGATAAAATATATGAGAGGCAGTTCCTAACTTTGCTTAGATGTTCAGAGAACTTGCCAACACTAGATACCTTTTTTGGTATCAGCAGCAGCCCACTTTATTATTATTATATTTTTTAGCAAAGACATTTTATTCAAAGCATTTATTGAGTTCTTTGCTATTTTTTAATCTAAAAATATATCTGTGGTCTTCACAACTTTGCTCACCTATTTGCTTATATTTGGTCTGGGGTTGGGAGCTATGTGGCTCCTTCTCAGGTATTCTGATCCTTTAATAAGTAGAAGGGTCACAGGTCCTGCAGTTATATGGGCACTAAGTGTGAATTGCATCCCTACCTAAGCTTTCTAGATCTGTCTCTTCATTGTGAACATATTCGCTCTAGCCTGGGTGAAATCTAAGTTGATTTATATTTCTTGGATTCTTTTTTAAGGTGAAAGATATATGTCTGGGTGGCTGTTCATTGATGTGATCAGTCCAAATAATATTCCATTTCAGCAGGATACACTGAGCAGGCATCTTCAGATCAGCATGAACAACGAGGCTGACTTCCAAGTATTATCAGTGGGCCCTTGAGGACTACCTTGGAAATAAGGTACTTCGTTCCAGTGATGGTGTCTTGGGCAAAGATCTCAGAGCACATTAAGAAAAAACTTCTGTTGGCATTTTAAGTAGTCTTATTGGTCACTTGAGTGTTTGACAGAAAACTATAGAGCATTTACCTGCACCTGAGTCACGGTCATTTTTATCCTTGTTTGACTTTTTGTTACATCATTAAAATAGGAACTTTTGTTCTTCTTGGCCCCGTCATAGGCAGTCTGTTGTACTAAGTCTTGTCCCTTCCCCTGTGATGGGTTCCTGGATCACTTGGGCCGTAGTGAACTGCCAGTTACATTCCTGCTTTGTTTAGTTAGCTGTATGCTTATCTTAGGCTGGCATATAGAATTCACTTGGCACAGTTGTGCACAGGGACTGTTGCACTGCTCCCTGGTTTCATTATCATGGTGACTGTTGCTCCCAAAAAGCTTACATTTAAGAAAATATAGAATCCTTTCAATTAAAAAAAATGCTAAATGGTGATTCTACAAAGTGTAAAGTTGGTTAATATGATTTAACTTTTCCCTTCAATGGCTTAGTCCCTTTCTCCCCAATTATGACATTGCTCTCCAGATTCTGATTGATCGGAAAAATATTTCAGTGAATTTCTCTCAATAACTATAGCTCCCTGCTCACCTTTCCTATGAGTTTGTTTTGTTTTAATATAATTATGTTTTCATAGTAGTGTAGGTCTTGTAACTTGGGAAATTTCTGGTTAACCTGATGACCATATTTTAATTTTATAGCTTTTTAAATATATGTTTAACTAGTGGTTCTTTTTAGTTATATAAATTTTCATTCCTGGATTGGCTTTCCATTCCATTTTTTTTCTAGCAATCTTTTGGAGGAGTAAGCTGCTGATAATGCTAATAATGAGTATAGTGTACACATTCATTTTTCATTTTTGCCATATTCAAAGGGATTTCCCAGGAGCATTTGTGAGCACAGATAGGGGTTCCCACAGCCAGTAACTGTGTTGTGAGGATAGACATCATATAAGGAACCCACCTCCTCAAGGCATGGCTTTCTAATGAATAGTGTGATGTGAAGAAATGCAATACATTCCTAAATGTTAGCATATTAAAATATTTAACTGCATGGTTTACTATTGGAAGTAATATTTTAAAAATATATAGAGAAGTAGAAAACATAGTCAAGAAGGTAACAAAATGGAACTTTTCATCTCTTTCATCCTTCCCACAAAAGTCATCTTGGACTCTCCTCAAATGCCCTTCATATCTATGTTTACTACAATTCAGTTCATTTTGCCTTCAAAATGTCTTTTTAACCCTTCCCTTCTCCTGATTTCCACCACCATTGACTTCGTTAAGTTCTTTGTTAGGTTTTGCTGGGGATACTTGAATAGTATTTTAATCTTTCCAAAACACAACACTGAGTCCTCTATAATTCATTCTAAAGTACATGTCTGGTCACTTTCTTGCTTAACGTTCTTCAATGACTGTCATGTACACTCAAGATAAAAACCAAACTGCATCACTGCTATGGTCTGAATGTTTGTGTTGCCCTTTTTTGCACCCTAATGTCATTGTGTTGGTACTAGGAAGTGAGGCCTTTGGGAAGTCATTAGGTCATAAGGGTGGAGTCCTCATGAGTGGAATTAGTGCTCTTTAAGAGTCCTGACCAAGATCCCTCACCCTTTCTACCAGATAAGAACAGAGATAAAGGTGTTATGAACCCAGAACAGAGCCCTCACCCAACCATATTGGCACCATGATCTTGGACTTTCGGCCTCTAGAATTGTGAGAAATAAAGTTGTTTATAAGCCAACCAGTGCATGGTATTTGTTATAGCAGCCCGAAGGAAGTAAGACAATCACCAAGCAAAAGAAAGACTTTTATTATTGACCTCTTGCCCGTCAGCCATCACACCAATCATTTTTAGCCATTCCCAGTTCCCCAAATATATCATGGCCTCTTTTCTGTCTTTGACCTGAATCACTTTGCATGGACTGCCCTTCATCTTTCCATAGTAACCATTATGTAGATTATAGGGTGATAATTAAATTAAATATGTGAACTCTAGCAGCAGTATACCAGGATTCAAAACCAACTTCAACCACTAACGACCTGTGACTTTAGGCAAAGTACTATGTCTATGTCTATGTCTACGTCTATGTCTATGTCTATGAATCTCTACCTCTGTCTCTATCTATATGAACAGTTTTTTCTGTTATAATATGGAGCAGGTAACTGAATCTAACTCATAGCTTAAGCTTTAAGGATCAAATGAGGCAATTCATGTGAAGATTTTCATACAATGCTTACCTCATGCATAAGTAATACTCATGAGGTCATATTCTGAGAGCTAAGGATACATTACTCAACAAAACAAGGGGGGATTCCAGTCCACATATAGTGCATATATTCTAGTGCAGACAGACAATAAATAAAATCAAGTATATTATACAGTGTGTTGAAAATGTAAAAACTCCAAAGAAGAAAACTAAAGCAGGGCATGCCAGGGGTATCAATTAAGTTAGGATGGTCAGGGAAAACCTTATTGGAAAAATGAACTTTGGCCAAATTTTTTTTTTTACCAAAATCTTGAAGGAGGTGAGAAGGTGAACAATATGGACATTTATGGAAAGAATATTCCAGACAGAGGAAACAGCAGGGTAAAGACCCTGAGGTGGGAATGTGCCTGGTGAGGTTGGTGAACATGAGGGAGACCATTGTCTCTGAAACAAAGTTGGTGGACTATCAGAGGGAAAGGTGGTGGTAAAATAAATCATGTAGTAGTTTTGGGGGACATTTTAAGCACTTTGGTTTTTATTCTGAGTGACATAAAAAAGTATACTATTTCTATTGGCTATTATTGTGTAAGAATCTTTCTGAAAAATGCACTGTTGGTGGGGCTACAAGCTAGGGTAACCTCTATGGAAAACAGTATAGAGAGTCCTCAAAAATCTAAAAATAGATATACTATAGATCCCAGCAATTCCACCCCTTGGTATTTATTCAAAGAAAAGAAAGATGCAGGAGGCAGTGGATCAATGATTCTCTGTCATCATTGATGTTTATGTCTTCCTCTTCCTCCCCTTCCTCTCTGAAATCAATAAAAACGTACTAAAAAAAAAAGAAACAGACTCACAGACACAGAGAACAGACTGATGGTTGCCAGAGGGAAGAGGGGTTAGAAGGCTGAGTGAAAAAGGTGATGGGATTAAGAAATACAAATTGGTAGTTACAAAATAAACATGGGGGTGTAAAGTACAACACAGAGAATATAGTTAATAATATTATAATAAGTATGTATGGTGCCAGGGGGGTACTTGAAATATGTGGGGGGTCACTTTATAAAGGATAATATTGTCTACCCACTATGCTGTACAACTGAAACTAATACAAAATAATATTGAATGTCAACTTTACTTGAAAATTAATTTTTTAAAAATATATTTTTATTGATTTCAGAGAGGAAGGGAAAGGGAGAGAGAGAGAGAGAGAAACATCAATGATGAGAGAGAATCATTGATTGGCTGCCTCCTGCATGCCTCCTACTGGGGATCGAGCCCACAACCCAGGCATGTGCCCTTGGCTGGAATCAAACCTGGGACCCTTCAGTCCCCAGGCCGACTCTCTATCCACTGAGCAAAACCAGCTGGGGCAAAAATTAAATTTTTTAAAAAGCTCTCCTCTTGCTACAGGAAGAGAAGAAATAAAATGGTAATAATAGTTTGTGAATGTTTAATCACTTATGCTATGTACCTGAAACTAATATAATACTGTATGTCAACTATAAATTAAAATTTTTTTAATTTTAAAAATAAAATAAATAATAATTTTAAAAAATGTTCTTTATAAACAATTGCAATAATGATTAATCCTACATAATAAAATGGTAATATGTAAATTACCATCACTCCGCTACGCCCACGATTGGGCCAGCAGGAGGCGCAGGGGGCGGGACTCAGGGTGGCCGGGGTAGCTGATTGGGCCAGAAGGACGCTGAGCTCACGGCGCCTCTGGCGCCGCGAGCTCAGCGTCTGTACCATGGCTGCCGGAGGCTTTCGGAAGGCCTGGGGCGCCTGCGGACAGCCAGCCGGACAGGTCCCCCGCGATCAAAGGCCAAAGCGGGGGACCTGGCCGCCTGTCTGCTCCGGCGCAAGGCCTTTCGAAAGCCTCCGCAGCGCCGGAGGCTTTCGGAAGGCCTGGGGCGCCTGCGGACAGCCAGCCGGACAGGTCCCCCGCGATCAAAGGCCAAAGCGGGGGACCTGGCCGCCTGTCTGCTCCGGCGCAAGGCCTTTCGAAAGCCTCCGCAGCGCCGGAGGCTTTCGGAAGGCCTGGGGCGCCTGCGGACAGCCAGCCGGACAGGTCCCCCGCGATCAAAGGCCAAAGCGGGGGACCTGGCCGCCTGTCTGCTCCAGCGCAAGGCCTTTCGAAAGCCTCCGCAGCGCCGGAGGCTTTCGGAAGGCCTGGGGCACCGGCGGACAGCCCGCTGGTGCACCAGGTGCATGATTAAATCATGCACTGGGCCTCTAGTAATTAAATAAAAATGACAAGTTATTAGTTAATAATGAATCCACAAAATAATAGCTTTTCATCTAGGATAATTACTTTACATTCAAAAACAATAAATGTGCCCTAGCTGGTTTGGCTCAGTGGATAGAGCGTTGGCCTGCAGACCAAAGGGTCCCAGGTTTGATTCTGGTCAGGGGCACATGCCCAGGTTGCAGGCTCAATCCCAAGTAGCAGGTGTGCAGGGGGCAGCTGATAGCAGGTGTGCAGGAGGCAGCTGATCAATGATTCTCTCTCATCATTGATGTTTCTATCACTCTCTCTCCCTCTGAAATATATATATATATATAATTCTCAAACCTTACTTCTACTATCTCTCAGAACAATTTTGAAAAAAGTATTTTGGAAAGAATTTTGAAGCTTATGAAGAAGCATCTTTGTCCCCTATAATCAATAAAATATTTTTTCAGTGATGAAAAAAGAAAAGAAAGACACTAATTCAAAACGATATATGTACTTTTATGTTCAATGCAGCATTATTTACAACAGCCAACATATGGAAGCATACTAGGTGTCCATCAAAGATGAATGCATAAAGAAAATGCAACACACACACACACACACACACACACACACACACACAGGAATATTTTGCAGCAATAAAAAAGAATTAAATCTTGCCATTAGCAACAACACAGACACACATGGAGGGCACTATGCTAAGTGAAATAAGCTTGGCAGGCAAAGACAAATACCTTATGGTTCCACTTACATGTGGAATCTAAAAAACTAAAACAAGCAAAGAAAATAAAACAAAAATAGACTCATAGAAAAACAGACCAAAAGAATGGTAACCAGAAGCGAGGAGGTGTGGGAAAGGGGGGAAAGAGGTAGGGGAATATAGTCTATAATATTTTTATTAGTGACAGATGATTACTAGAATTAGTGGGGTGATGACATTGTAAGGTATAAATATGTTGACGCACTATATTGTACACCTGAAACTAATACAACCAATATAAGATTGTATAGCAACTATACTTAGAAAAAATAAAATTAAACAAATTTAAAACAGGATATGTTGAAATAGCAGAGATACTTTTAGAAAGAGGGCCAACTAATATCCAGGTGATTTAATTTATTTATTGCGAGACAAAATAAACATACCATAAATATCGCACTCTAAAATGTAAAATTTTGTGATTTTAGTATATTCATAACGCTCTGCAACCATGTAACATCACTACCTATCCAGAAGAAAACAGATACCCATCAGCAATCATCACTATCATCCCCAACACCACGAGCCCTGGCAATCACAAATCTCAGTTTTGGCTCTATGGGTTTGCTTATTTCGTACATTTCCTACACATGGAGTCCTACAATGTATAGCTTTGTGACTGGCTTCTTTCAGTTAGCACACTGTTTTCAAAATACCTGTGGTAGAAGACATCACTACTTCATTCTTTTACGTGGCTAAATACTCCCCCATTGCACAGATGTACCACTTTGTTTATCCAATAATCATTGGATGGACATTCGTGTTGTTTCCTCTGGTGTGTGTGTGTGTGTGTGTTAATCGTCATCGTTGATTTTTTTTTTTAGAGAGAGAGTAGGGGGTAGTGGGGGAGGGGAGTGGGGAGAGACCGAAAGAGAGAAACATTGATATGAGAGAGGCACATCGATTGGTTGCCTGCTGCTGGCGACCAGGGATCGAGCCTGCAATGGAGGTACTTGCCCTTGACTGGGATGGAACCAAGGACTCTTCATTCCTCGGGTTGACGCTGTAACTTCTGAGCCAAACCGACTAGGGCTCTGTTTGGCTCTTATTAATAAAGTTGACATGCATATTTGTGTACGATTGCTTGCGTGGACATGTTTTGAGTTGTCTTGGATATACAGTATATGTACTAGGGAGTGAAATTGCTGATTCACGTGGTCACTACATTTTTTGAGACATTTAAACATTTTTAATAATTTAGTAATTCTACCTGGTTCATTATTTCTCTCAAGTTTGAGGTCTCTCGTGTTTCATAAACGCAAATATTAGAACAACAATGGGCCAGTCAAACCGGAGGAACACTTATTAAAATGTCCTTAATGCGAGTGTCAGGAGCTCAGGGTTTGGGGGTGCGGGTGAGAAATCTGAGGTGTTGTTTTTTAAATATTCTTATTGATTTCGGAGAGGAAGGGAGAGGGAGAGAGAGATGGCAACATCAATGATGAGAGAGAGCCACCGATTGGCTGCCTCCTGCACGCCCCCTACTGGGGACGGAGCCTGGAACCCGGGCACGCGCCCTTGACCGGAATGGAACCCGGGACCCTTCAGTCCTCAGGCGGACGCTGTACCCACTGAGCCAAACCGGCTGGGGCAGAAATCTGAGTTTTGAACCAGCTCTCCGGGGAGTCTCTTGCCACAGAGGGTGTAGAATCCTGACTGGGCCTCAGGAAACTCACAAGTGTTCCCACCCGGACCTGCTCCCCCGTGCGGAGCGCCTAGCCCGCCAAGTCCCAACTCTAAGAAGACCCTGTTGGCCCCGCCCCCCAGCCATTGGGAGGAAAGAGCCGGTCTGCCTGCCGGGGGGCACGCAGTGGGGTCCTGGCCAAGCCTAGGCTGAATGGACGCCTAGGACCTAGGACGGCCAGCACCAGGACCTGCTGGAGAGCGCAGCGGTCGGCGTCGGGCAGAAGTGAGTCCCTAGTGTCGGGGGTGGGGTGGGGTGGGGTGGGGTGGGGGAGACTGCAATGGGTGTGCGGAGCGGGCTCCCGGGGACGCCCCCGCTCCGACGGCCCGCCTGGAGCACCGTCCTGGCCAAGGGACTGGGAGGAGGCGCGGGCGCGGGCCGCTGGTCCTCAGCGTGACGTGCTTGGGAAAGTAAGCGGCGGGCGCCCGTCCCGTCCCAACACAGCAACACAGGCGCGGGAATGGAAGGAGCGGGCGGCAGGCGCTGGTGCCGTCCCTCCGCCGACGGCCAGGAACCGAGGGGTGGGCGCGAGCAAATGGGCTTTGGTCCCTTTCACGGTCGGGCCTGTGGAGACAGAGGCGGGCACCCCACCCCCAACCCGGAGCAGGACATTACCCTCCCTTCACGGGCGGTGACATGAAGGAGGTGCCCGAATTCGGTGAGGCCCGAATTACCGCCCCTTCACGGGCAGGGGATTACCGCTCCTTCACGGGCGGAGATGCCCGAATTACCGCCCCTTCATGGAAAGAGGGGCGGACACACGTCCTGGACCCTCACCTGGAGCTGGAAATGAAGGAGGGCGTCCGGGGACACTGGGCTTCGGTCCTTTCAAGGGCGGGGGGGGGGGGGTGCCGGGACACAGCGGCGGGCCCACGCCCACCCCCATCCCCCACCCTCGACCTAAACAGGAGCTGGAATGACGGGGGGGCGGGGGTGCGGGGACACAGCGGCGGGCCCACGCCCACTCCCATCCCCCACCCTCGACCTAAACAGGAGCTGGAATGACGGGGGCGCGGGGGGGGGGGGGCGCCGTCCCTCACGGGTGGGGGATGCGGACAGGAGGCAGGCACACACCCCAGACCACAGCCCGGAGCAGGACGTGAAGGGGGGGGGGGGCGAGCACCAGACCCCTTCCCGCCTATAAAATAGAAAATGGAAGGAGCCGCAGGCCCACGGCCCTGACCCTAAACTGCAGCGGGACGCGAAGGAGGGGCTGGAGGCACCGGGCTTAGGTCCCTTCACGGGCGGGGGCGGGGGGCGGGGGTGTGTGGAGACAGTGGCGGGCACCCCTCCCCCCCACACACATACACCTTAACCGGGAGCGGGAAATGGGGGAACTGCGGGCACCAGGCCCCCTCCCTGCTGATCCGAGAGGAAATGGAAGGAGCGGCGGCTTCCTTCGCACCCAGAAGCCCACGTGGCTCCAGAGCGAGGACTAGCGAAGGCGGCGGGTCCGAAATTACGTCAACCAGCGAGGCTGCCAGGGCTCCTCCGGGGCCGGGGGCGCCCTCCCGGAAGCGAGACATCTGCGCTGCGAGAGCACCGCGCTGGGCGCTCGCCACAGGCGTCCGACTTTATTTACTTTATCTTTTAAATACTTTATTGTTGGCGGGAGGAAGGGCGAGGGATAGAGAGAGATCTAAGTGCGAGCGCGCCACCCATCGGCTGCCTCCCGCACGCCCCCTAGTGGGGAATTGAGCCAGCAAAGGGCCAGAAGGGAACTGGCCACCATTTGGTGCAAGGGAGGTCGCCCCAGCAACTGAGCCACACCCGCCAGGGGCTGGCCTCGGGTTTTCAACCCGCTTTTAGAAGGTTCGGGTCTCGTCCCCCTATCCTTTCCCCTAGGGTCCTCTTTTCAAGACTCCCGGTGCCTCTTTCCGCACACCTCTCTCTTTCTTCTTCTTCTTCTTTTAACCCGAGGATATTTTCCCATCGATTTTTAGAGAGAGTGGAAGAGAGGGAAAGTACGAGAGAAATACTGATGTGAGAGAAACACATGGATTGGTTATCTCCTGCAGGCGCCAGGATCAGGGCCCTCGCCAGGGAGAAGCCTGCAACGGAGGTGCCCTTGACCAAATTGAAACCGGGTCCTTTCAGTCCACAGGCCAATGCTCTATTCTCTGAGCCAAACCGGCTAGGGCTCCGCACACTTCTTTAATCACTGGACTGTGAGCACGGGCTCATTCCAGAGGGTCTGGAGAGAAGGCATCGGGCCTGTGGGGAAGTGAAGTTTTCATCCGGAAGGGCCGAAGGAGGGAAAACCGGAGGGTCAATTCCATGGGAGACCTGGTACAAGGTTTGGGTCAGTAAGGGAAGAGCTGCCCAGCTGTGACACTGGAGTACATGAAAGGTGGGTCCCCAGACTAAATCGTTAGGGTTCCCCTTAGGTGCCTAGACTGGCAGGGTGGGGAATAGAAGCTTTCTAGCAATTCGTTCTCTGGACAAGAGCCGTCTCTGTGCCAGGCATGCTGTTGTTCACTTTTCAAGAAATTGGATACCCCAAAGGCCATTTTAAAAGCAGATGTTACAAAGAGAAGTACTGGGTGTCATTTAAGAAACTAGCACAGGGATGAGATGGGAACAGAGTGAAGTTTTTTTATGACCGGGCAGGAAGAGAGCCATGAGTATTTTTATTTTTCTTCATCCCGAGCTGTGTGGGCAAATACAAAGGTACTGCGACTGCCTATGTCACCTCAGAGATTTCACTAAGAACATTTGGATGTTTTTATTTATTTTTATTTATTTTATTATTTTACTTGATAATTTTATTTTACTTTTTGTATCCTGCTACTTTTCCAAATTCATTTATTAGATCTAGTATGCATAGTTTTGGACATGAGCACTGCAGGAGGCTAAGTTTATAACCTTATCACCATTTCCCTCTGGCATTTGCTATGGGTTCTGGGACATGTTATTCAGTTCCCCGAAGCCTCAAGCCTCAGTGCCCTCGTCTGTATTCAGGACATAAAACTAGTACCCACTTTCTAACATTAGGTGAGGGCTAAATGAATATATATATATATATATATATATATGTATATATATATATATATATATACACACACACACACACACACACACACACACACACTAGTGACCCGGTGCACGAAATTTGTGCACATTCAAAGGAGATTAATTAGAGGAAAAATTTAATATTGCTATTTGCCCTTTCTCTGTAATAGAAGTGTCAGAGATGAAAGAAAATGAATAAAATGTATATGAAAACCTTCTTCCTGTCAGAGTCTGGGGCACACCATGGGACCCAGAGTCAAGTCCATGCCCACCCACATGCGCCTCAAAATCCCGTGAGACCCAGACCTGGCTGCCCCCCCCCCATTAGGCTAGATCCAGACCCGGCCAGTCCCACCCTTGTCAAGCCCTGCTGGGCAGAGGGCATAGCCTGAGGTCCCCCAGCCCAGACCAGGGCCGGGGGCATGCCTTCATCAAGCCCTGCCAGGTGGGGGACACGGCCTGAGATCCCCTGTCAAGCCCTGCTGAGTGGGGGGCATGGCCTGAGGTCCCCCATCAAACCCCGCCAGGCAGGGGGGGGGCACAGCCTCAGGTCCCTTGGCCCAGTACCAGGAGGGGGGTGCAGCCTCAGGTCCCCCGTCAAGCTCCACTGGGTGGGGGTTGCAGCCTGAGGTCCCCTGGCCCTGTGCTGGGACGGGGGGTGTAGCCTAAGATCCCCTGTCAAGTCCCGCCAGGCAGGGGGTGCGATCTGAGGTCCCCCAGCCTGGTGCTGGGGTGAGGGGTGCGGCCTGAAATCCCCTGTCAAGCCCCACCTGGTAGTGTGCATGGCCTGAGGTCCTCCGGCCTGGCACTGGGCCGGGGTGAGCAGCCTGAGGTCCCCTGGCCCAGCACCAGGATGGGAAGCACACCTTGAGATCGCCCGTCAAGCCCCGCCGGGGCGGGGGCATGGCCTCAGGTCCCCTGGCCTGGCACTGCTGCGGGGGGTGCAGCCTGAGGCCCCCCAGCCTGACGCCAGGGCCAGGGACATGGCATGAGGTCCCCTGTCAAGCCCTGACAGATGGGGGGCGTGGCCTGAGGTCCCCTGTCAAGCCCTATGGGGGCGGGGGAGGGCATAGCCTCAGGTCCCTGCTGATTGCTCATTAAGGCTCCTTATGGGAAATTGGCCTCAGCTGTGGGTGCAGCCACCTTTGTGATGGAGTGATGGTCAATTAGCATATTCCCTCTTTATTAGATAGGATGTGTGTGTGTGTGTGTGTGTGTGTGTGTGTGTGTGTGTGTGTGTGTTTATATATATGGCTTGGAATAGCACCTGGTACTTAGCGTGCTGAACATGATAACTGTCCTTCGTTATTAATGCAGACCAGATCCTGGTGGCCTGCTCTGGGCAGTGTGTTTTTGTCATGAGAAAAACCCTGGGAATGCATATGAGGTTCCTGATGATGTTGGCTCAAATATACATACCTGAAGTGGAGAAAAATGAGAGATTGATAAGTTGCTGTCTTTGCAGAGCATGGCTCTTGCTAAGATGCCTATAACTGCAGGTGACTGAGGGTTACTAAAAGCTATGTGAACTTTCAGATTTCCTTACTAGTATAATAAGTATTACTCCTGCAATGTAGATAGGAGATGATATGCTATTTTATTTTATTTAAATATATATTTTTGTTATTGATTTCAGAGAGGAAGGGAGATTGAGATAGAAATATTAGTGATGAGACAGAATCATTATCAGCTGCCTCTCCCACTCCCCACACTGGGGATTGAGCCCGCAACCCAGGCATAAGCCCTAACCAGGAATCAAACTGTGACCTCCTGGTTCATAGGTCGATGCTCAACCACTGAGCTACGCCAGCCGGACAATGTGCTATTTTAATAAATTTCAATGTAAATATCCACTGGCTCTAGTGCCTGCCACATTGGATAGAAGTTCTAGAGGTTTTATGGATCAGTTTGGACATTTTATAAACTTTTTGGAAATTGGATTCAGAATTGGAAATGTGCATGTAATTTTCTAGCAAGTGAGTCCATTGCTTTCATCAGATTTTGTTGTTGTTGCTTTATATTGTAAGATGTCTCACAATATGTCAAAACTTTTCCTACATATAGATAAGTATATTTCTGGCAATGTGAGTGATTTTTAAACAATATGTCTAACATTTTCATCCAAATAAATCTTTTTTTTTTTTGCCAAGATCACTTTTATTTAAATCATTGCATTTACATTTTTAACATACATTCATTTTCCTTTTTACAGTTTACATTCAACATAGTTTTGTATTACTTTCCATTGCAGAGCATAGTAATTAGACAATCATATATTTTATAAAGTGTCCCTTCCCCAAATTTCCAGTACCCATTTAGCACCATACATAGTTATTGAAATATTATTGACTATATTTCTTTTTTTATATATATATTTTATTGATTTTTTACAGAAAGGAAGAGAGAGGGATAGAGAGCTAGAAACATTGATGAGAGAGAAACATCGACCAGCTGCCTCCTGCACACCCCCCACTGGGGATGTGCCCGCAACCAAGGTACATGCCCTTGACCGGAATCGAACCTGGGACCTTCCAGTCCGCAGGCCGACGCTCTATCCACTGAGCCAAACCGGTCTCAGCTATTGACTATATTTCTTATGCTGTAGTTCAATCTCTGTGATTATTTTGTAACTACCACCTGTACTTCTTAATCCTTCACATTTTTTCACCCAGCCCCACAAACTGCCTCCTGTCTGGAAAACATGAGTCTGTTCTCTGTTTCTATGAGTTTGTATTTTGTTTGTTTATATTGTTCTTTTGATGTCACATAAGTAAAATCATATGGTATTTGTCTTTCTCTTACAGAATTATTTCACTTAGCATAATACCCTCTAGGTCCATCTACACAAATAGTGACATTTTCTTCATTTTATGGCTTAATAATATTCCATTATATGTATGTGTATATATATATATATATATATATATATATATATATATATATATCACCACTTTTTTTTAGAGAATAGTTCACTGATTTTTTTTTGCTTTGAGAGAGAGAGAGAGAGAGAGAAAGGAAGATAGGGACATAGATGGGAGTGCACAACATTGATTGGCTGCTTCATGCACCGCCCCCCCCAACCTGGGCTCAAGCCCACAACCCTAGCATGTGCCCTGATATGGAATTGATCAAGCAACCTTTCGTATGCAGGATGGCACCCTACAAACTGAGCCACAGCAGCCAGGGTGAACCACCAATATTTGTATCCCTTCTTCTATTGATGTGCATATGGGTGCCTTCCATATCTTGACAATTAAAAATAATGCTGCAATGAACATAGTAGTGCATATAGTCTTTCAAATGAGTATTTTGGATTTCTTCGGATATATACCGGTATGTGGAACTGCTGTATCATATGGCAATTCCATTTTCTTTTTTTTTTCAATTTTTTTATTAAGGTATTATATGTGTACATATCTTACCATTGCCCCCCCACACCCCACTCCCATATATGCCCCCACCCCCCAGAGTTTTGCATCCATTGGTTATGCTTATATGCATGCATACAAGTCCTTTGATTGATCTCTTATCTCCCCCACCTCTCCCTAACCATCCCCTTGGTTTTTTTTTTTTTTTGTCATTCCAAGGTTATTTTTATTAAGGTATTATATGTGTACATATCTTGCCATTGCCCCCCCACCCCACTTCCATATATGCCCTCATCCCCCAGAGTTTTGCGTCCATTGGTTATGCTTATATGCATGCATACAAGTCCTTTGATTGATCTCTTATCTCCCCCATCTCTCCCTAACCATCCCCTTGTAATTTGACAGTCTGTTTGATGCTTTACTGTCTCTGTATCTATATTTTTGTTCAAGTTTATAATGTTCTTTATTATCCATAAATGAGTGAGATCATGTGGTATTTTTCTTTCATTGACTGACTTATTTCACTTAACATAATGTTTTCCAATTCCTCCCAGGTTGCTGCAAATGATGAGAATTCCTTCTTTTTTATGGCAGCATAGTATTCCATTGTGTAGATGTACCACAGTTTTCTGATCAGTCATCTGCTGATGGGCACCTAGGCTGTTTCCAAATCTTAGCTATGGTGAATTGTGCTGCTATGAACATAGGGGTGCATATATCCTTTCTAATTGGTGTTTCTAGTTTCTTCGGATATATTCCCAGGAGTGGGATTACTGGGTCAAATGGGAGTTCCATTTTCAGTTTTTTGAGGAAACTCCATACTGTTCTCCACAGTGGCTGCACCAGTCTGCATTCCCACCAGCAGTGCACCAGGGTTCCTTTTTCTCCGCATCCTCGCCAACACTTGTCGTTTGTTGATTTGTTGATGATAGCCATTCTGACAGGTGTGAGATGGTACCGCATTGTTGTTTTGATTTGCATCTCTCGGATAATTAGTGACGTTGAGCATGTTTTCATGTGTCTCTTGGCCTTCCTTCTGTCTTCTTTTGAAAAGATTCTATTTAGGTCCGTTGCCCATTTTTTTATTGGATCATTTATCTTCCTTTTATTAAGTTGTATAAGCTGACTGTAGATGTTGGAGATTAAACCTTTATCAGTGATGCCATTTGCAAATATGTTCTCCCATGCAGTGGGCCTTCTTGTTGTTTTGTTGATGTTTTCTTTTGCTGTGAAAAAGCTTTTTATTTTTATGTAGTCCCATTTGTTAATTTTCTCTTTAGCTTCCATTGCCCTAGGGGCAGTGTCAGTGAAGAATTTCTTTTGGCATATGTCTGACATTTTGCTGCCTGTGGATTGCTCTAGTATTTTTATGGTTTCCCGTCTTATGTTTAAGTCCTGTATCCATTTTGAGTTTATTTTTGTGTATGGCGTAAGTTGGTGATCAAGCTTCATTTTTTTGCATGTATCTGCCCAATTTTCCCAACACTATTTATTGAAAAGACTGTCTTTATTCCATTGTATGTTCATGCCTCCTTTGTCAAATATTAATTGAGCATAGTGGTTTGGGTCAATATCTGGATTCTCTATTCTGTTCCATTGATCTATATGTCTGTTCTTGTGCCAGTACCAGGCTGTTTTGAGAACAGTGGCTTTGTAATACAGCTTGAAATCTGGTATTGAGATCCCTCCTACTTTATTCTTCTTTCTCAGGATTGCTGTGGCTATTCTGGGTCTTTTTTTATTCCAGATGAATTTTTGGAGAGTTCTTTCAAGGTCTGTGAAATATGCCGTTGGTATTTTAATGGGGAGTGCATTGAATCTATAGATTGCTTTGGGTAGTATGGACATTTTAATGATGTTGATTCTACCAATCCATGAACATGGTATGTTCTTCCATCTGTTTACGTCTTCCTCTATCTCTTTTTTCAGTGTCCTGTAGTTTTCCATGTATAGGTCTTTTACCTCCTTAGTTAAGTTTATTGCTAGGTATCTTAATTTTTTTGGTGCGATGGTAAATGGGATTGCCTTTTTAGTCTCTCTGTCTGTAAGTTCACTATTGGTGTACAGAAAGGCCATAGATTTCTTGGCGTTAATTTTGTATCCTGCTACATTGCCGAATTCATTTATTAAGTCTATTAGTTTTTTGACGGAGTCTTTCAGATTTTTTATGTACAATATCATGTCGTCTGCAAATAAAGACAGCTTTACTTGTTCTTTTCCAATTTGGATGCCTTTTATTTCTTCTTCTTGTCTAATTGCAATGGCTAATACTTCCAGTACTGTCAAACAGGAGTGGTGAGAGTGGGCATCCCTGTCTTGTTCATGTTCTTAGGGGAAATGGTTTTAGTTTTTGTCCATTGAGTATGATGTTTGCTGTGGGTTTATCATATATAGCTTTTATTATGTTGAGGTATGAGCCTTCTATTCCCACCTTGTTGAGAGTTTTTATCAAGAAAGGGTGTTGGATTTTGTCAAATGCTTTTTCTGCATCAATTGATATGACTGTGTGATTTTTACCTTTCAATTTGTTTATGTGATGTATCACGTTTATTGATTTGCGGATATTGTACCATCCTTGCATTCCTGGGATAAATCCTACTTGGTCATGGTGTATGATCTTTCTGATGTACTGCTGGAGCCGATTTGCTAGAATTTTGTTGAGGATTTTGGCATCTATGTTCATGAGGGATATTGGTCTGTAATTCTCTTTCATTGTGTTGTCTTTATCTGGTTTTGGTATTAGGGTGATGCTGGCTTCATAGAAGGAGCTTGGAAGTGTTCCTTCCACTTGAATTTTTTGGAATAGTCTGAGGAGGATAGGTTTTAGTTCTTCCTTGAATGTTTGGTAAAACTCTCCTGTGAAGCCGTCAGGCCCCGGGCTTTTGTTTGCCGGAAGCTTTTTGATGACTGCTTCAATTTCATCCATAGTTATTGGCCTATTGATCTGTTTAGATTCTTCTTGATTGATTTTTGGAAGGTTATATTTTTCTAGGAATATGTCCATTTCCTCCAGGTTGTCCAGTTTGTTTGAATAGAGTTGTTTGTAGTATTTTGTAACAATCCTTTGTATCTCAGCGGGGTCTGTTGTTATTTCACCTCTTTCATTTCTGATTTTGTTTATTTGGGTCCTCTCTCTTTGCTTCTTGGTGAGCCTGGCTAGAGGTCCATCAATCTTGTTTATCCTTTCAAAGAACCAGCTCTTGGTTTTGTTGATCTTATGTATTGTTTCTTTGGTCTCTATGTCATTTATCTCCGCTCTGATCTTTGTTATTTCCTTCCTTCTGGTTACACTGGGCTTTTCTTGCTGCTCTTTTTCTAGCTCTTTGAGTTGTAGGGTTAAGTAATTTATTACCATTGTTTCTTGTTTTTTGCAATAGGCTTGTAGAGCTATGAACTTCCCTCTCAAGACTGCTTTCACTGTGTCCCATAGATTTTGGATTGTTGTGTTTTCATTGTCATTTGTTGCCATGATGTTTTTTATTTCTTCCTTGATCTCTCTGGTGACCCAGTCCTTGTTTAATAGCATGCTGTTTAGTCTCCATGTGTTTGATTTCTTTGGATTGTATTTATTGTAGTTGATTTCCAGTTTTATGCCACTGTGATCTGAGAAGATGCTTGATATAATTTCTATCTTCTTGAATTTGAAGAGACTTTGCCTGTGACCCAGCATATGGTCTATCTTTGAAAATGACCCATGTGCACTTGAGAAGAATGTATATTCTGTGGCTTTGGGGTGAAATGTTCTGAAGATGTCAATTAATTCCATCTGGTCTAGTGATTCATTTAGGATTGCTGTTTCTTTGCTGATTTTTTGTTTAGAGGATTTGTCCAGTGGTGATAGTGGGGTATTAAAGTCTCCTACTATGATTGTATTGCTATTAATCTCTCCCTTGGTATCCTCCAGGAGTTTTTTTATGTATTTGGGTGCTCCTATATTGGGAGCGTATATGTTTACCAGAATTATTTCTTCTTGTTGGATTTCTCCCTTTAGTATTATGAAGTGGCCTTCCTTATCTCTTGTTATGGCATTTACTTTGAGGTCTATTTTGTCAGATATAAGTATTGCAACCCAGCTTTTTTTTCATTTCCATTTGCCTGAAAGATATTTTTCCATCCCTTCACTTTCAATCTGTGTGAGTCTCTTGTTCTGAGGTGGGTCTCTTGTAGACAGCATATATATGGGTCGTGTTTTTTTATCCATTCAGCTACTCGATGTCTTTTGATTGGAGCATTTAGTCCGTTTACATTTAAAGTTATTACTGAAAGGTATTTGTTTGTAGTCATATCTATTTTTGTGTCTGTATTCCTTCTTACCTGTTTATTTCTTCTTTTTACAGTATTCCCTTTAGCAATTCTTGCATTGCTGGTTTGGTGGTGATAAACTGCCTGAGGCTTTTTTTGTCTGCAAAGCTCCTGATTTCCCCTTCAATTTTGATTGATAGTCTTGCTGGATATAGTATTCTTGGATTCAGTCCTTTGCTTTGCAACACTTTGTATACCTCCTTCCATTCACTTCTAGCTTGTTGTGTTTCTGTTGAGTAATCATTTGACAATCTGATGGGTGTTCCTTTGTAGGTAACTCTCTGTCTCTCTCTTGCCACCTTTAGGATTCTCTATCATTTATATTTGCCATTGAAATTATGATATGTCTTGGTGTGGGTCTTTTGGGGTTGATCCTGCTTGGGACTCTCTGTACTTGTGTAACTTTTATCTTTCCCATATCCGGGAAGTTTTCTGTCATTATTTCTTCGAATAGATTTTCTAATCCCTGCTGCTCTTCTTGTCCTTCTGGCAGCCCTATTATACGCATGTTACTTCGTTTCATGTTGTCCCGAAGCTCCCTTAGGCTTTCCTCCTGCTTTTTAATTTTTTTCTCCAATTGCTGTTCAGATTGAGCTTGTTTCTGTACCTGATCTTCTAACTCACTAATTCGGTCCTCTGCTTCTTGTAGTCTACTGTTGAAACTTTCCATGGTGTTTTTGATTGTAGCTATATCACTTTTCATTTCTTCCTGATTCTTGCATAAGTTGTTGATTTTCTCAGCCATCCGATGTATAAATTCCACGACCATTACTCTGAACTCCTTTTCGGTCATGTTGCAAGCTTCAGTTTCACTAATTTCCTTTCTTGGCGACTCCACATTTTCTTTCCTCTGTGAGTTATTTCGTTTCCCCATTCTGGCTATTACCAGAAAGCTCAAGCTTCCGTTTGCGTGGACCTGGGCCGTGTGCTGTGGGGACTTTGCTCCACCCTAGTTTCACTGAAGTGCTCTGACACTAGGACGTGTGGCTGCCTTTGGTTGGTGGGAACCATACTTGCCCAGGATCAGTGTCCCCAGTGTTCTGTGTGGTCTCGTGTGCACATTTAGAATCAGGGGCCCTGTCTGCACCACACTGTTGGTATGTGCCGAAAATGAGATCCTTAGCATGTGCCAGGAGTCAGAGTTTCCCTGTGTCTGCACCAAGACTCGAGTGTCAAAGTCTCTGTTGCCTTGTGTGGTTTCTCGTTGAGAATCAGGGTCCCTGTGTGTGCACGCACCAACAATTGGGGTCGCTGGCTCTTAGTGTGAATGCGCTGTGATTCAGGGATCCCAGGCAGCTGTGTCCGGCGTGCCAAATTCCCTGAAGTGGAGCTGCGTCCTGTGTGTGCTCTCTCTACTGAGCCAAACCGGCTAGAGCGCACATTCTTAAAATCCTGAAGGTGAGCTGGCTCAGTGCACTCTCCCAGAGTCCCGGAAGGGTGGCGGAGTCCGTCCTGCGCGCCAAATTCCCTAAAGGGAAGCCCCTCTGTGCACGCTCTAAGAATCCCCGAAGGGGGAGCTGTGACCCGCGAGCCAAATTCCCCCAAATTCCCCGAAGGGGAGCCCTCTGTGCACACTGACAGATTTCCCCGACGGGGAGCTGCTTCTGTCCTGCGCTCGCGAGGGCGCACGCGCCAAATTCCCTAAGGGGGAGCGTGTCCCTGCGCAAAGCTCGGCAGCTTGGGCGAGGGGCGGGTCTATCAGTTACTATGGCGCTATCCGCGCGCCTGCGAGGAGGGGGATAGGCTCTTTGACTCACGGAAATCTGCAGGGAAGTCTGGATTCTTGTTGTTTGTTGGTCTGAAGCTGTGATATCAGTTCTCTGTCCCCAGTTGCTGCAGGGTCCTGGTTTGTGTCAGAAGCCAGGATCCGAGTCTCAGGCAGCTCTGTTTCTCAAGATGGCGTGGTCTCCGCGTCTGCACCAGCCGCCGAGAAGTGTCCGCTTTGTGCGCGGGGCTCCGCCGTCTAGGGCTGCCCTGTTCGGGAGCCCCTTGGAAGACCTGCAGAATCTAACTGACCCTAGCTCATACACACACACACACCTCACACGAAATTCCATTTTCAACTTTTTGAGACATCCCCATACTGTTTTCCATAGTGTGTGCACTAATCTGCATTTGAACCAACAGTGCACAAGGCTTCGCTTTTCTCCATAGCCTCACCAACATGTATTGTTTGTTGATTTATAGATGGTAGCCATTCTGACAGGTGTGAGGTGATATCTCATTGAGGATTTAATTTGTGTTTTTCTGATGATTAGTGACGTTGAGCACTTTTTCATATGTCTGTTTACCATCTGTATGTCCCCTTTGGATAAGTCTCCATTAAGGTCCTCTGTACATTTTTAAATTGGGTTATTTGTTATTTTTTTGGTGTTGAGATGTTTGTCTTTTTTTAAAATAAATTTTGGGTGAGAAACTAAGATGGTGGCATAGGTAAACACCTGAACTTGCTGCCTAGCACAACAACTTCAAAACTACAACTAAAAGACAAAACAGACATCATCCAGAACCATAGGAAGGCTGGTTGAGTGGAAATTCTACAATGAGAAGGGAAGAGAAAAGCACACTGAGACTCAGAGGAGCTGTGGAAGTAAAGTCCAGAGGTACGGAGGCACGAGCGTGCAGAGAGGGTTGGCAACAGTACGTGGCTGGCTTTTTCAATCTGGAGGGAGACACAAGCTCCCAACTTCTATGAACTCCAGTTCCAGGTGAGACTCTGGGGACCCAGACTCATACAGGGAGAAACTGGACTGTCTGGCAGCAGGCAGAACTCTAGGGCGGCTTTCTCTCAGAGGTGATTGTAGCAATTACCAAGGGACACTGAGACCTGGGGGCTTCTTAGGGCAGGGCTGACAGGAAGCCATTGATGTTTGCTCTGCCCTGAGACTCCGCCCCATCCAAGCTGTGCACAGAGGCTTTTGCATATGAATGGCCTGGTCCTTTGAAATCTAAACTTATCTAACACACTGAAGCTGAGTCAGAGAGACCCAGAACATCCAAAAGAAGGCCCAAGGCCCCACAGCAGCTTGCATTGCTTCATAGCCAGGCCTCATCTGGGCACCTCCAAAATCCAAACACAGAAGAGGAATCTGCAGATCTCTCCGTAGGTCCTGCTGGGTGGCCTCAGGCAGAGGCTAAATTAGCACCTCCTTGGAGATCCAAGAGCCAGTGTATACAGTGGTCAGAGTAGGACCATCCAGATTACAACTCCTCAGATCCATAAGGGACACACTCAGGGGGCAGACTCAGTGAGCACCAAAGCCACACTGAAGCAAGTCTTGCATCATAAGGGTGTCTCCAGTACAGAAGTTCTCCCATCATAGACTCAGCTGATCCTCACAGCCAATTGCCCTGGAGGTCAATTCCTCCCAGTGATACCAACAAAAATCAAGGTTTAACTACAACAAGACTGTGCACACAGCCCACAAAGGGGTGCACCAAGAGTGTCCACCTCAGGTAACTGGGGAGGCTGAGCCACTGGGCCCTATAGGACACCTAACACACAAAGACACTCTATCAACTCAGGGAAGCAGCCAAAATGCAGAGACAAAGAAACGGGTCACAAATGAAAGAAATGGAGGAAAGCCAATGACTGGATATAGAGTTCAAAACCACGGTTATAAGGTTTTTCAAGAATTTTCTAGAAAAGGCTGATAAATTTAGTGAGACCCTTGAGGATATGAAAAAGGACCAACTAGAAATTAAGCATACACTGACTGAAATAAAAAATAATATACAGAGATCCAACAGCAGACAAGAAGATCGCAAGAATCAAGTCAAAGATTTGAAATACAAAGAAGCAAAAAACACCCAACTAGAAAAGCAAAAAGAAAAAAGAATCCAAAAATATGAAGATAGTGTAAGGAGCCTCTGGGGCAACTTCAAGCGTACCAATATCCGAATTACGGGGGTGCCAAAAGAAGAGAGAGAGCAAGATACTGAAAACTTATTTGAAGAAATAATGACAGAAAACTTTCCCCACCTGGTGAAAGAAATAGACTTACAAGTCCAGAAAGTGCAGAGAACCCCAAACAAAAGGAATCCAAAGAGGACCACACCAAGACACATCATAATTAAAATGCCAAGAGCAAAAGAAAAAGAGAGAATATTAAAAGCAGCAAAAGAAAAACAGTTACCTACAAGGGAGCACCCATACGATTATCAGCTGATTTCTCAACAGAAACTATGCAGGCCAGACGGGAGTGGCAAGAAATATTCAAAGTGATGAATAGCAAGAACCTACAACCAAGATTACTCTACCCAGCAAAGCTATCATTCAGAATTGAAGGTCAGATAAAGAGCTTCACAGATAAGAAAAAGCTAAAGGAGTTCATCACCACCAAACCAGTATTATATGAAATGCTGAAAGGTATTCTTTAAGAAGAGGAAGAAGAAAAAGGTAAAGATATAAATTATGAACAACAAATACATATCTATCAACAAGTGAATCTAAATTCAAGTGAATAAAAAATCTGATGAACAGAATAAACTGGTGAATATAATAGAATCAGGGGCATAGAAAGGGAGTGGACTGACAATTCTCGGGGGAAAGGGTTGTGGGGGGTGCGGGAAGAGACTGGACAAAAATCATACACCTATGGATGAGGACAGTGGTGGGGGGGCGGTAAGGGCAGAGGGTGGGGTGGGAACCAGGTGGAGGGGAGCTATGGGGGGAAAAAGAAGAACAATTGTAATAATCTGAACAATAAATATTTATTTTAAAAAAGAGAAATCCACAAAATAAATAAATAAATAAATAAATTTTGGGTATTAACCCCTTATTGTATATATCACTGGGGCATATTTTCCCACATTTAGTACATTGTCTTTTCGATTTGTTCATGGTTTTCATTACTGCGTAAACACTTCTTAGTTTGATGTAGTCCCATTTATTTTTTTGTTTGGGTTTCCTTGTCCTAAGAACTATGTCAGAAAATATATTGCTAAGAGAAATGTTCAAGTGTTACTGCCTATGTTTTCTTGTAGTAGTTTTAAGGTTTTGAGTCTTACATTTAAGTCTTTAATCCATTTGGAGTTTATTCTTGTATGTGGTGTAATAAGGTGATCTAGTTTTATTTTTATTGCATGTATCTGTCCAATTTTCCTGACACAATTATAGAATAGACTAGAGACCTGGTGCATGAAATTCATGCATGGGGGGCCCCTCAGCCCAGCCTGCACCCTTTCCAATCTGGGACCCCTCGGGGGATGTCCGACTGCCTGTTTAGCAGTCGGACATCCCTCTCACAATCTGGGACCACTGGCTCCTAACTGCTCACCTGCCTGCCTGCCTGCTCACCCCGAACTGCCTCCCCTGAGGGCCTGGTCACCTCCAACTGCCCCCCTCCACCGGCCTGGTTGCCCCTAACTCCCCCCCACCAGCCTGGTCATCCGTCACTGCTCTCCTCTGCCAGCCTGGTTTCCCCTCACTGCCCCCTGCTGCTGTCCTGGTCACCCCACGCAGCCTGCTTCTCGGTCATTTGGTCACCCTTCATTAACCCCCCTGCCGACCTGGTCGCCCCACACAGCCTGCTGCTCAGTTCTTTGGTCCTACCACACTAACTCCCCTTCCAGCCTGGTCACACCACGCAGCCTGTTTGGTCATCCGTTTGGTTGCAACAGTCACTTAGGCTTTTATATAGATAGATTGTTTTTACCTCACTGTATGTTCTTGCCTCCTTAGTCAAATATTAACTATGTAGGCATGGGTTTCTTTTTTTTAAATTTTATTTTATTGTTTAATGTATCCTATATAATAAAGAGGTAACATGCAAATTGACCCTCACACCCTCGCACAAGATGGCCGCCCCCGTGTGGTCAAAGATGGCTGCCCCATGTTGTCAAAGATGGCCACCACAAGATGGCTAGCAGGGGAGGGTAGTTGTATGTGATCAGGCTAGCAGGAAAGGGCAGTTAGGGGCAACCAGGCAAGCAGGGGAGGACAGTTGGGGGGACAAGGGCTGCAGGGGAGGGCAGTTACGGGTGACTGGGCCTGCAGGGGAGGGCAGTTGGGGGGGACCAGGCCTGCAGGGGAGGGCAGTTGAGAGGGACCCAGGCCTGCAGGGGAGGGCATTAAGGGGTGACCAGGCCTGCAGAGGAGGGCAATTTTGGGCAACCAGGCCTGCAGGGGAGGGCAGTTGGGGGGGGTGACCAGGCAGTTGGGGGGGGGGGACCAGGCCTGAAGGGGAAGGCAGTTGGGGACAACCAGGCCTACAGGGGAGGGCAGTTGGGGGGGGCAGGCCTGCAGGGGAGGGCATTTGGGTGGGACCCAGGCCTGCAGGGGAGGGCAATTTTGGGCAACCAGGCCTGCAGGGGAGGGCAGTTGGGGGGACCAGGCTGCCAGGGGAGGGCAGTTGGGGGCAACCAGGCCTGCAGGGGAAGGCAGATAGGGGCTACCAAGCTGGCAGGGGAGGGCAGTTAGGGGTGACCAGGCATGCAGGGGAGGGCAGTTGGGGGTGATCGGGCTGGCAGGGGAGGGCAGTTGGGGGCAATCGGGCCAGCAGAGGAGCAGTTAGGCATTGATCAGGCTGGCAGGGGAGTGGTTAGGGGGTGATCAGGCTGGCAGGCAGGCGAGTGGTTGGGAGCCAGCAGTCCCGGATTGTGAGAGGGATGTCCGACATCCCCCGAGGGGTCCCAGATTGGAGAGGGTGCAGGCTGGGCTGAGGGACATCCCTCCCCAGTTGGAGGGGGGACCAGACCTGCATGGGAGAGCAGTTGGGGGTGACCAGGCCTGCAGGGGAAGGCAGTTAGGGGCTACCAAGCTGGCAGAGGAGGGCAGTTAGGGGTGACCAGGCTGGCAGGGGAGGGTAGTTAGGGGCAATGAGGCTGGCAGGGGAGGGCAGTTGGGGGTGACTGGGTCTGCAGGGGAGGGCAGTTGGGGGTTACCAGGCTGGCAGAGGAGGGCAGTTAGGGGTGACCAGGCTGGCAGGGGAGGGTAGTTAGGGGAAACGAGGCTGGCAGGGGAGGGCAGTTGGGGGCAACCAGGCCTGCAGGGGAAGGCAGTTGTGGGGGACCAGGCTGCCAGGGGAAGGCAGTTGGGGGCAACCAGGCCTGAAGGGGAAGGCAGATAGGAGGCTACCAAGCCAGCAAGGGAGGGCAGTTAGGGGTGACCAGGCCTGCAGGGGAGAGCAGTTGGAGATGACCAGGCCTGCAGGGGAGGGCAGTTAGGGGGGTACCAGGCAGTTGGAGGGGACTCCAGGCCTGCAGGGGAGGGCAGTTGGGGGCGACCAGGCCTGCAGGGGAGGATAGTTAGGGGCAATGAGGCTGGCAGGGGAGGGCAGTTGGGGAGTGACTGGGCCTGCAGGGGAAGGCAGTTGGAAGTTACCAGGCCAGCAGGGGAGGGCAGTTGGGGGTGACCAGGCCTGCAGGGGAGGGCAGCTGGGAGAGACCAGACCTGCACGGGAAGGCAGTTAGGGGCTACCAAGCTGGCAGGAGAGGACAGTTAGGGGTGACCAGGCCTGCAGGGGAGGGCAGTTGGGGGCGACCAGGCCTGGAGGGGAGGGCAGTTTGGGGCAACCAGGCTGGCAGGGAAGGGTAGTTCAGGGCAATGAGGCTGGCAGGGGAGGGCAGTTGGGGTTTCTGGGCCTGCAGGGGAGGGCAGTTGGTGGCAATCGGGCCAGCAGAGGAGCAGTTAGGCGTCGATCAGGCTGGCAGGGGAGTGGTTAGGGGGTGATCAGGCTGGCAGGCAGGCGAGTGGTTGGGAGCCAGCAGTCCCGGATTGTGAGAGGGATGTCCGACATCCCCGAGGGGTCCCAGATTGGAGAGGGTGAAGGCTGGGCTGAGGTACATCCCCGTCCATGCACTAATTTCATGCACTGGGCCTCTAGTTACAAATAGTAGTGCATATGTCTTCTTTTATTCTCCATTGACCTTTCCTGGCCTCCCCTAACCCCCGGCACATGCCCTTATCCCTGCCCCCCATGTCTTGTGTCCATTGGTTATGCTTATATGCATGCATACCAGTCCTTCGGTTGATCTCTTACCCCACCCCCCCAACACTCCCCAACCTTCCCGCTGTAATTTCACAGTCTGTTTGATGTTCTCTGCCTCTGTATCTATCTTTTTGTTCATCAGGTTATAATGTTCTTTATTATCCATAAATGAGTGAGATCATGTGGTATTTTTCTTTCACTGCCTGGCTTATTTCACTTAGCATAATGCTCTCCAGTTCCATCCATGCTGCTGCAAATGGTAAAAATTCCTTCTTTTTTATAGCAGCACTAGAGGCCTGGTGCACAAAATTTGTGCACTTGGTGGGGGGGCGGCGGGGGGGGGGGGCCGCGCGCGTCCCTTCAGCCCAGCCTGCGCCCTCTCACAGACCGGGAGCTCTTGGGGGATGTCCGACTGACCACCAGGGGGCAACTCCTGCGTTGAGTGTCTGCCCCCTGGTGGTCAGTGCTCGTCACAGCAACCAGTCGTTCTGCCGTTTGGTCAATTTGCATATTAGCCTTTTATTATATGGGATAGTATTCCATTGTGCAGATGTACCATAGTTTTCTAATCCACTCATCTGCTGATGGGCATTTAGGCTGTTTCCAAATCTTAGCTATTGTGCTGCTATGAACATAGGGGTACATATATCTTTTCTGATTGGTGTTTCTGTTTTCTTTCCTAGAAGTGGTATTACTGGGTCAAATGGCAGTTCCATTTTTAATTTTTTGAGGAAACGCCATACTGTTTTCCACAATGGCTACACCAGTCTGCATTCCCACCAGCAATGAAGGAGGGTTCCTTTTTCTCCACATCCTCTCCAGCACTTGTCATTTGTTGATTTGTTGATGATAGCCAATCTGACATGTGTGAGGTGGTACCTCATTGTTGTTTTGATTTGCATCTCTGGGATGATTAGTGACTTTGAGCATGTTTTCATGTGTCTCTTGGCTTTCTGAATGTCCTCTTTCGAAAAGTGTCTATTTAGGTCCTTTGCCCATTTTTTAATTGGATCATTTATCTTTCTTTTGTTAAGTTGTATGAGTTCCCTGTAAATATTGGAGATTAAACCCTTATCAGAGATAATATTGGCAAATATGTTCTGCCATGCAGTGGGCTTTATTGTTGTTTTGTGGATGGTTTTTTTGTTTGTGTGTTTGTTTTTTTGTTTGTTTTTTTTTTGCTGTGCAGAAGCTTTTTATTTTAATGTAGTCCCATTTGATTATTTTCTCCTTAGTCTCTCTTGCCCTAGGATCTGTGTCTGTAAAGATATTGCTACGACATAAGTCTGCAATTTTGCTTCCTATAGAGTCTTGTAGGATTTTTATGGTTTCCAGTTTTAAATTCAAGTTCTTTAGCCATTTTCAGTTTGTTTTTGTGTGTGGTGTAAGTTGATGATTTAGTTTCTTTCTTTCTTTTTTTTTTTTTTGCATGTATCTGACCAAATTTCCCAGCACCATTTATTAAAAAGGCTGTTTTAACTCCATTGTATGCTCTTGCCTCCTTTGTCAAATACTAATTGAGCATACTGGCTTGGGTCAATTTCTGGGGCCTCTATTAAGTTCCATTGGTCTATATGTCTGTTCTTGTGCCAGTACCAGGCAGTTTTGAAAACTGTGGCTTGGTAATATAGCTTGATGTCTGGTATTGTGATCATCCATTTTGTTCTTCTTTCTCAGGACAGCTGGGGCTATTCATGGTCTTTCTTTATTCCAGATGAATTTTTGGAGAGTTTGTTCTAGATTTTGAAATATGCCATTGGTATTTTAATAGGTATTGCATTGAATCTATAGATTGCTTTAGGTAGTATAGACATTTTAATGATGTTGATTATACCAATCCATTAACATGGTATGTTCTTCCATTTGTTTATGCCTTCCTTTATCTCTTTTTTCAATGTCCTGTAGTTTTCCAATTACAGGTCTTTTACATCCTTGGTTATGTTTATTCCTAGGTATCTTAATTTTTTTGGTGCAATGGTAAATGAGATTGATTTTTTCATTTCTCTTTCTGTGAGTTCATTATTATTGTATAAAAAGGCCCTAGATTTCTGGGTGTTAATTTTGTATCCTGCTATATTGCCAAATTCATTTATTAGGTCTAGTAGTTTTTTGATGGAGTCTTTGGGGTTTTCTATGTATAGTGTCATGTCATCTGCAAATAAGGATAGTTTTACATCTTCTTTTCCAATTTGGATGTCTTTTATTTCTTCTTCTTGTTTGATCACTATGGCTAGTACTTCTAGTACTATGTCAAACAGGAGTGGTGAAAGTGGGCATCCTTGTCTTATTCCTGTTCTTAGTAGAAATGGGTTTAGTTTTTGCCCATTGAGTATGATGTTGGCTGTATGTTTGTCATATAGGGTTTTTATTATGTTGAGGTATGATCCCTCTATTCCCATGTTTCTGAGAGTTTTTATCAAGAAAAGGTGTTGGATGTTGTCAAATGCTTTTTCTGCATCAATTGATATGATAATTAGATTTTTGTCTCTCAGTTTGTTTATGTAATGTATCACATTTATTGATTTGTGGATATTTTACCATCTTTTCATCCCTGGAATAAATCCCACTTGGTCATCGTGCAAGATCTTTCTAATGTATTAATGAATCAGATTTGCTAGAATTTTTTTGAGGAATTTAGCATCTATATTCATCAAGGATATTGGACTGCAGTTCTATTTTTTTGTGTGTGTGGTTTTGGAATTAGGGAAATGCTGGCTTCATAGAAAGAGCTTTGAAGTGTGCCTTCCTCTTGAATTTTTTGGAATACTCTGGGGAGGATAGGTTTTAGCACTTCTTTGAGTGCTTGATAGAAGTCCCCTGGAAAGCCATCTGGGCCAGGGCTTTTGTTTGTTGGAAGATTTTTTATTGCTGTTTCAATTTTTTTGGTAGTTATAGGCCTATTCAGGTTTTTGGATTCTTCTTGGTTGAGTTGTGGGAGCTTGTATTTTTCTAAGAATATATCCATTTCATCTAGGTTGTTCTTTTTGTTGGAATAGAGTTGTTCATAGTATTTTTTCATAATCGTTTGTATTTCTGTGGGATCAGTTCTAATTTCACCTCTTTCATTTCTGATTTTGTTTACTTGGGTCCTCTCTCTTTGCTTCTTGGTGAGCCTGGCTAGAGGTTCATCAATATTGTTTATCCTTTCAAAGAATCAGCTCTTGGTTTTGTTGATCTTTTGTATTTTTTTTTTGTCTCTATTTCATTTATCTCCGCTCTGATCTTTATTATTTCCTTCCTTCTGCTTACACTGGGCTTTTATATATATATATATATATGTTCCTTCTTTACTTCCTATTTCTTCTTTTTACAGCAGATCCTTTAGCATTTCTTGCATTGCTGGTTTGGTGGTAATAAATCCCCCTTAGTCCCTTTTAGTCTGTGAAGCTCCTTTTATATATATATAAAATTGATTTTTTACAGAGAGGAAGGGAGAGGGATAGAGAGCTAGAAACATCAATGAGAGAGAAACATTGATCAGCTGCCTCCTGCACAACCCCCACTGGGGATGTGCCCGCAACCAAGGTACATGCCCTTGACCGGAATCGAACCTGGGACCTTTCAGTCCACAGACTGACGTTCTATCCACTGAGCCAAACCGGTTTTGGCTGGGCTTTTCTTGTTGCTCTCTTTCTAACTCTTTGAGTTGTAGGGTTAGATAATTTATTACCATTGTTTCTTGTTTTTTGCAGTAAGCTTGTAGAGCTATGAACTTCCCTCTCAAGACTGTTTTCACTGTGTCCCATAGATTTTGGATTGTTGTGATTTCATTGTCATTTGTTGCCATGATGCTTTTGATTTCTTCTTTGATCTCTCTGGTAACCCAATCATTGTTTACTAGCATGCTATTTAGCCTGCAGATGTTTTATTTTTTTATTGTAGTTGATTTCTAGTTTTATGCCATTATGATCTGAGAGGATGCTTGATATGATTTTTATCTTTTGAATTTGATGATATTTTGCCTGTGATCCAATATATGGTCTATCTTTGAGAATGACCCATGTGCACTTGAGAAGAATGTATATTCTGTGGCTTTGGGGTGAAATGTTCTGAAGATGTCAATTAATTTCATGTGATCTAGTGAGTTATTTAGGATTGATGTTTCTTTACTGATTTTTTTCTTTAGAGGATTTGTCCAATGGTGATAGTGGTGTATTCAAGTCCCCTACTATGACTGTATTGCTGTCAGTCTCTCTCTTGGTATGCTCCAGAAGTTTTTTGTTTGTTTGTTTGTTTGTTTTTTATGTATTTGGGTGCTCCTGTATTGGGTGCGTATATGTTTACCAGAGTTATTTCTTCTTGTTGGATTGCTCCCTTTAGTATTATGAAGTTGCCTTCCTTATCTCGTTATGTCCTTCACTTTGAGATCTAATTCATCAGATATAAATATTGCTACCTCAGCTTTTTTTTTTCATTTCCATTCGCCTAAAAAAAAACTTTTTTCCATCCCTTCACCATCAGTCTGTGTGAGTCCTTTTTTCTGAGGTGGGTTTCCTGTAGACAGCAGATATACGGGTCATGTTTTCTTATCCACTCAGCTACCCTATGTCTTTTGATTGGGGCATTTAATCCATTTACATTTAAAGGTATTATTGATAGGTACTTGTTTGTCGCCATTTTTATTCTTTACGCCTGTGTTCCTTCTTCTTTTTTTTTTCAACCACATTATTTTATTTAAAAAAAATTTTTTTTTATTAAGGTATTATATGTGTACATATCTTACCATTGTCCCCCCAACCCCACTCCCATACTTTCCCTCACCCCCCAGAGTTTTGCATCCTTTGGTTATGCTTATATGCATGCATCCAATTCTTTTGGTTGATCTCTTATCTCCCCACCTCTCCTAACCTTCCCCCTGTAATTTGACAGTCTATTTGATGCTTTACTGTCTCTGTATCTATCTTTTTGTTCATCAGTTTATAATGTTCTTTATTATCCATAAATGAGTAAGATCATGTGGTATTTTTCTTTCATTGACTGGCTTATTTCACTTAGCATAATGTTCTCCAATTCCATCCAGGTTGCTGAAAATGATGAGAATTCCTTCTTTTTTATGGCAGCATAGTATTCCACCGTGTATATGTACCACAGTTTTTTGATCCAGTCATCTGCTGACGGGCACGTAGGCTGTTTTCAAATCTTAGCTATTGTAAATTGTGCTGCTATGAACATAGGGGTGCATATATCCTTTCTGATTGGTGTTTCTAGTTTCTTCGGATATATTCCCGGAGTGGGATTACTGGGTCAAATTGGAGTACCATTTTCAGTTTTTTGAGGAAACTCCATACTGTTCTCCACAGTGGCTGCACCAGTCTGCATTCCCACCAGCAGTGCACGAGGGTTCCTTTTTCTCCACATCCTCGCCAACACTTGTCGGTTGTTGATTTGTTGATGATAGCCATTCTGACAGGTGTGAGATGGTACCGCATTGTCTTTTTGATTTGCATCTCGCAGATGATTAGTGACTTTGAGCATGTTTTCATATGTCTCTTGGCCTTCCTTCTGTCTTCTTTTGAAAAGATTCTATTTAGGTCCGTTACCCATTTTTTTTATTGGATCATTTATCTTCCTTTTATTAAGTTGCATAAGCTGCCTGTAGATGTTGGAGATTAAACCTTTAGCAGTGATAGTATTTGCAAATATGTTCTCCCATAGAGTGGGCTTTCTTGTTGTTTTGTTGATGGTTTCTTTTGCTGTAAAAAAGCTTTTTATTTTGATGTAGTCCCATTTGTTAATTTTCTCTTTAGCTTCCATTGCCCTAGGGGCAGTGTCAGTGAAGAAGTTCTTTTGGCATATGTCTGATATTTTGTTGCCTGTGTATTCCTCTAGTATTTTTATGGTTTCCCGTCTTATGTTTAAGTCCTGTGTCCATTTTGAGTTTATTTTTGTGTATGGTGTAAGTTGGTGATCTAGTTTCTATGTTCCTTCTTTACTTCCTATTTCTTCTTTTTACAGCAGATCCTTTAGCATTTCTTGCATTGCTGGTTTGGTGGTAATAAATCCCCCTTAGTCCCTTTTAGTCTGTGAAGCTCCTGATTTCACCCTCAATTTTGATTGATAGCCTTGCTGGGTACAGTATTCTTGGATTCAGACCCTTGCTTTGCATGACTTTGTATATTTCATTCCATTCCCTTCTGGCCTGATGTGTTTCTGTTGAATAATCAGTCGCTAGTCTGATGGGGGATCCTTTGTAGGTAACTTTCTGTCTCTCTCTGGCCACTTTTAATATTCTTACTTTGTCATTGGTTTTTGCCCATTTAATTATAATGTGACTTGGTGTCAGTCTTTTGGGGTTCATTTTGTTTGGGACTCTGTGAACTTCTTGGATTTGTGTGAATTTTTTCTTCCCTATATCAGGTAAGTTTTCTGTTATTATTTCTCAAACAGGTTTTCTATCCCTTGCTCAGTTTCCTCTCCTTCTGGCACCTTTATTATGTGGATGTTGCTTTGTTTCATGTTGTCCCAAAGTTCCCTTAGGCTTTCCTCCTGCTTTTTAAGTTGTTTTTTTTCTCGATGCTGCTCTTCTAGGGTATTTTTTTCCTACCTTGTCTTCTAGCTCACTGATGCGGTCCTCTGCTTCTTCTTGTCTACTGTTAATGCTTTCTATTGAGTTCTTTATAGCAGTGATGTCATTTTTTCATTTCTTCTTGGTTCTTCCTCATGTCCTCTTGGTTTTTACACATATTGTTGAATTTGTCTTCCATTCTTTTCAGCGACCCGATGAACATTGCTATGAATTCTTTCTCTGACATATTGCTTGCATCCATTCCGTTTACTTTCTTTTCTGGTGATGCCTCCTTTTCTTTCATTTGCATGCTGTTTCTTTGTCTCCCCGTAATCTCTCTTCTCCGGGTGTCTGGTTATGTAGCTCTCTTTCTCCTGCGTTGATTTAAAGGCACAAAATACAACAAAACAAGGCACAACGCACAAGGCACTGAACACAAATGTATTCACGTTACTGATAATCCCAAATAAAGGTGACCACCTGAGAAAAGAGAATTAGCGGATAAGAAAAAAAAAGAGTGCAAAAATGATATTGAGAAAAGGAAAAAAAAGTAAGAGAGAACAGAAAGAGAGTAAAAAAGAAGGGGGGGGGGAACTATTTATATGGGGAGAAAACTCCAATAGAGCAAGCACTAATCCCATAAAATGCAAACAACAAATACCCAGAGATGAATGCAAGCTACAATCAACTACTAATAACAAGCAAGGAGAAGAAAAACAGAATTAAAAAAAAACAACAACACACAAAAAAAAGAGCAACAATCTCACAAACAAGCACAAAAAAACCACACAGTCTAATCAACAATCAAGCAAACAACAATAGGAGAGAGAGAAAGCAAGGCAAACCAAAAAAAAAATAAATAAATAAAACAAAAAGCCTAGAACAACAACAACAAAAAAAAACAGAACAAGAAAACAACAACAACAACAACAACAACAAAAACAAAAAAAGGAAGAGAGAAAAAAATGGATAGTGAAAAAAAGAGTAGAGAGAGAGGTGTGTATGGACTTAGAGCAGGGGATCAGACATTAGATATATAAGTAGGATGAATTTTTAACAGGGTAAAAAGAAGGAATAGGGAAAATCTAAAGCAAGAATAGGGTAAGAGAAACAGGACAACAAAATGGGAAAAGTGAGGAAGAGAGTGTTGGCATAAAGGTAAATTTGAGATAGAGTAAAATGATGGTAAAGGAAAAATGAAAATAGAATGTAGAACATTAATACCAAAATAAAGGTGTTGGTGGTACAGTGGTGAGCATAGCTGCCTTCCAAATAAAGAGAAAATAAAATGACACTTTAAAAAAGATAAAATAGTAGTAATAATAACACTTATTAAAAATAAAAATATAATAATTAAAAAGGTAAAATCAAGTGAGGAATAACAAAAAAAATTTAGTTTCTTAAGTAAAAGATGAAAAAATAAAAATGTGCAGTAGTGAAGGTCATTCACTTCCTCTACTGTTCTGTTTGGCATGCCTGCTTCCTGTAGGTAGTCAGGACAGTATTGAAGTTCCCTGTGTTCCACTGCTCCTCTGTGTCGTAAGCCACAGTCCTGATTTTCAAGCAGGCAGTATTTCTTTGTTTCTTAGACTCCTTTATTTGTGTTTACACAAGAGTCAATTTGTGATTCAATCCCTGGGTGGCAGTGTTTCTGGATCGACCTATGGGGCTATAAGTCCTCTCTAGCCAGTATTTAGATTTTGTTTTCCCTGTCGCACTTAATACTGGTTTGGGAGAGTGGACTGCCCCAGAGCTGGTTCTCTTATCGTTACTCCCCCCTCTGATCCCCAGGTTCCACAGAAACAACTTTCCCCTGCAGTCTCTTAGAGTGTCCCCAATTGGGTGATCCTATGTACTGGGCTTAGTAATCAAAAGCAAGAATTTAAAGAGAAAAAAAGAGCCAGAGTAAGTGCTGGAACTCTCAACTTTTACCCTCTGGCACTGCACACAACTCTCTGAACGTCTCTGTGCACTTCTTTTTTCCCCTGGCACTAAGCAGCTGGCACACTGGTAAAATTTCAGGGTGCCTTGTTGTGCCCAGTCCAGCTATGGGTTAATTTTTAGAGTTCCTTTCTGCCAGCAGCCCTGCGGATCCCCTTCCACATTCACGGATCACGCTAGCCCCAAGGGCCGTGGATTTTGTGAGGCGCAGACTTCCCCCGAACCTCTAGCTCCCGTGGTGCACGTTTCTCTCTGCTGCCAGGATCACAGACCTCACCTTTCCCTAGGCGAAATCTGACCTTTCCGTGAGAGGGTGCAGAGCTTATCTGAGTCCACATATTCGCGCTGCTTGAGATCCGGTGTTCCTGGGTTTGCAGCTGGTCCCTGGGTGTTGATTACAGCCACTCTCCCCTTCAAGATGGCGCGGTGTCTGTGGCAGAGCCGGTTGCTCATGGAGAGATTTCAGCAGCAGTGGAGGCTGCCTGGTCTGGGGAGCCCAGTCCGGCAGTCCCCAACAGTCCCTTGGAATATAGCTGTCCCTCACCCACAAATATACACTCCACATTTGTCCACTCACTCTCCTTTCGTTCTCTCACTCACACACTATCTTGCAGTCTACCTTCCTGTGGGCAGCCATCTTCCTCCTCCTTGGGGTTTATTTCTGAGCTCTCTATCTGTTCCACTGATCTATAAGTCTGTTTTTATGCCAGTACCGTGCTCATTTGATTACTATAGCTTGGTAGTATTTTTGATAGCAGGTAACGTGATAACCTCCAACTTTGTTCTTCTTTCTCGAGATTGCTGTTGTTATTATGGGTCTTTTCTGGGTTCATAGAGATTTTTGGATTATTTGTTCTAAATCTGTGAAATATGTCATTGATATTTTGATAGGGATTGATCCCCAGTAGGGGGAATCAAGAACATATAGCGTTCTCATGGATAAGAATTGACATCATTAAAATGTCCATACTTCCCAAAGCCTCTATAGATTTCTTATCCATGAGAATGCTATATATTTCCATTTATTTGTATCTTCTTCAATTTCTTTCTTCAGCGTCTTATAATTTTCCAAATATAGGTCTTTTACCTCGCTGGTTAAATTTATTCCTACAGCCCAGCTGGCATGGTTTAGTGGTTGAGCATCGACTTATGAACCAGGAGATCAGGGTTCAATTCCTGGGCATGTGCAGGCTTGATCCCCAGTGTGGGGTGTGTAGGAGGCAGCCAATCAACAATTCTCTCTCATCATTGATGTTTCTATCTCTCTCTCCCTCTCCCTTCCTCTTTGAAATCAATAAAAATATATAAATTAAATTTATTCCTAGGTATTTTATTTTGTTTGATGAAATTATAAGCAGGATTGTTTACTTAGTTTCCCTTTCTGATAGTTCATTATTGGTGTTTAAAATGCAACCAATTTTTGGATCTTTATTTTGTATCCTGCTACATTACTGAATTCATTTATCAGTTCTAGTAAGTTTTTTTTGGTAGAATCTTTAGGGTTCTGTATATACAGTATCATGTCATCTTCAAATAATGAGTTTTACTTCTTTTTAAAAATTCTTTATTGTTTAAAGTATTACATATGTCTCCTTTTCCCTTATTGACCTCTCCCCAGCACTCCCAACCCCAGCACATGCCTTCACCCCGCCCTAGTGTCTGTGTCCATTGGTTATACTTATATGCATGCATACAAGTCCTTTGATTGATCACTTATCCCCCCACCCTCTCCTGCCTTCCCTCTGAGGTTTGACGGTCTGTTCGATGCTTCTCTGTCTCTGGAGACAGTCTTACTTCATCCTTTCCATTTTGGATGCCTTTGATTTTTACTTCTTGACTGATTGCTGTGGCTAGGACTTCCTGTACTATGTTGAATAAGAGTGGGGAAAGTGGACATCCTGTCTTGTCCTCATCTTAAGGAAAATGCTTTTAGTTTTACCCCATTAAGTATGATATTAGGCCGAAACCGGTTTGGCTCAGTGGATAGAGCGTCGGCCTGCGGACTCAAGGGTCCCAGGTTCGATTCCGGTCAAGGGCATGTACCTTGGTTGTGGGCACATCCCCAGTGGGGGTGTGCAGGAGGCGGCTGATCGATGTTTCTCTCTCATCGATGTTTCTGACTCTCTGTCCCTCTCTCTTCCTCTCTGTGAAAAATCAATAAAATATATTTTTTTAAAAGTATGATATTAGCTGTTGGTTTGTCATATATGGCCTTTATTATGTTGAGATATGTTCCCTCTACTAAGATATATTCCCACTTTGATGAGAATTTTTATCATAACTGGGTGTTGGATTATGTAAAATGCATTTCTGCATCTATTGATATGATCTTATGATTTTTGTACTTCATTTTTTAGTATATATTTTTATTGATTTCAGAGAGGAAGGGAGAGGGAGAGAGAGATAGAACCATCAACAATGAGAGGGAATCATTGGTTGCCTGCCTCCTGCACACCCCCTACTGGGGATCAAGCCCACAACCTAAGCATTTTCCCTGACTGGGAATGGAACAGTGACCTCCTGGTCAATGCTCAATCACTGAACCACATTGTCATTTTTTGTATGGTGTATCACGTTAATGGATCTGAGGATATTGTACCATCCTTGTATCCCAGGAATAAATCCTACTTGATCATGGTGTATTGATGGGTTTGGTTTGATAATATTTTGTTCAGGATTTTTGCATGTATGTTCAGTAGGGATATTGGCCCACAATTTTCTTTCTTTGTAGTATCTTTATCTGGTTTTAGAATTAGGATAATGCTTGGGAGTCTTTCCTCCTCTTCAATTTTTTGGGCTAGTTTTAGGGTAGTTGTTAGTGCTTCTTTGCATGTTTGGTAAAATTCACCTGTGGAGCCACCGATCCAGGACTTTTGTTTGTGGGAAGTTTTTTTTTACTACTTCGATTTCATTAGTTGTAACTGGTTTCATCCGATTTTCTGTTTTTTCTTGAATCAGTTTTGAAAGATTGTATGTTTGTAGGAATTTATCCATTTCTTCCAGATTGTCCAATTTGTTGGCATATAGTTGTTTCCAATATTTTCTTATAATCCTATGTGTTTCTGTGGTTTCGGTTTTAAAATCTGCTCTTTTATTTCTGATTTTATTTATTTGGTTACTTTCTCTTTTTTTCTTGATGAGTGTGGTTAATGGTTTATCGATCTTGTTTATCTTTTCAAAGAACTGTGTCGAGGTTTCATTGATCTTCTGTATTGCTTTTTTAAACTCTACTTCCTTATTTCCCCCCTTTATTTTTTAATTTCTTCTACTCTTCTGGTCTTTGGCTGCTGTTGTTTTTCTATACCTTTATGTGTAAGATTAGATCATTTGAGATTTTTCTGGTTTCTTGGGGTAGGTCTATATAGATAAGAATTTTCGTTTTGAGACTCTTTCCCTGTGTCTTATATTTAGAGTTGTTGTGTTCCCATTTTCATTTGTCTCAAGGTATCTTTTTATTTCTTCCTTGATATACTTGTTAACACATTCATTGCTTAGTAACATGTAATTTAGCCACCATTTGTGTGTGTTTTTCAGTTTTGTTATTATAATTGATTTCTAGTTTCATACCATTGTAAACAGAGAAGATGCTTGATGTGATTTCAATCTTCTTAAATTTATTGAGATTTGTTGTGCTTCCCAACATGTGGTCTATCCTAGAAAATGTCACATGTGCCGTTGAAAAGGATGTATATTATACTGCCTTGGGATAAAATGCTTTGATAATACCAATTAAATACATCTAGTCTAGTGTGCCACTGTTTCCATGTTGATTTTATGTCTGGAATATCTACCCATGATGTCAATGGAGTGTTAAAATTTCCTACTATGACTTTATTACTGCCGATCTTTCCCTTTATGTCCATGAAGATTTGTTTTTTATATTTAGGTGATTTAATATTGGGTGCATATATGTTTAAAGGGTTATATCCTCTTGTTGGATTGATCCCTATATCATTATGTAGTGTCCCTCCTTATCTCTTATTATAGCCTTTATTTTAAACTCTATATTGTCAGATATAAGTATTGCTACCCCAGATGTTGCTTTTTTTGTTGCTGTTGTTGTTCTTGTTGTTGCTTTTTCATTTCCATTTGCCGAAAATACCTTTTTCAATCCTTTTACTTTCAGTCTGTGTGTGTCTTTCTTTCTGAGGTGGATCTCTTGTAAACAGCATATCTATATCTATATCTATATCTATATCTATATCTATATCTATACCCTATGTCTTCTGGTTGGAGCATTGAAGCCATTTAATATAAAGTGATTATTGATAGGTATGCATTTATTAGTATTTTAATCTTTATAATTGTTTTACACTTTTTCTTTCTCCTTCTTAAAGAACACACTTTAACATTTTTATCAGATTCTAAAAACTCCCCTAAAGATTATCTGCTACATTAGAACTTCGCTGAAAAGCAAGTAATTAAGGGAGATTAGGATGCCCTCCGGTAACCACTGCTGTTTCTCTCATTTTCCCTTTCCTCAGCAGTAGGTGTCTACCCCTAGGAAATACACAAAGAAACACATTGGAACTTGAGACTTCAGACACCAGATAAAGTGTACACTGCTGGAAGGGGTCAATGGCTACTACCCTGGGTTCTGCAACCCAGGCCTCCTTGAATCCTAGCTCAGTGTTTCAAGAGTATGATAAAGACACGGAATTCTTCCGTCAGCGCTTCAGGCAGTACCGGTCCAATGAAGCAGCCAGGCCTCGTGATGTTTTCAACAAACTCCTGGAGCTTTGCTCTGAATGGCTGAAGCCAAAGATGCGTTCTAAGGAACAAATGGTGAAGCTTCTAACTTTGGAACAATACCTAACAATTATGCCCCAGGAGCTAGAGACCTGGGTGACAGAACAATGCCCTGAGAGTACAGAAAGAATTCTGTCACTCCTAGAAGAAATACAGATGAAACCTGAGACAACAGAGACAAAGGTGAGAAAAGAGTTTGGGATCTGGGGAACTAGACCAAAAGGGTATCAAAGGCAGGTGGGATTGGATCTGACATTTGTCTCTGTCATTCTTATGCCCCAAATTTCTGCACAGTCCTTTTCATGTCTCTTCTGCTGGGGAAAACATATGGGTCAGTGGTTTCCAACCTCATCTTAGCCAATTCCCCTCTGTAACAACTATTTTGTAATGTCCCAGTAAATATACTTAAATGAAATTCATAGATAAATAACCTACTTACAGTCATCAAAAAACACTGGTATTGTCTGGCCAATGTGCCTCAGTGGTTGAGCATTGACCTATGAACCAGGAAGTCAAAGTTTGATTCCAGGTCAGGGCACATGCCCTGGTTTCAGGTTTGATCCCCAGTAGGGAGGCGAGCAAGAGGCAGCGGATAAATGATTCTCTTTCATTATTCATGTTTCTATCTCCCTCTCCCTCTCCCTTACTCTCTGAAATCAATAAAAATATATATTTTTAAAAAGCACCTGTATTATGCTTTAAGGTCTGTAGACCAGATCCATCCACAGCTGTTTTGTATACCCCTAAGCTAATAATGGATTTGACCTGTTAAAGCATTGTTCAAAAAAAGAGGAAGAATAAGAATAAGTGACTGACAGAATGTGGCACACCGGGCGTAAAATAATTACTATATGACATTTTGCAAACAAAGCTGGCCAAGTCTGAGTCAAGTGGTCTCCAGAAGAAATATAAAGGAATAAGAAGGTAGTTTATTATAAACTAAAAAACTTTTCAGTGTGCACATGTCTGGTCTTGAGTGCACCAGAAGATCTCATGAAGTTGTCAGATGCTTGCCTCTCTACACAAACTCACTGTGAAGGTGACAGGCAGTAATTCAGACTGATAAAAGCTCAAACACAATGAACAGCGTTGCTGCTGATCATGTGATTTTCCAAAGGGGGAAAAACTCTTGGTGAATCTGAACAATTGTAGTATAGTCTTTCTTATAAAACATTTTCAATTTTTTCTTTTTTTTAAATAAAATTTATTCAGTGACACTGGTCAATAGGGTCATATACGTTGCAAGTGTACATTTCTATAATACATGCATAATCTGTATATTGCATTCTTCAAATCTTACATTGAATATTATCTTGTATTAATCTTAGTATATGTGTACATCCTAGTGGTTAGACAATCATGTACTTTACAAAGTGTTCCCCCTGATATTTCGAGTACCCACCTGGCACGGTACATAGTTATTACAATATTACTGACTATATTTTCTTTGCTGTACTTGACATCACCCTGACTTTGATTTTCAAATGAGTGCTTTCCCAGAAAATGCAAGTCATGCTAACATTTGCAAAAATATTTTGTGATTATATGACCAACAGTGCGAGGTTCTTGACAGATTCTTTTTACCTACATGAATATTTGAAGGTAGGTGGGGCACAGGAGCAATGCTGCACTGTGCATTATCTATACTTAAGTCTCTGCCCACTAATTCTGCGAGCCACCACCTGCCATAATTTCAAAAACACCTCCTCGGAATGGTGACCCTGTCCTGTGAACAGAACCATCTAGTAAAACGTTTTGGGACATACGATAGCTGAGCACAGGGCAGCATCTTTGGAGATGGGAGGAAGTACTTCTTGTTGGGCATTAGGGGCACTGGAGTCTTGGGTGTAGATGGGGCTCTGCAGTTAGCCTGCATGAAGGACTCTTCCAAAGTTTCCTGCCTCCAGGATGGAATGCGTTTATGGTTTCCCTTCCTTTCTGTGTCTCCTTGTTTGGCTTTCTACAAGAGACTATTTTCTGCCTGTGGTCTAATCCTGCATTGTCAGTGTGGTAGGCACCAGCCAAGGGTGGGTCTTGAGTACTAGAAATGTGGCTAGTCCAAATTGGGATATGCTATAAGTATAAAATGCACACCCCATTCAGAAGACTTAGGGTGGACAATAAAGTAGGTGAAATATCTCATTAATAATTCTTTATGCTGATAACATTATGAAATTATGATATCTTAGATATACTGGTTTAAATAATGCATATTATTAAGATTGACTTTATCTACTTATTTTATTTTTCATATGACCACAGGAAAATTTTTAATGACTTGGGTGGCTTGCATTATATTGCTACTGGGCACTGCTGATCTACATACATTTTAGAGTGATGGGTTCTGGCATTTCCTCCAGATTGATAGTCAGGAAAAGCTCTTGGAAGATCCAGCAGTAGTCGGAATAGCAGACATGATACCAAATACCCACCTGGAGGTACCCCCATTCCAAGCAATGGGAACTGTCCCCGAGGCCCCACTGGCAGACGTGTGGATCCCACAGGAGCCATGCTACGGTGCTGCTGGGGAAGACCAGCCCTTTCTGGAACCTCTTGGTAAGGCAAAGATTTTATTTCTCTTCCTTGATTTCTCTTTTGAGCATTCAGGAGCTCTCCAGGGGTGGGGGTGGATAGAAACACTGAATAATGGATGAAAATTGATAGCTCTTATAAATAGTAGTAGTAGGAAACATCCCTTGGGGAACAGCTGCCCACAATGGCCATTGTTAGATCGAACAGGATTCAAAATCTCTTAAGATAATGAGCCCACTCAGGAAGGAGTCTGACCAAGAATATTATAAAGGAAATTGAGGGGAGTGCGTGTGATATGAATAAAGATTAATTTCCCCAGCCAATTTTTATCAGTGGAATCTGTAGTGTTGTGGGTCCCACGGGCCTCAGTTGTTCTTATGGCATAAGAGTCCCATTCAAACATGATACTTTATTAATATACTCACTTCAGATCCTTTAAGAGGATTTAATTGCTTGCTGCAGTAAAAGGAATACATATCTTACCCATAAAAACCTAGACCAGTGTTTCTCCAGGAATGGTAAGTGGATCCTCCATATCAGGATCACCTTCGGAGCATTTTTAACAGGAGCTCCAGGTGAGTGCTGTACATACTACCTTTTGAGAACCACTGCTCCAGACAATACAAGAGTTAGTTCCGAGTGAGAAAGTCCAGGGGAAGAAAGGCTCATAGAAGTTCATGGATGTCTGGAGGGTGGTCGAGGTCTTTCCAGGATTTTATAGAGTGATAAAGCACAAGGTTCTCTGGGCAGACCCTGGGAGATATCATCTTAGAAACCATCGTTATGTATGAATTCTAAAATCGGTTAAACTTGCGAGTACCTTGCCTGGTTTCCTTGCTTTCCCATGTCCTAAGTGCATGAGAATGGATATCCTTGACACTTGGACCCATTTGCTCTTGAAGGCAATAGAAATTCTAGCTGTGGTGCTTGCCTATGGTTTTCCTTCTCTCTTGTGATTTCCATTCCAAGTGCCATCTCTCTTCTCTGAGTGTCTGGCAGACAATGGGGAAGGATACATGTGAGACTCTGCCCTCTCCTTGGAAAGGATGGCTTGGTCCATTCCAGGTCTAAGAGTAGGACCACATGTGATGTGTGCATTGCCACCACCAGCATAGAATTCAACTCATAACGCCACCGTGTGGTTGTTTGGTCATGAATTTGTCTCATTTTCTGCACTTATTCAATTTGTTCAGGTTCCAAATATTGTAGCTTGCTCTAGTAAGTGCTGGTGATGTAGAAACATGGACTGTGTCTTGTTTTCCATAGAGGTGACCAGGAGGAAAAAGCCCAAAGGACATCTGTATATCCATTAAGGTCAAGCCAAACTATATAAAGCATTGCCACTTATACTCCAGTCTCTACCTTACCTACATCTCGGATCTGTTAACAAGTTTTTTAAAACATGTGTATTTCTGTGTGTATGCCTGCAACAAGTGGCAGAGCCTACCAAGTGGTGTTGAATTATACATCTTTCTGCATATGAGTTACCATTACATGTGTGAATTTTCTTCTCTTAGCAACAGTGTCAGATACAGAGATCACATATGATACTGAGAAATACTATTGCTCTTTATTTGAATACTTGAGTCTCCAAAGTACAGGAAATTCCAGTACTAGTATATCAAACAAGGGAGAAAGAGAATGATATAACAAGTAAAATACATCGATTAGGAGGAAAGGAAAGTACCCCTTTCTCATCACTGTTTAAAGTGATATGATATGCTTTGTCCTGTGGACTGGGAGGTCTCCATTTCTACCTCCTGGTCACCAAAGTCTCATCCTCCTTAACACTTGTACAGGGTCCAAGGGATCTGGGGGCTGATCTAGGAAGATGGCATGACCAGGAGGTGGCAGTAGCACACATAAGCTTTGTTGGGCAACTCTGTCAGGTGTGCTTGTGGAGGAGGTCAGGGGCCAGAAGGAGAGGAAATCAAGGGAACTTTCCAGGCAGTAAGGGCTCAGAGGGCTGGCTTGCCTGTCTTGGTGAGGTCATAGCCCAGAAGCACACTGGGAGTCTATAGGTCAGGGCGTTCCAAAGGGCAGCAGCAGTTGGGGGTCCCATAACTGTAAGGCTCCCATCTATTCAGTGGCTAGCAGTTGTGGGGTGATATTTTCTGAGCTATGCATAGGAGGCTGGCTCTAAGTGGCTAAAAATCTGTTTCTGGGGCTAATTTTTAAATAATTGGATGTGTGAGAATTTTAGTTTGACACCTGCAGGCTTTTGAGTACCGAGTCCCAGGTGGGAGTGAAGAAATGAACAACCCGGGGCCCAAAGCAGAGAGTGCTCGTTCATGACCTTAGGCTCATTTCCAGCACAACTTCTGGGGTGGTTACTGTGGCCTTTGAGGGTAGAGAAGAGCCCTGCCAGCAGAAGTAGGCATCAAGGCATGACTTCTGACTGACATTCACTCTTGACCAAAATGCCCTGGGGACAAGCTCTCAAACACACAGCATCTTTCCATGGGCATGTGTCAGCAGAACAAATATCTAGATTAGGTATGATTGATTAGGGGGCATATCCATCTAAAACTTTAATAGATATGGTCGAATGTCCTCCAAAATTATTGTACCTATTTACCCTCCGACCACAGCATATGAGTACTAATGTCTGCTCGCCTCCACTCACAGGCTTGCCTTGTGATGAGCGCCATGGCTGTTTCCCTATGTTGGCATACAGAAGGAGGGCTGATATCTGTGAAAGGCTTTTGAATCAGTGTCCAGTTCATTCAGCATTTGTGACAGTATTTTATTGAATGTGTGAGTAAAGATGGGAACTGAGGTCGGAAGGGTGTGAGATGGCTGAAAGGGGATGGTTAGTGTCCTTAGCTGGCATGGGCTGTGAGCATAGGTTGGGGAATGTAAACTAGTGATAGTGCCGGGAGCAGGGCTTTGAGAGTGTGGACAGTGGAGGTTGGGGGCACCTGATCCTCAAAGATCTGAATGTTACAGAGGAGGGATGTGGGTGGGGTGAGGTTGGTAGCCAGTGACAAAGTGCATGAGGTTAACCACTACCAAGGAGCTCAATTTGGGCCAGCCTCTCTGAAAGCTGTCACCAGGGAGTACTATGCTGGGGAGAGGAAGTAAGGTGACAGCTCTCAGTCCTCTTTGGTTGGGTGCTGCACAGAAGGGGGCAGCTGGGCTGATGGTAAGTCCATGAGACACAGCTGCCTGGTGATGATACTCCTGGCCGTGTTCTCATGGGTGCTAGAGTCTGCCTCCAGGGCTGCTTTAGTCCTTGACTAGTCTCATCTTTCACTGCCTTTCACCTGAGGGGCAGGTGTCTGAGTTGGTTTCATGGTCACCTGTGATGAAGTAAGTCTACAGCCTGAAGAGTGTCAACTCTATGCCTATGTACAGGATGGGAACCACCATGTGAACACATCCTGCCATTCTGAACTGGTTTTCAAGTGTCTCTTACTGGGTATATTCTGGGCCTCCAAGTTTCTGGCACCCTAAGGCTGTGCTGCTGTCCACGCCCCACTTTTCAGATCGCTGGCACTTTCACTTGATGGCAGCTCCCTCTGATGCACGACCTCCAGTTTTATTTGACCTGTGCTCCTACCCTCTCATCCTGCGCTTACCTTTGAGATGCAAGCATGAACAAAAGGAAGAGTTGTATTTTAAATTATTTTCATTGTGAAAGTAGAAATAAGGTATTTTAGTCAATGTCCTATGCTTTGATACAATGTCCTGAAAGTTAAATTTCCCTCAGCCAGGCGTGTGCCCACTCATAGTCTGGGAGCACTCAGGGGATGTCCGCCTGTCAGCTTAGGCCGGCTCCCCACTGCCTAAGCCAGCAGTCACTAAAGAGGTGGGAGAGGCTTCTGCCACTGCACTGCGCTCCCCAGCCTTGAGACCCGCTCAGAGCTTCTGGCTGAGTGATGCCACCCATGTGGGAGCGCACTGAGCACCACGGGGCAGATCCTGTGTTGAGCATCTGCCGCCTGGTGGTCAGGGTGCATCATAGCAATCGGTTGTTCCGCTGTTTGGTCAATTTGCTTATTAGCCTTTTATTATATAGGATGCCCTTGTATTTCAATCTGAAATGAGCCATTTCCAACCTACACTTTATTGCAGATCAGTAAACTTGAACAGAGCCAAGGAAGGTGTGTGGAAAGAGGCAGGAGCCACAGCAGCTCTCACTGAGGGGGGCAGTGGTAAGACCCAGGAGAAGAGTGAGTGTAGGAACATCTTCTGGTTCTCCTTAGATTGACAGTGAGAAGCACTTTTTTTAATGATTATTTTGGCTAGTTTCCAGAGAATTGACTTCTAGACTTCTGCTGAAGCAAACATGTACAGATTATTTTTGCTGTTGCTGACCTACTTCAGTTGCCATTTTAACTTGAATTTCTCTTACTAAAATTATTCCAGTTACCACTCCTAACCCCCACGCGTTGGCCTGTCTCTCTCTTTGCTTGGTAGTCAATAAGACAGTGTTTGTCAGTTTTAATAGGGTAACACTTCAGAAAGATTGAATTCATGTTCTGGCCCTCACCTACATAATTCCATTCTCAAAACAGATGTGGAACTCATTCAGTGCATTGACTTCACACCAGAATTGATTCACTTCCCTTCCATAGACTGGAGGAAAATATATTTGAAATGAGCACAATAGAATCTCCCCCCCACCCCCACCCTACCATTTGGGTCTTGTTCTTACTGGTATCCTGAAAAACGAAAAAGCACAACAAACACAAAGGACTTGTCAGAGGCTCCTGGTGAAGCAATGCTGAGAAGGTAGTAGGCAGATCTTGAGAGGCTATGTGTCCAAGAAGAGACCTGGACTCTGGAGAAACCTGTGTTGACTCATACTACCCTTCCTCCCATCTCTCCTATGGCTAGAATACCTGTCGCCAAAGCCTGCACTCGAAGAGCCTTGGGGGCAAGAACTACGGGATTGCAAGGAACTAGATGACCTGGAATTTTTTGACTTCAACCTAGGTAAGTGAGGGTTCATGCAATGCTCGGGAAGAAACTACAGAAAAATTAATCTTTACTCCCAGGGTAACAAGGTTTGGGATGGCACTTGGAAGTTTGTATCTTCCCAGCAGCATTGAGTATACCTCTTCTCAGTCACTAGTGCTCTCCATTCCTCTTGGAACATGGTGACATCCGCAATTTCTGTTCACAGTCTTCATTTTGATATTGGGAGAGAAAATGTGTCAAAGCAGAAATAACTGGAGAGTATGTATCTATTTTCTGTTTCTTCAGACAGAAATGCACTTCTTAATCCCAATTTTCCAGAAGACTTCGAAGAGCTAAACTACCTAATGGGAAATCCCGCAGAGCAGCTACTCAGAGACCACACAGGGCCTCTCTATGATCAGAATCCTTCTGCAGGAGAGAGCGCTGAGGGGTCCAACCAGGAAGAACCTCTCAACCCCAGAGGCTATGCACAAAACAGTGCCCCAAAGAAACTACACCAATGTATTCAGTGTGGGAAAGATTTTCTTTCCAAAAAGGTTTTTAAGGGGCACCTGAAAATTCATTCAGGAAAGCTCCCTCATGGGTGCCCTGAGTGTGGGAAAAGATTCCTTCGTAGGTCAAACCTGCAAAGGCATCTTCGAGTTCACACAAGAGAGGCACCCTATAAATGCAGCGTGTGTGAGAAGCGATTCACTCAGTTGTCACACCTCACAGAACACCAGAAAACCTCTTCTAGTCAAGGAGTATCCACTTGCCCCGAGTGTAAGTTGCGATTTTGTAATAGAAAACAATTTATGCAACACCTAAAAATCCACACAAATGGAAAACCCCATAAATGCCAGAGTTGTGGAAAAACATTTAGACGCCAAAGAGACCTTAAGTTGCACTATGCGTCACACACTGCAGAGAGACCATTTACGTGTGAGTATTGTGGGAAAAGCTATAGGCAGAGATCTAGCCTTGTTTTTCATTCAAGAAACCATTCCAGGGAGAAGCCATAGAAGTGCACCAATTGTTCTACAAGCATCCTAAGTAAAGAACACTTTAATATGCACTTTAGAGAAGAATTCTTTGAGAATTTGTTGAGGGAAACAGTTCCTAAGCAAAGTGACACGAATCTACCAAAGCTTTAACTTGCACTAGGCTGTCTTGGAAGTACAGTTTTGTTTGAGCTTATGCATTAGAACAGCTTTGTATTTTGCTGTGTTTAAAACCCATCTTCCAAGGCACATAAATTCTAGAGTATTCACTGACTCTTGCCACTGTTCTAGACATGATTGTTTTCTGTCTAGGCAAACCTTGTTTAATCTTTATGATGAAAATGTCTTTGTGCCCAGCCAACCACGATATCGGTTTGAGTAAGGAGCATATAAATGCTGGCATTCCTTTTGGTTCTAGGGTCAGTATTCCAGTAGATGGAGATGTGCCCAATTGACCTGTATCTGTGCAATATTTCAGTCATGTGGAAATGGCTATGCTGTTCCTGTTTGATTGCCACTGACTAGTAGTTGGAGCACTACGCAGAGCTTCCCTGACAGTGCCAACAAGCACTTCCCTTGACTCCCACTTACACTACATGTCAGAATCCCCTGTGCACCCACTGCTATGTTTATGCATCATTTGAGCCTTGGACACAGCCCATTTCTGAAATGTGGAGCACTTCCAAAGGATAGGGGCAAGGGAAGATGTCCAACTCATAAAGTACTGGGAAGGGCAGAGAACAGTACCCACCACACAAGTACTACGAATAGTGAGCGGCTTATAGAAGGGTGGAGACCCTACCCCGAATGTACTTCCTGTGAATTCTGTGTTTTCTTTCTTTGCTCTTTGGAATGATGAAAGCATTGAATGCTACAAACTTTAAGCCTAGCTTGGATCACATGCCACAAAATGTATTCAATGTTCTGTTTGTGATTTTACAATTATTTGTTATTACAATTTTCATTTTATTTCCTTTCTGCTCCAAGAGTTGTACATTGTCGATAATTTCCTGTGAATTTTTGGTTACAATGCAAAGTTATTAATAAATTTGGTTCATTCTACTTCTGCTTTACGTTTATTTAGATTTTCTTGAAGACTCATGTCCGATGACTTTGGAGGCTAAGGGTTCCTTTTGTAGGGTACTCCCTAGGACCCTAGGAGAGGAATGGTTGTGCCATCGGTTTATACTGGTAGCTATTCACCTTCTCTAAATACTGCCAAAATGTACGACAGATATCTCTTCCCACTCCTTGGCTTCTGGTTTCACTCACTTACTGGTGTCCCTTGATGAAGATAATAGCCCAAGTGTTACATAGTTCAACTTATTACATCCCCCTTTATTATTAGTGCCGTTTGAATTCTGGTGAATAAACGTTTTGTCTACCCCAAGATCATGAACCTATTTCTACATTTTCATTCTAATGTTGTATTTTTTTACCTTACACATTGAGGTCGCATTTTCTGGAGTTGGTTTCTTTTACAAATGATGTGAGGTAAGGTTCAAGATAACTTTAGAATGGAAGGTCCTTGCCACTTGAGATTTTGTCCTCGGCCTTAGGGTCTCAGCAAAAATTGAGATGCTACGAGGGTGCTTTTGCTAGCCTACACATGGATTTGAGCAAGTGTGTTATGGACAGCATCCCAGGTGAAGGGATGTCTCATACAACGACCTGATGAGAAGAGCACAGACTGGCTGGAGGGAAAGCTAGAGTGCTAGGCAGAGGCCAGGTAATGGAGGGTCTGGTAATCTAACTGATGGAGTTGGAACCTCATCCGGCAGTCTAGAAAAAAATCATAGACTCCAGTTGAGAAGTACTGGTGAGGTGTGCATTTTAGAAAGCTTACTCTGGCTCCTGGATGGGGATTAGGAGAGACAAGATGGGAGATGGTAAGATTAGTGAGTAGGCTACTGCAGAGGAGAAAGTGGGCTGAGCTAAGGGCAGTGGTGTGCAGATGAAACAAGATAAGAATTTGGGAGGAATTAAGAGGCTGAATCCACAGTCTCAGATGACTGACTATATATGGGGCGGGGAGGTATGTGACAGCCAGCTCTGTGTCCTGAACATCTGGAGTTGGGAGACTGGAGGAACAGCTCAGGAAAAGGGAATGAGGGCCCTCTTAGTCTATAAGTCCATGGTCACCCATTCAAACTCATAGACGTTTCAATCCTGTCACCCTGTTTGCTCTCTTGTAGACTGTCTCCCGCCCACAGTGATTCATTCCTTTGATAGTCTTTGGTTGCCCATTATGTTCTAGATAACATCATAGGTACTGAGGATGGCAGGGTCTCGGGCTTCAGGAAAATGACAGGTTAGGAAGACAAGACTAAAAGTTAAGCAGAAAATTCTTCATCAAGGTAGTAAGTTCAGTAATAAACTAATATGTATACGTTAATATTGGAGGAAGGTACAAACGTCCAGTTGTAAGATAAACAAGTACTAGGGAGGTAATGTACAACATCATGGCCATAGTTAACACTGCTGTGTGGTGTGTAGGGAAGTTGTTAAAAGAGTATATCCTCAGGGTTGTCATAGTCACACTGTTTAGAATCAGGGTAGAATGGTCGTTACTAAGGGAGGGGGAAGTGGGGAGTTGCTACTCTGTGGGATTAAAGTTTCAATTATGCAAGCGGAATAAGTTCTGGAGATCTGCTCTACACACTGGGCCTATCTGAACAATACTGCACTCTGCACTTAAAATTTTTAGGAAGGTACATCTTGTTCAGTGTTCCAACCATAATATCATAACTTTTTGTTAACCCTCACCTGCGGTTATTTTTCCATTGATTTTAGGGAGAGTGAAATGGAGAGAGTTGTGTGTGGGGGAGTGGGGGGGAGGAGAGAGAGAGTGAGAGAGAGAGATTGGTGTGAGAGAGACACATTGGTTGGTTGCCTCTGCACATGCCCATACTGGTGTGGGGGATCAAACCTGCAACACAGGCCTATCCCCTTGACCTGGAATCAAACCTTCTGTGAGCAACACCAGCCAGGGCAATCATACTTTTTAAAAAATAGAAAATTACCAAGACTCACATTTACTGAAATAAAACGACATCAAACACACAATTATTCTACAAAATAACATGTCAAACTGTGTTTTAGGAGCATGGTTGATTGGCTTTTTAATTTTTTTCATTCTTAATGTGTAATTTTTAAGAATGTCATTCTTCATGGGTAATCATATCTTCAAATAACCTTACGGCACCCAAGAAATGTTGCTGTTATTCTGAACACAAGCTACAGTAAAAAGTCTCATGTCAGATCACTAAGGAGAAAGCAGTCTGCTATATGCCAGACACTATGTCAGATGGGTGAAAGAGATTTACATAGATGAGTGAGAGGTAGTCCCTTCCCTCTGGCTGGCTGTAGGGGATATGGAGGGCTGTGGCAAGACTTGAGGGGTGGGATCAGATTTTATCCTTCTGGTCCCTCGAGACATGGAGTCTAAGGCCCATCCTGACATCAAGATCGCCACACTGCTGTAACAACTGGCATGGAAGTCTCTGTCTTGCTCTCTACACTTTAAGATCAAACCCTAGCACAGGGCCTGACATATATGATCACATGTTAAATTGTGTGGCCAGCGAAAATACACCGAATGTGGGCAGTTAATACTACCCAATAATCACACTCTGTTTCTGTAATACACAAACTTTTCCATAATTTGAGACTATATCTCAAAATTATGACTATACCAGTTAATGTTTTAATTACACAGGTTTGTGTATCCATTAATTGAAAAATAGGTAACACAGACAAGCAGGCCATGCCTCTTATTTCTCTGAGAAAATAAAGACCACTGGACAGGAGCTCTTGTGTGAATATCCTGGCACCTGTCCTGGTTTTCTCTGCCTTTCCTTCTAAAACAATAGGGGGAAATCCAAGCCCTCAGCCAAGTCCGACACCTCCACTGGGCACATAGTACCATTCCCATGAGGACATTGCTCCTACAGTATTGTTCCTCTTTCTTCTACATCAGTGATGGCGAACCTATGACACGCGTGTCAGCACTGACACGCGTAGCCATTTCTGATGACACGCGGCCACTGAGGCGGCCGCATGCCGAGGATGAAACATTTGCTGCTCCTGAGTATGAAACATTTGCGAAATAATGTTTTTTCCTCAAAGTGACACACTACCCGAGTTATGCTCAGTTTTTTGGCGAAGTTTGACACACCAAGCTCAAAAGGTTGCCCATCACTGGCTTAGACAAAAGTATGATGACACTTATCCACCATTATTGTATCACAAAGAGTAGATTCACAGCCCTGAAAATCGTCTGTGCTCTATAATTATTCTTATTTTAAATTGTGCAGGAGCACAACAAATTATATTTTCCCAACTCCCTATATAAAGCTGAAAGAAAAGTGATTCCAAAAGCTGACAAAATAAGCTAAAGAGAGACAACTGAAGACCAATTCCACTTTTGAAGATGCAAAAAAATCTGAATAAAAAAATAAACAAATCCAGCAGTATATTAGAAGAATTATATATCACTTCCTCAAAGTAATAATAGCTCAATATTAAGAAATCAATTTATATTTTCTCCATATTCATAATTCAAAGGCATAAAATGATATGAGAATCTTGAGGGTGTTGAAGAAACCCCTGAAAAATCTATCATACCTTAATTTTAAAAATCACTCTTTTACCAATCAGGTATTTTAAAACAAATATTAGGGTCATACATTCCCCATAAAATAAGGACTACAACGAGTCTTTTTATACTTTAAGATGCTCATTTTTTAAACATTTTAACATTTATTAAATAAAAATGATAAGCAGGCATGTTTGAGATTTTCATTATTAAACTAATGGTGTGCACTAAAGTTGATGTTAGTCTTAGAATTGAGGAGATTTTGTTCTGAAAGTGTCAATCAGTGTGAGAGAGACAGAAATACTGTGTTTTGTAGATTTTAAAATCTGCTTTTAAGATTCTGAAATATTTCCTATTACACCTGTCAAAATTGACCAAACAGGAGTTGTGGTACATATATGCAATGGAATATTACCCAGCCACAAAAATGAATGAAATCTTGCCATTTGCATCAGCATGGATGAACCCAGAGGATATAATGCTAAATGAGTCAGTCAGTGAAAGACAACTCCATATGATTTCACTTATATGTGGGATCTAAAGAATAAAATAAATGAATCAAAAGTTGAAATAGACTCATAGAAACAGAGATCACACTGATGGTTGCCAGCAGAGAGAGAAGTTTGTGGACTGGGTGAAAGAGGTGAGGGGACTAACAAGTCCAATTCGGTAATCACAAAATAGTCATGGGAATGTAAAGTACAGCATAAGGGATACAGTCAATAATATTATAACTATGTACATTGCCATGTCGGTACTTGAAGTATACTAGAGGCCCGGTGCACAAAATTCATGCACTGGGGGGGAGGCGCTCAGCCTGGCCTGCACCCTCTCGCAGTCTGGGACCCCTCACTCTTTACTGTCCACCTGCTCGCTGCTCCTTACCACTCAGCTCACTGCTCCTTAGTGCTGCCATGAAGGCAGGAGAGGCTCCCGCCACTGCCACTGTGCTCACTAGCCGTGATCCATATCTTTCTGTGTAGTCTGTTGGCCAACTGCTCTCTTCCTTCTCACTTAGGGCGAGCAGCATGTGAGGACAGAGTGCACTGTCATGAAATGCAGAGGGCTGCCCGGAGCTGAGGGGAGTGGCCAGGCTCACGTGTGAGAGGTGGACACAGAGGACGCTATCTCACCCAATTGTGGGGCAGGCTGGCCTTCGTCTGCCTGACCCTACCCAGGGAGGGACTGAGCAGGGTGTCCGCCTCTCCACTCTCCATCCTTCCATCTGTGATACCTGTCACCCTTGCCAGGCCTCCCCCAAAGTGAGTTCAGCTCAATCCCTGAATGTAAAATGGTACAGGGGGGGGGCAGCCCTCCACCCCAGTGCCCCCTGATACTCAGCGACAGGACCTGGTCGACAGGACCTGATCTCAGGACGGTGGCCACAGCTGCAGAACATAGATCTGTTTCAAGAAAAGTTGGAATGCAGACTTTCGTATGAGCCCCTATTCCAAAAGGTGGCAGTTTATTCACATTGTGGCAAAGACACCTTCAAGAGTAACTTAAGTGGATAAAGTCAGCGCCAAGCCAGGCCATTTCCTCATCCAGGCTCTCTGAGGCACGTGCACAGAACCAAGTCTCAGCTGTTCACAGGACACTTCTGGGGCTTTTTTAAGCCTAAAGGACAGTAGTCTGTCTCCATTCTTGTTCTTTGGGATTTTTTTCACTGTCGGATAAAAGGATGCGTACATCGGGCAATCCTCTTGAGATACAATATTCCAGTTGCACCCATGTGACGACGACAGTGCCCCTCAGATGGAGGACGCCGACAGATGGGGAGCAGGGAATTCTGAAAACCAAAGCGATGACAGAGATGCTAAGCCTTTCCTTCACGTATCTGACACGCCTCTTCAGGCAGCCTGCAGGCCAGGCGTCTGCTGGACCTTTACCACTTGATGTCCTGGCAGGCTGCCCTGGGCCCTGCTAGGTGGTGTGCAGGGCCACCTGGGCCCAGGGCGAGTCGCTGCCCCGGCCCCAGCCACTCCTGGTACAGCTCCTGCACATGGGCGCTGGTCTCTGGGGACCATACCGGGATGGCAGTGTAGATGCCTTCCGTCTGCCACAGCAGTGCCCTGTCTGCACACCTGTCCTCCGCCTGGGCCTGGGGCAAGTTGCCTCCCCACCCCAGCCACTCCTGGTACAGCTCCTGCACATGGGCGCTGGTCTCCGGGGGCCACACCGGGATGGCAGTGTAGATGCCTTCCATCTTCCGCAGCAGTGCCCTGTCTGCACATCTGTCCTCTGCCTGGGCCTGGCCCCTGCCTCTCAGGCATCCACAGTGCAGGCCAGGACCTCCACGAAGTGGCAGGGGAACTTGCCCCTCTACAGCTTCAGGACCATCCAGCTTTCTGGATGTTCCTAAATCTGTAAGCAGCCTCAAAGCATAGCAGAACCTCTCTGTCCCTTTCAAGGGTGACCTCCTGGAAGTCTTTGTTCCTCAGGGCGCGGTAGGTGAGCACTCCCACGTCCTTGTTGAACAGCTCCTTTGCCATGTGCCTGAAGATGTGTGCCAGGTACCCATCGGAGCTGGCACCCTTGTGGAGACTCACCTCCTTCTCCTTCATGTCTCCAAACAGAGTGTCCACGGTGGCGTCATTTGAGGCGAGGTCACTTTGCTCCATTATCTGGACAATTTCGCCTGAGGTTAACACGCAGTCAGCACCCTGGGAACTATGTAAAGCTGTGGGAACATCTTCTCAAAGGGCCTCCAGTTTCTTGTCATAACACGGGGCCACAATGACGTGGAAAATCTTGTCTGGAGACAGGTTCTGCCGTCTGGTGAAGTAATCCTTCACCAGAGAGCCCATGATCTGCTGGGGAGACTTAGCTGTTCAGAGGTGGGGGTGATGGGGTGACCCAGCACACGCTCTGCATATCGGACCCAGCCAGGACAGGAGGAGGTCAGCATGGGTAGCCGGGGCTCTTCCTCATGGTGCTGGCAGTACCGACACACAAATTCCTTCTGACTCTCCAGGTTGCTGAAGTCTGCAGCTATCTTCATGTCAAAGACAGTGTGCCCCAAGGCTTTTGAGAAAGCCGCAGAGCCTTCTGGATGCATCAGTAACACTGAGGCTGAATTTAGCAGCAAAATAAGGCAGAGACTAAGGACACATGGACACTGCCAGCACCTTGTGCTGTGAGGTGTCACATTTCTTATTAAGGTTCAGAACACGGAAGAAGTCCTTGGTGTTCTGTTGAGAAACCTGGACTCCTTCCTCTGTGGTCTCACAACTGTCACACGCCAGGCAGTCACTCAGAAATATCTTGGCATCGGCCAACTTATGGAATTCTCCCTTATCTCCGTTCTCCTGAGCCGGACTCTGGACATTGACTGCGGCATTCTCTTTGTCATCGGTTTTTGTTTCTTACTACATTCCTTCCATGTGCAGTGATCACACTTCATCTGGAGCAGGGTGGGAGGGGGCCAGGCTGGCTTAAGTGACCTGGAGGAAGCACAGGGAGAGCAGCCAGTCACCGCTGGTCACCCCTGGTGCTGCTGGCAGTATCCTTTCTTCCTTGTGGTGCATCTAGGGAGGGGAAGTGGCCGCAGTGCCCGAGGCTGAGTTCCAGGAGGCTGGCAGCGCTGTCGGGATTGTGCCAGCAGCGCTGGTCTGTTGGTGCCTGGCCTGTCCTCTGGAGATTGTATCTTAGGGACTACTAAGAAAGCTAGTCCCCAGTTCTGCCCCTTCTCTGCCACCAATTGATTGGAGTCTGAGGGCAGGGGAGGAGGGACCAAGAGGCCTACCTTCCAGCTGCTCGCCAATCCCAGTCTCGTCAGTCTCATCACTCACTCTGGTTCCCTGTTAGCCATCCCCTGATCAATGGGAGCCTGCGGGCCGGGGAAGGGACCAAGCGGTCTGCCTTCAGCCCACTCACCAGTCGCTGCTGCCATGGATTCATTGAAGCCTGAGGGACCCAGTTCCCCTGTTAGCCATCCCCTGATCAATGGAGCCTGAGGGCCGGGGGATGGACTGGTCATACATTCGGTTGTGACGGACCCAGGGTTTTTATATATAGAGATGATTGTCTAACTCTAACAACTAACTGTATACCTGAAAATAATACAAAATAATATTTATTGTAAACTGTAATTTAAAATAAAAAATTTTTAAAGATTCTGAAATCATAATATTTCTTATTATACCTATCAAACTTGACATTTGTTTATTTTGAAGTTATAAAGAAAATCTATAAAAGAATTAAAAATGTGTGCTTATACATTAGCACAATCCTGATAAAAGGAAAAAGAAGATAATGCAATGTCACCAAATTCCACATCTTTCATGATGCAAAAATCAATAAATACTTGCTAATATTTCTAAGTCAAGAGAATGTGTAAGTATATTATACATGTTATCCAGGTGTCTATGAGAATTAGAAATAGAAAACATGAAAAGAAACATGACTGAGGGATATAAATTGGTATAGAGGGTATGAGGGAGATTTTACTTTTTATTTTATATCCTTGTAGAATTTGAATTATTCACATATAATTTTATGTACATATATATAAACTCTTTAAATGTAAAGAAAGTTGATATTAACGATTTCATTTTCAGTTAATTAATATCTAAATAATATTAATTAAGCACATCTGAACCATTTAAGAAAATCAGCAAGTAGAGTTCAGTAAGTTTGCTATCTACCAAATTAATAAAACAAAAATGAAGTTTTATTGTACAGGAAGAAAAATTTGTTTGAAAATACAGTATAAAATTCTGGAAAATTTCTTATACAAACTTAGCAAAATGTGCACAGGACCTATTGTAAGTACACTATGAAACTGTTCAGAAGCACATAAAAGGAGAGACATGCTTTGGGAAAAGACTACTATCAGCATATCAATTTTCCCTAAAGGAAATCTATAAACCTAAAATCATCCCAATAGAAACAGTTTTTGTTGTTGCTACTTTTGAGAAGGTAGAGAGAAATTAATGGTGACGCTAAAATCAATCCAGAAAAAAAGCAACATGCTTGTATTCCAAAAATAAATTCAATAAATAAATAAATAAATAAATAAATAAATAAATAAATAAATAAATAATTTTGACAAATTATTAAAAAACTAAGCTACCAAACACTGAAATGAACTATTATGCTTCAGTAATTCAAATATTTGATCAAAATTAAGGTGTCGGAAGGAGAAAATGGCGGCAGAATAGACAGATGTGTTCTGACCCTTGTCCCAGAGCAGAAAGAAAGAACAGCTGAGGTTCGCACGGGGAGTGTTTGTTAGCAAGCTAAGGGACAGCTAAACTCCAGGAGAAGGTGGGGGACTGCTAGACGGGGTTCCCCTGACCAGGCAGCCCCCACTGCAGCTGCAGCTGGGTCCCCTCCCGGAGCTACGGGCTTGGACGGGGAAACCTCCCCATCTTACAAGTGAAAGTGGATCTTATCGGAAGCCTGAAAATCCACAACTGAGGCGACCACCGAACAGCTGTGAGCCCCAGAACACCAGTCCCCAATTGGCGCAAACATGCGGATTCAAAGGAGCTCTTCACTCCACCACGGAAAGGTCAGATTTCGCCGGGGATAAGGTGAGATCTCTGGTCCCGGTGGGAGAGAGAAATGCTCGCTGCAGGAGCTGGAGGACCAGGGAAGTCTATGCCTAGAAAAGTCCGTGGCTGTTGGGGCTAGCATGATCCATGAATGTGGAAGGGGGTCCTCAGAGCTGCTAACAGAAGGGATCTCTAAAGGGCAGCCCATTTTGATCTGACACGGAGGGACAGCCTGGGAGTTTCAAAGGTGTGCAGGCTGCTTGGACTTGCGTGCGCGCAGACCCATTGTTCACACACTTGGGCTTTATCCTCTTCATTTCCTTGCTTCTGATTACTAAGCAAGGATCCCCAGTTGGGGAAGACCTGGAAGACTGCAGGGGGAAGTTGTTTTTCTGGAACCTGGGGATCGGAGTGGGGAGTGACCATGGGAGAGCCAGCTCTGAGGCAGCCCACCTCAGCAAACCGGTATTGAGTGCCACAGAGAAAGAAGGCTAGAGAGGCCTTAGAGACTCGGAAATCAATCCAGAAACACTGCCACCCAGGGGCTGAATTTAAAATTGATTCTTATGTAATCCTATCTAATAATAGACAAATATGCAAATTGACTGAACCTTTGCTACGCACAAGCCATGCCCACCAGCTAAGCCACACCCACCAACCAATCAGGATGAATATTCAAATTACCCCAACAAAGATGGCGGCTAATTTGCATATCAAGACAGCGTAGAAAGAAGCCAAGAGCTGCAGAAGGGAGCAAAGCTGCGCAGAAGCAAGCAAGCCAGGGGGAGGAGAAGGGAGGAACGGAGGCAGGGCTGGGGGAGAAGGAAGTTGAGCAGGCGGGGCCGGGGGAGAAGAGAGGAGCGGAGGCGGGGCCAGGGGAGAAGGGAAAAGCAGGCGGGCTGGCGGAGAAGGCGGGCGGGGGGACAAAAGAGGAGAGCAGGCAGGGTGGGGTAGAGTGCAGCAGGAAACCCTATTGCAGGATTTTTCCTGCAACGGGAACGCTAGTAAAAAATAAATGAATACAAGAAATTAAGACACAGCCTGCTTAAAAATCAGGACTGGCTTACAACACTGAGGAGCAGTGGAATGCAGGGAACTGCAATACTGTCCTGACTAGGAAACAGGCATGCCAAAAAGAACAATACAGGAAGTGAATGACCTTCACTACTGCACATTTTATTTTTTATTTTAATTTTGTTATTTTCATTTTTTTTGCATCTTTTACTTAAGAAACTAATTTTTTTCTTTTTCTCTTTTTTCCTCACTTGATTTTACCTTTTTAATTATTAAATTTTTATTTTCAATCAGAATTATTACTACTATTTCACCTTTTTTTTTAAGTGTCATTTTATTTACTCTTTATTTTACTTTGGGATTAGTGTTCTACATTCTATTTTCATCTTTCCTTTAGCATCATTTTACCCTATCTCAACTCTACCTTTATGCCATCACTCCCTTCCTAACCTTTCCCTTTTTGGTGTCCTATTTATCTTAACCCTTTCCTGCTTTAGATTTTTCCTATTCTTTCTGTTTATCCCCTGCTAAAATTTCACCCTACTTATATATCTAATTTACAATCCCCTGCTCCAAGTCCATACACACCTCTCTCTTCTCTGTCTTCACTATCTGTTTTTCTCTCTATTCTTTTGTTGTTGTTTGCTTGAATGTTGATTATATCTAATTTTTATGCTTTTTTGTGAGATTGTTTTGCTTGTTCTTTTTGTTTGTTTGTCTTGTTTGCTTTATCTTTGTTTGTTTTTTACTTCTGTTTTCCCTTGCCTCGCTTGATATTAGTTGGTGTTGTAGTTTGTATTAATCTCCAGGTTCTTGTTGCTGGCATTCGCTGGGATTAGTGGTTGTTCTATTGGGGTTTACTCCCCATATATATAGTTTGTTCCCCTTTTCTCTCTTAGTCTCATTCTTTTTTTTTAATTTCTTTATTGATTAAGGTGTCACATATTTGTCCTCATCCCCCCATTCCCATCCCACACCCCTCCCCACGGATGCCCCAACCCCCTGTTGAACTTAACCATTGGTTAGGCTCATATGCATGCACACAAGACCTTTGGTTGATCTCTCCTCCCTCCCCCCACCCTCCCCTATCCTCCCTCTGAGACCCGATAGTCCGATCGATGCCTCCTTGTTTCTGGTTCTGTTGTTGTTCATCAGTCTATGTTGTTCATCATTTCCCCTAGATGAGCGAAATCATGTGTCACTAGAGATATACTTATAAGAACTGAATGTGAGATGAGCAATAATAGTTATGCGGACAGGCAAATGAATGAGTCTGTAGTGAGTTTCTTTATGGACCAACAGTTCTTTTGAGACCCAATATCAATGTCCACCAGTTCCTTATGAGTACATGTCGGCACTGACCCCTCAGCTTTGGATGGTGGACAAATGGTGGTACTGCAGGTCCGACTCCCTCTGGTTTGGTCTCGGCCGGACCCAGGGGCACGGCCTCACCCGGACCCAGGGGTGCGTGGCTTCACCCGGACCCAGGACCCAGCCTCACCCGGATCCAGGGGCACACGGCCTCACCCGGACCCGGGATCCAGCTTCACCTGGACCCAGGGGAGCGTGGCCTCACCCAGACCCAGGGGCGCGTGGCCTCTCCTAGACCCAGGGTCGCGTGGCCTCACCCGGACCCGGGACCCAGCCTCACCCGGATCCAGGGGCACACGGCCTCACCCGGACCTGGGATCTAGCATCACCCGGACCCAGGGGCGCGTGGCCTCACCCGGACCCAGGGGCACGTGGCCTCACCCAGACCCGGGATCCAGCTTCACCCGGACCCAGGGGCGCGTGGCCTTACCTGGACCCAGGGGCGCGTGGCCTCACCCGGGCCAGGACCCAGCCTCACCTGGATCCAGGGGCGCGTGGCCTCACCCGGACCCAGGGGCCCGTGGCCTCTCCCAGACCCAGGGTCGCGTGGCCTCACCCGGATCCAGGGGCCCACGGCCTCGCCCGGACCCGGGACCCAGCCTCACCCGGATCCAGGGGCACACGGCCTCACCCAGACCCAGGATCCAGCTTCACCCGGACCCAGGGGCGCATGGCCTCACCCGGGCACGGGACCCAGCCTCACCCAGATCCAGGGGCACACGGCCTCACCCAGACCCGGGATCTAGCTTCCCCCGGACCCAGGGGCGCGTGGCCTCACCCGGACCCAGGGGCCCGTGGCCTCTCCCAGACCCAGGGTCGCGTGGCCTCACCCGGATCCAGGGGCCCACGGCCTCGCCCGGACCCGGGACCCAGCCTCACCCGGATCCAGGGGCACACGGCCTCGCCCAGACCCAGGATTCAGCTTGACCTGGACCCAGGGGCGCATGGCCTCACCCGGACCCAGGGGCGCGTGGCCTCTCCTGGTCCTGGGAACCAGCCTCACCCGGATCCAGGGGCACACGGCCTCGCCCGGACCCGGGATCTAGCTTCCCCTGGACCTAGGGGCACGTGGCCTCACCCGGACCCAGGGGCGCGTGGCCTCTCCCAGACCCAGGTCACGTGGCCTCACCCGGATCCAGGGGCCCACGGCCTCACCCGGACCTGGGACCCAGGCTCACCCAGATCCAGGGGCCCATGGCCTCACCCGGACCCAGGATCCAGCTTCACCCAGACCCAGGGGCGCGTTCTTAGTCTCATTCTTATCTCTCTTACTTTTTTTCCCTTTTCCCAATTTCATTTTGACACTCCTTTTTACTCTTCATCTTTCTCTCCTATCCCCTAATTTGCCTTTCTCTGGTGGTCACCATTATTGGAGCTTATTAATATCGTGAATACATTTCTGTTCAGTGCCTTGTGTGTTGTACCTGGTTGTGTTGTATTTTGTGCCTTTAAATCAACGCAGGAGAGAGAGAACTACATAACAAGACATCTGGAGAAGAGAGATCATGGGGAGACAAAGAAACAGCCCGCATATGAAAGAAAAGTAGGCATCACCAGAAAAGGAAGTAAACAAATTAGAGGCAAGCAACCTATCAGAAAAAGAATTCAGAGAAATGGTCAAAAGGTGGCTGAAAAGAATGGAAGACAAATTCGACAGTATGAATAAGAACCAAGAGGAAATGAAGAAGAACCAAGAAGAAATGAAAAATGACATCGCTGCTGTAAAGAACTCAATAGAAAGCATCAAGAGTAGATTAGAAGAAGCAGAGGACAGCATCAGTGAGCTAGAAGACGAAATGGGGAAAAAAATACCCAAATAGAGCAGCTTCTAGAAAAAAAAATTAAAAAGCAGGAGGAGACCCTAAGGGAACTTTGGGACAACACGAAACAAAACAACATCTGCATAATAGGGGTTCCAGAAGGAAAGGAAACTGAGCAAGGAATAGAAAACCTGTTTGAAGAAATAATGATAGAAAACTCTCCTGATATAGGGAAGAAAAAACCCGCACAAATCCAAAAAGCTCACAGAGTCCCAAGCAAAATAAATCCCAAAAGACCGACACCAAGGCACATTATAATTAAATTGGCAAACACCAATGACAAAGTAAGAATCTTAAAAGTGGCAAGAGAGAGATAGAAAGTTACATACAAAGGAACCCCCATCAGACTAGCAGATTTCTCAACAGAAACTCATCAGGCCAGAAGGGAATGGAATAAAATACACAAAGTCATGTAAAGGAAGGGTCTGAATCTAGGAATACCATACCCAGCAAGGCTATCAATCAAAATTGAAGGTGAAATGGTAAGATATGTACACATATAATACCTTAAAAAATTTTAAAAAAATTGAAGGTGAAATCAGGAGCTTCACAGACAAGAAAGGACTAAGGGAATGTACCACCACCAAACCAGCAATGCAAGAAATGCTAAAGGGTCTGCTGTAAAAAAAGAAATAGGAAGCGAAGAAGAAACACAGGAGTATAGAATAAAAATGGCAACAAATATGTACCTATTAATAATAACTTTAAATGTAAATGGATTAAATGCCCCAATCATAAGACACAGGGTAACAGATTGGATAAGAAAACAAGACCCATATATCTGCTGTCTACAAGAAACCCACCTCAGAAAAAAAAGACACACACAGACTGAAGGTGAAGGGATGGAAAAAGGTTTTCCAGGCGAAAGAAAATGAAAAAAAAGCTGCGGTAGCAATACTTATATCTGAAAATTAGATCTTAAAGTGAAGGACATAACAAGAGATAAGGAAGGCCACTTCATAATACTAAAGGGAGCAATCCAACAAGAATAACTCTGGTAAACATGTACGCACCCAATACAGGAGCACCCAAGTACATAAAAAAAACTCCTGGAGGATATCAAGGGAGAGATTAACAGCAATACAATCATAATAGAAGACTTTAATACCCCATTATCACCACTGGACAAATCCTCTAAACAAAAAATCAGCAAAGAAACATCAGTCCTAAATGATGCACTAGATCACATGGAATTCATTGACATCTTCAGAACATTTCACCCCAAAGCCACAGAATATACATTCTTCTCAAGTGCACATGGGTCATTTTCAAAGATAGACCATATATTGGGACATAGGCAAAGTCTCTTCAAATTCAAGAAGATAGAAATCATATCAAGCATCTTCTCAGATCACAGAGGCATAAAACTGGAAATCAACTACAGTAAAAACAATCCAAAGAAATCGAAAATAGGAGACTAAACAGCATGCGATTAAATAATGACTGGGTTACCAGAGAGATCAAGGAAGAAATAAAAAACATCATGGCAACAAATGACAATGAAAACAACAATCCAAAATCTATGGGACACAGTGAAAGCAGTCTTGAGAGGGAAGTTCATAGCTCTACAAGCCTACTGCAAAAAAACAAGAAACAATGGTAATAAATTACCTAACCCTACAACTCAAAGAGTTAGAAAAAGAACAACAAGAAAGGCCCAGTGTAAGCAGAAGGAAGGAAATAATAAAGATCAGAGCAGAGATAAACGACATAGAGACCAAAGAAACAATATAAAAGATCAACAAAACCAAGAGCTGGTTATTTGAAAGGATAAACAAGATTGATGAACCTCTAGCTAGGCTCACCAAGAAGCAAAGAGAGAGGACCCAAATAAATAAAATCAGAAATGAAAGTGGTGAAATAACAACAGACCCCGCCGATATACAAAGGATTGTTACAAAATACTACGAACAACTCTATTCCAACAAACTAGACAACCTGGAGGAAATGGACATATTCCTAGAAAAATATAACCTTCCAAAAATCAATCAGGAAGAATCTAAACAGCTCAATAGGCCAATAACTATGGACGAAATTGAAGCAGTCATCAAAAAGCTTCCAGCAAACAAAAGCCCGGGGCCTGACGGCTTCACAGGAGAGTTTTACCAAACATTCAAGGAAGAACTAAAACCTATCCTCCTCAGACTATTCCAAAAAATTCAACAGGAAGGAACACTTCCAAGCTCCTTCTATGAAGCCAGCATCACTCTAAAACCAAAACCAGATAAAGACAACACAATGAAAGAGAATTACAGGCCAATATCCCTCATGAACATAGATGCCAAAATCCTCAACAAAATTCTAACAAATCAGCTCCAGCAGTACATCAGAAAGATCATACACCATGACCAAGTAGGATTTATCCAAGGAATGCAAGGATGGTACAATATCTGCAAATCAATAAATGTGATACATCACATAAACAAATTGGGAGATAAAAATCACATAGTCATATCAATGGATGCAGAAAAAGCATTTGACAAAATCCAATACCCTTTCTTAATAAAAACTCGCAACAAGGTGGGAATATAAGGATCATACCTCAAAATAATAAAATCTATATATGATAAACCCACAGCAAACATCATACTCAATGAGCAAAAACTAAAACCATTTCTCCTAAGAACAGGAACAAGACAGGGATGCCCACTCTCACCACTCTTGTTTCACATAGTACTGAAAGTACTAGCCATTGCTATCAGACAAGAAGAAGAAATAAAAGGCATCCAAATTGGAAAAGAAGAAGTAAAGCTGTCCTTATTTGCAGATGACATGATATTGTACATAAAAAACCCGAAAGACTCCATCAAAAAACTAATGGACTTAATTAATGAATTTGGCAATGTAGCAGGATACAAAATTAACGCCAAGAAATCTATGGCCTTTCTATACACCAATAGTGAACTTACAGAAAGAGAGACTAAAAAAGCAATCCCATTTACCATCACACCAAAAAAATTAAGATACCTAGGAATAAACTTAACCAAGGAGGTAAAAGACCTATACGCGGAAAACTACAGGACACTGAATAAAGAGATAGAGGAAGACGTAAACAGATGGAAGAACATACCATGTTCATGGATTGGTAGAATTAACATCATTAAAATGTCCATACTACCCAAAGCAATCTATAGATTCAATGCACTTTCCATTAAAATACCAATGGCATATTTCACAGACCTAGAAAGAACTCTTCAAAAATTCATCTGGAATAAAAAAAGACCCCGAATAGCCACAGCAATCCTGAGAAAGAAGAATAAAGTAGGAAGGATCTCAGTACCAGATTTCAAGCTGTATTACAAAGCTACTGTTATCAAAACAGCCTGGTACTGGCACAAGAACAGACATATAGATCAATGGAACAGAATAGAGAATCCAGATATTGACCCAAATCACTATGCTCAATTAATATTTGACAAAAGAGGCATGAACATACAATGGAGTCAAGACAGTCTCTTCAATAAATGGTGTTGGGAAAATTGGACAGATACATGCCAAAAAAATGAAACTAGATCACCAACTTACAACATACACAAAAATAAACTCAAAATGGATACAGGACTTAAACATAAGATGGGAAACCATAAAAATACTAGAGGAATCCACAGGCAACAAAATCTCAGACATATGCCAAAAGAATTTCTTCACTGATACTGCCCCTAGGGCAATGGAAGCTAAAGAGAAAATAAACAAATGGGACTACAACAAAATAAAAAGCTTTTTTACAGCAAAAGAAACCATCAACAAAACAACAAGAAAGCCCACTGTATGGGAGAACATATTTGCAAATGTTATCACTGATAAAGGTTTAATCTCCAACATCTACAGGCAGCTTATACAACTTAATAAAAGGAAGATAAATGATCCAATAAAAAAAATTGGCAACGGACCTAAATAGAGTCTTTTCAAAAGAAGACATACAGAAGGCCAAGAGACATATGAAAACATGCTCAAAGTCACTAATCATCTGAGAGATGCAAATCAAAAAGACAATGCAGTACCATCTCACACCTGTCAGAATGGCTATCATCAACAAATCAACAACCGACAAGTGTTGGCGAGGATGTGGAGAAAAAGGAACCCTCGTGCACTGCTGGTTGGAATGCAGACTGCTGTAGCCACTGTGGAGAACAGTGTGGAGTTTCCTCAAAAAACTGAAAATGGTACTCCCATTTGACCCAGTAATCCCACTCCTAGGAATATATCCTAAGAAACTAGAAACACCAATTAAAAAGGATATATGCACCTCTATGTTCATAGCAGCACAATTTACAATAGCTAAGATTTGGAAACAGCCTAGGTGCCCGTCAGCGGATGACTGGATCAGAAAACTATGGTATATCTACACAATGGAATACTATGCTGCCATAAAAAAGAAGGAATTCTTACCATTTGCAGCAACCTGGATGGAACTGGAGAACATTATGCTAAGTGAAATAAGCCAGTCAATGAAAGAAAAATACCACATGATCTCACTCATTTATGGATAATAAAAAACATTATAAACTGATGAACAAAAAGATAGATACAGAGACAGTAAAGTATCAAACAGACTGTCAAATTACAGGGAGAAGGTTAGGGAGAGGTGGGGGAGAGAAGAGATCAACCGAAGGACTTGTATGCATGCATATAAGCAGAACCAATAGACGCAATACTCTGGGGGGTGAGGGCATGTATGGGAGTGGGGTGGGGGGGGCAATGGTAAGATATGTACACATATAATACCTTAATTAAAAAATGGAAAAAAATGCAAAAAAAAAAAAAAAACCCACAACATTTGATCATCTCACCAAGGTAAAACTACACACTCAATAGGACACAATAGGAAATCCCATTTGATTCAAATGCTCACGGTGATACCATTTTAACTTATTAGGGAAAAACTTGATTACTCATTTAATGGTATGAAAACTACTAGATGGCCATTAGCAAAATAAGATCTGGATCCTTCTCTCAGTCTTTTCACCTAAATTAATTCCATGCAGGGCAAATGATCAGACAAAATAAATATCTTTCTGAGGAAAAATCTATGTGAATACTTGTGAAAATTATAAAGGAAAAGAATCCTCTCTAAGGAATCTTACTAAAACCAAAGACCATATAGACAAGGTGAACATATTTAAAGTTATATAAAAATCACACTCCATAAAACAACTGCCTTGGAGGAAATGTTTACAAAACCTTTATATGATAATTTTCCTAATAAAACTCTAATTAATTTACCAATTAGTTATAATGTTCCTTATATAGAAGTAGTTCTAAGAAAAGTTGCTTTATTTTCAGTAACATTTAAAGAAATACAAAATAATGTAAGGATGTTTAGGGAGTGTAAAAACAAAACAATAAAAACAAAACAAAAGGTGTATGTAGTACAAAAAAATGAAACGCAAAGTAAAGTTATGAGACTGCTTTTCACTTCTCAGGCTGGCAAAGATTTCAGATTGATAGTAATTCAGTGCTTGCAAATATTGGTGAACAGTCAATCCACAGTCTGCTGCTCAGAGTGTCAACTACTACAATATAACTAAAGAATAATTTGATGATACCCATTAAAACGGTATCCCTCTGGGCTGTGGTGATGGTTGCAGGACTCTGTAGACTTATTTAAAAAGTCATTGAGCCCTGACCGGTTTGGCTCAGTGGATAGAGCGTCAGCCTGCAGACTGAAGGGTCCCAGCTTCGATTCCGGTCAAGGGCATGTACCTTGTTTGCAGGCACATCCCCAGTAGGAGGTGTGCAGGAGGCAGCTGGTCGATGTTTCCCTCTCATCGATGTTTCTAACTCTCTTTCTTCCTCTCTGTAAAAAATCAATAAAATATATTTTTTAAAAAAGTCATTGAATTGTACTCTTAAAATGGGAGGATTTTGTTGCATGTCCATATACCCCAATAAAGTTATTTTTAAAAGTGTTTAAAATGCACATGCTTTGACCTAGGAATTCCACTTCTAGGAATACATGCTATAGAATTTAATTTCTTATGTGAGCAAAGGACTTTGCAGGATAATAGACTACAGTAACTATCACTGATAGCCATATTTTTTAAATGATAGAACAGAGTCACAATTTATAGTTTTATTAATGGAAAAGACTACAAAGATAAGGACAGAAACGCCCATACTATCAGGCAAATAGGACTTCAAATACCACTCTATATTCACTACACTAGATCACATTATTAAAACAAGCCACAACAAACAGAATGAAGACAATAAAAGCGAGCCCACAAAGAATAGAAACTGTCCCCAAATTCATGCAACTCTCACTTTGATTGATATTAATTTATGAGATGTTTTATCTTCTTCTACAACCATAGTGTCTTTTTGTCCAACTTTCAGAAGCACATTGCCAGACAAAACATCACTGCTTGATAGATCAACTCATTAATCAAGCCGTAATTATTACAGCACCCTGTCACATGTTCCTGCAATTTTCAACTTAGTGTCACCCATGAGATGGCTAAACAAAAATTTATATTAAGTAATTTCAAAAGCAAACACATACTAAAAATAAAAACTCTAAAAGTAGACGCTATGCTAGACAAGGATGTGAACCTAGAAACACAATGGTGTGGATTTGAGATACAGATGACATTGACAGTAGAGCTTGGTATTTAAATGCACAGGATTATGGAGGGAGAATGTTCAGGTTCAAATGTTGGTTTGACTATGCCCAAGGCTGTGTAGTGCCATGCTTAAGAGCACTTAGTCTGGAGTCAGACTGACTGGCTTTGAATCACAGTTCTTCCTTTTATCATCTGTATAACCATGGGTACATTACTTAATCTTCTAAGCCTATTTTAATCTGTAAAACAAAAAACAAAACAATGTCTTAATAAGTTTGTTGTATTAACTGACACAGTTAAATTGCTTAGAACTGTGAGGCCTCCCACAGTGTAAATGTTCCTGGTCATTGTTAACATCATATCTGCGTCCGCAGAGTTTTAAGCATTCATTATTGTTGATAGTATTACAGATATCTCCCATTCCCCCCACCACATTTACCCATTCTCCTAGCCCCTTCCCTTCCTCCCCAGGTCTTCACTACCCTATTGCCTATGCCCCTGGGCTATGCATATCTATAATAATAAAAGCATAATATGCTAATTAGACCGGACATCCTTCCTTCTGGACAAAGCTGCAATGGGCAGGGGCTGCGGCAGAGGCCCCCGGCCACGGCAGCAGTGGTGGGTGGGGGCCGGGGCCAAGGCCCTTGCACAAATTTTGTGCATTGGGCCTCTAGTAAGCATATAAGTTCTTTAGTTTATCTCTTCTCATCCTCCCAACCCCACATTGGGGTATGTCAGTCTGTTTCATGCCTCCATGCTTCGAGTCTTATTTTGTTGGTCAATTCATTTTGTTCATTAGATTACACAAATAAGTGAGATCATGTGATATTTGTCTTTCTCAGATTGGCTTATTTCACTTAGCATAATATTTTCCAGGTCAATCCATGCTGTCCCAAAGGGTAAGAGATCCCTCATTTCTTTTTTTACAGCTGCATAGTATTCCATAGTGTAAATGTCTTATAGCTTTTTTATCTATTCATCTCCTGATGGGTACTTGGGCCAAAGTACTGTTTTGACTTCATTGTAATACTCTAGTAGAAGGAACTGCTTCTATATCCTGAAGAGCAGAGATTAAAAACATGAATGCTGGACCTGACTGCCTGGATGTGAATTCTGCTGGGACATAGAGTGGCTAAGTGTCCTCATTCTCCTTTCTATGTCTCCATGACTTGGCTTTACAACGGAATTATAATATTACTACCTTCCTCATTGGTGTGTGTGTGTGTGTGTGTGTGTGTGTGTGTGTGTGTGTGTGTGAAGATTAATGTTCATTAGACCCTTAGTCCGGAGTTTGCCACATATAAACACTTGACACCCCTTAGACATTAGTGCTATTCATAGGAGGGATATGATCCACCTAAAAAATATTATCAAGTTTTGATGGACTCCCACCAACAAAATGCGTGTTTTCAAAAGTATCCACTGAGTGCCAGACTCTGGGTCAGGTTTTCAGAATTCAAAGATGAGGAAATTAAATTTGACTGCAGACTGTTGCCAGGTGACAGATATATGACTTTTCCACCCGGCTTTAAAAGACCTACACATTTCAGAAACAAAATCGAACTGACCTTCAAGTCAGGGAGAACTACTAGTAGGGGAATATAAAAAGGAATGTGTTGCATATTCACATGACAACTGCATGAGGTAAGTTCCAAAGGCACCTAGGGAAGTTCAGGAGTGATTGTATGGCCTCCCATGGGCTTTTTCTGTTTATACCATCACTACTTTGGACAAGAGAGTTCAGAAGTCAGTCAATTCAGGCCCAGCTCTTAGGTACCCAGTGAAGATGGTGCTGTCCGCCAACTCTTCCCTTTGTTGACCCAAAGAAAGAAGATACCTATCAGGAAGGGATCCTGCTGCTAAGTGGGCTTAAATTTAAAAGCAGATCATAGCAGCCATTTCTAACCCAGGGCCTCTCACACAAGCTGTGCTTCAGGGAGATGCCTGCACTAAGCTGCCTGCCTCCTGCACTGAATGACCTGCCTGTAGTATGTTCCTGCCATCTGAGTCAGCCCTTCCAAAGGAGTTCTTGGAATCATATTTCAACCAATAGGAATAAGACTTTCCCTGTACAATAGGAGCTGTGCAGCTATAGTACATTAGCATCTTCACCAACCAATCAGAGTGGCTTCATTGTGAACAATCAGAACAATGTTTTCTGGATTAATAAAATGTGAGGGTTTGGAGTCCACATTTGAGACAGACCAATCAGGGATCAGGGGACTTCTCTCTATATAAGTCAACTCTCCTTTATATAAGCATGCTCAGTGGCCAGAACCTGGTGACCAGCCAAGTGAAAATACCCAACCTTCTATTTCTCCTTTCATTCCAGAAACACTCCCCACAGGAGAGGTAAAGACCCCTGAAAGATAGGTTGGTTGACAGATCGGGAGGAGGTCTGGGTTGTGTGTGTGGCTTAAAGAGCTAGCTTCTTTTCCTGGGCTTCTGCTCTTTTTAAGCTGTGATTCTCTGTGTTTGCCTTTTATTTCTACTTTTGGTGCAATCATTTGCCCTGTGGCATCAATTCTCTGATATATTTTAAAAGAGTTGTTAATTTTCAGTTTAATTTTTTTTCTTATTGTGAGGGTAAGAATAACGAATTCCAAGCTCTTTACCTGATGGGCAGGGAATCTGGTTTTATTTTCATGTAGGATAGTGTTCTGATTTTAGGTCATATATGCTGAAAATTTTAGTAATAAAGTGTCATGAGGTTGGAAAGTGTCTATGGAAAGATTCAGTACAATGTTCAGGGCAATATGTTAATGTTTGTTGAGTCTAGATGATGAATATTTGGGTGTTCATGGTACTATTCTTTCCATTTCTCTGTATATTTAAATTTCTAGGTAATTTTAAATTTAAAAATGGAAACAAAAATAGAAATCTGATCAGGTAAATAGCATGGAAATTAATACTTTTCTAAGGAAAATTATCAACCTGTGAAATTTGACATCCTTATTTGACAAGGTGAAACAAACCAGAACCACACATGGGGATTCTAACCTTGCCAGTAATAGTCTAGGTCCCAAGGTTGTGACAACCTAATGGTTTTAAGAACAGGAAGTAAACCTATTATGAGGTGCAATTATAGCTTAGTTTCAAATATGTACTCTGTGTTGTGTAGGGGACCTCAAGTTTTGCACTTGGTTTTCTTGGACCCTATCTAGTAATGGCCCCAGGCATCTGGCAGAAATGAATGAAAATCTTACCTGGAATAAGATGCTTGCATTTAGGACTCAATTATTCTTATAAATATATTTTTAAACAAGATGGACAACACAGAGTGCCAGAGGCCAAAGCATAACAAGCATTTGCACAAAAATGCAAAAGAGACATTGAAAGGCCAATGGACTTTGAATATCAGCACAAGTTTTGCTCCTGCTGTGATTGCGATGGCTCAAGGCAATTTCCTGACCTGATAATCCTTACATTGTTTACCAAACTTTACCTTTGATCTGCCTGTATGCATTGCTAAAGGGTAAATGTGTATTCAAAGTGAATAAAAGCAGGCAGGACCCAGACTCAGACTCAGTGAGCCTCTTCATGAAAGAGGTTTCCACCTGGCCCCCCAATGACTTCAAAATTCATATTTCTTGTATAGTGTATTCATTGTGTCATTGGCCCTCCTGCAAGTCATCCTGAACCTACTGCATAGGTCGCAGCAACAGAGAGGAGAAAGACTCTGTGAATGAAAATCAGCAAAAAGAGGTTCACTTGGCCCACTTTGAGAGGCATTTACCAATAGATTTTGTACCTGTAGGCTATTCTAACAGGATATCATATACCAGTGGCTTATACACATCAGAAATTTAATGCTCATAGTTCTGGAGGCTTGGGAGTCTAAGCTCAAGGTGCCTGCAGATTTGGTGTCTGGTGAATGCCTGCTTCTTGATTCATACACAGAGGTCTTCTTGCTATGTCCTCACATGGCAGAAGAAGAGAACTTGGGTCTTTTAGCTCCTTAATAAAGTCACTACACTGCTGGGGGCTAATTCCAGCAGGACATAAATGCAAGAAGTTCATCAAAAGGTTGGTGAACCTTGAGGCTTCAGCAGGGCTGAAGATACATATTATTGCCTGCTGCCAGACAGCTGAGAGCATTTCCCCCAACCTGAAAATCTACATGTTATTACCTGCTGCTGGCCAAACAGCTGAAAAGCTGAAGGCAGTTCCCCCAACCTGATACTTTACTGCTTACCAAACTTTACCTTTTTAAAAATATATATTTTATTGATTTTTTACAGAGAGGAAGGGAGAGGGATAGAGAGTTAGAAACATCGATGAGAGAGAAACATTGATCAGCTGCTTCCTGCATACTCCCTACTGGGTATGTGCCCGCAACCAAGGTACATGACCTTGACCGGAATCGAACCTGGGACCCTTCAGTCCACAGGCCAACACTCTACCCACTGAGTCAAACCAGTTAGGGCCAAACTTTACCTTTGATATGTGTGTTTGCTTTGTTTTAGGGCAGTGGTTGGCAAACTCATTAGTCAACAGAGCCACATATCAACAGTATAAAGATTGAAATTTCTTTTGAGAGCCAAATTTTTTAAACTTAAACTATATAGATAGGTAAATTGTTATTAACTTAATTAGGGTATTCCTAAGCTGGCCTTTGCTAAAAACTCAAGGGGCCAAAGAGCCACATGTGGCTCGCGAGCTACAGTTTGCCGACCACTGCTTTAGGACAAAAATGTGTGAATAAAAAGCCCTGGGTCCGGAGATTCAGGGAGAACTTAGTCACTAGAACTAAGCTTCCTCTGGCTCCCCCCAAATGCCTTTCAAATTTATATTTCATGTCTAGTTTATGTAATTTACTCGCAGCCCCTTCTCCAGATTCCTGAACCTTTCTAGATGCTGAGAATGACCCCAGAACTACAGTAGTCCCCCTTATCTGCAGGGGATACATTCCAAGATGCCCAGTGGATGCCTGAAATGTGGATAGTACCTAACCCTAATAAATTCCTTCAGCATGCTGGAAATATGGCAGCAACATCTTCATTGGCAGAGCATCCTGTCCAGTAATTTTAAGAATTTTCAGTCTAAACCTAATCCTGAATTTGTGTAACCATCCCTTACTTGCAGTAAATGGCTTAGTGTCACTCATTTCAGAGGGTCCCTTGCTGAAGTCTTTGTATAGGCTCAATGTTTTCTGGCACAACACATTGCCATCGATTGAAACACGTATTCTCTTCCTGTCGTCCACCCACAAATTTGATTTCCATCTAAACTAAGCACTTATCACACACTGTGTCTATATCTTCTGCAGTTTGAGTTGCCACAGCAAAATTAGCAAGGATTTCTTTTACCTCCATCACAATTTCAGATAGAAGATTCATTCTTACCATATATCTTAGCAACCTCAGCATGCAATTTTTTTCTTTCCTTATTAAGTCAAGAGCGTTTACCTTATCACTTTAAGGAAGAAGCAATTGATAGCTTGTCTTGTATATCTAAATTGCCAGCATCATTACTCTTGTTAACATAAAAACCATTGAAACCTGTAAAGAATTTTTGTGAGTTTATTTGAGCCAAACTGTCAACATATGCCGGGAAGCAGAACCTCAACGAATTGAGATAATTTTCCAAAGATTGGCGGGTTACATTTGTATTTATACATTGCAATCAAAGGAAAGGGACGTAGGTGGGTTACATGAAATCCATTGGTGATAGACTAGAGAGGCGGGAGAAATCAAAGCTGGGAAACCCCTGGGATTGGATAAAAAGTAAAATAATGGACACATAACTTAGGTGGGTGCAGGAACAATTAACATGATAATGAAGGAATTTGTGGTATCTGTCCTGGCACCCAGCATATTAGGTTGTGCCCCAAGGGGTCTGGAAAAAGGGAAGTTACGAGTTACCTAGACATTTCAAAGGGTATGTTATTATAGATGCAAAAGACAGATAGGCTCCGTTAAGGTAAAGGCTGACCTTATCAGTGAAGATACCAGCCTAGGAGGTGACTACCCACCATAACTACTTTTAGTCAAAGTTTAATTTTAGACCATCCTTTGTGGTTACTTTAGGTCTCTGAGACTGCAAGACTGCTATGCAGGCCTTCCCTGAGCCTGTCAGGTTAGCATGTGGCCCTTTTCGTCCACACTCTTATGCTTTGAGGCCATTAATAAGTACTAGTAAAATAAGGGTCTCTTGAACAGAAACACTGTGATACTGTGACAGTCAATGTGATAAGCCAGTCTGCGCTTAATGGGCAGGGAGAGTCTAAAGTGTGGAGACCCTGGACAAAGGGATGAGTCATATTCCAGGTGTGATGGAGCAGGATGGTGCAAGATTTCATCACATTACTAAAACACACAACTAAAAATTCATGAATTGTTCATTTCTGAAATTTCCCATTTAACATTTTAGTTACTGTATGAAAGGATAATTAAAACTACTGAGAGTGAAACTGCAGATAAAAAGATACCACAGCCATAGCTGGTGTGGCTCAGTGGATAGAGTGTCGGCTTGTGGACCAAAGGGTCTTGGGTTCGATTCTAGTCAAGGGTACGTACCTCGATTGCAGGGTCCTCCCCGGCCTGGGCCCTGGTCAGGGTATGTTTCAAACCAATTGATGTGTTTCTCTCACATTGATATTTTTCTCTCTGTCTTTCCCTCTCTCTTCCACTCTCTCTAAAAATCAATGGGAAAATATCCTTGGGTGAGGGTTTACAAAAAAAAAGATACCACAGTATCATCTCATTTAATCCTCACAAACTCCTACAAGTGGAGTTACTATTGTCATCCCTACTTTACCAAGGAAGAACCTGAGAATGAGAGTTTAAGGGATTTGCCCAAGCACACACAGAACTGGGGCTGGAAATCAGACCACCTTTCTCTTTTGCCTGTATTCCTAACCACTTCTGTATATAATGTAATTTTACTAAATTGGAGAAATGACAGTCCTCACCCTGTCATTACACATCAAAGTTGTAGTTGATCAGTTCAATTAGTTTGTTGATGACAGAGACAGGTGCCACATTATTTTGGTGTATCTGGATGCTTAAACTCCCACAAGATTGAACAGCCACATTTCCTACTAGAGCAGCAACTGACCAGGAAGGGAAAGAAAGGAGTTCCCTCTCCCCTCCCCCCTCACTCTTTTCCTGAGTCTCAAAACCCAACTGATTAGGCATAAAGAGGTATCACGACAATGCACAATGTTCTTTAGGACATAGTAACCACAGCCTTTTACAAGGTCCAAGCACTGACCACCACTGCTTGGGTTACTGCATGATCATGGCTGAAAATGGTGAGTGAGCGGTGCTAGAGGAGAGAGAAGATGTTACCTTGGTTTGGGTACCGTCTGCTTACTTATCTGTTCCCTGGACATTGGTTATCGTGGTCTCAGAGCTCTTCCTCAGCTTGAACAAAATCTCTCCACTTAAAACTCCTGTGGGAGGAGTTACCAAAATGTCCTAACAGTGTTCATTGTGTTTCAAAAGGTCCACTGGGCAGTGGTCAGCAACGCTGGCTTCAAGATCCAACTACAAAGAGAAAATTACAGAAGAACTCAGTCTCAGGTAGGATTTTCTACTCTTTCTCAGACTGGATTCAACCTCGGCCATGACTCTTAAATTACTGCTTTTTTAAAATGCCAATTCAAATAAATGGGGTGTTTAGTTGTAGAAAATATGCCTGTGAATAGTCACACTTCTCATGCCATATTACATAGCAAGTCTCTGACACAGAGCAACCATATGCTTAACATCAGAATGTGACCCATGTGGGTACGGTGTAGGGGTAGGACATGGATTTTTATACCATGTGAGAGGACTAATGGTGAGGAAGGGGCTTTGTGGCTTTTTTAGTGCTGTTCTCTGAGGAACTAAAGCAGATTATGAGATGTGACTTGCTGCCCCACTCAGTCTCACATAACTGAGGCAGTTGAGGCACAGATGCCTGTAAGAGGGACCCAGACCACACATTACCTTTTCTTGAGTGGCAGGGAGGGCTCAGTCCTCAGGGTTTCTTTCCATCCCATATAGAAACATGTAAAAGCAAAACAAATAGGAGGTGGAGAATGGTTTCCTGGCCTCCCACAAGGATCAAGAGGAGGCATTCTGACGGGGTGGAGCCTGGGGCTCTGAAGCCAGACAGGGGGGTTCACATCCTGGTTCTGCCACATACAGCTATGTGACTTTGGGCTTGTTACATACCTTTCCTGTGCCTGCCCACCAAAGCTGTTCGAGGTTAAATGAGCTACTGTATGTACATCCCTTGGAGAAGTGCCTGGCAGGCAGACACCCTGAGCAGAGGTCTGGTATTGCTGGTGTTGTGACTCTCATTACTGTATTCCTGGTAAAACAGGGAGGCCCAGGGAGTCTCAGAGACTGGAGGATGGAGGATGGGTGTCTTCACCTCTTCTTTGCCTCCCAAATGAGAATCTGTCAAAGACACAAACAGGGTAGAGAATCGTCCCTGGCTAAGTCTGCTCTTTTGCCTTGAACTCCAGTACCATTGTTTTGATTAGGCTGTTTATCTTCCTTTTGTTAAGTTGTACGAGTTCCCTGTAAATGTTGGAGATTAAACCCTTATCAAAGATAACATTGGCAAATATGTTCTCCCATGCACTGGGCTTTCTTATTGTTCTGTTGATGGTTTCTTTTGCTGTGCAGAAGCTTTTTATTTTGATGTAGTCCCATTTGTTTATTTTCTCTTTAGTTTCAATTGCCCTAGGAGCTGTATCATTAAATATATTGCTATGACAAACGTCTGCTATTTTGCTGCCTATGGCTTCTTCTAAGATTTTTATGGTTTCCCACCTTAGGTTTAAGTCTTTCATCCATTTTGAGTTTGTTTTTGTGTATGGTGTAAGTTGGTGGTCTGGTTTCATTTTTTGCAAGTATCTGTCCAGTTTTTGCAACACCATTTATTGAAGAGACTGTCTTTTTTTTAAATTTCTTTATTGATTAAGGTGTCACATATTTGTCTTCATCCCCCCATTCCCATCCCCCACCCTTCCCCACGGATGCCCCCACACCCCTGTTGTCCTTAACCATTGGTTAGGCTCATATGCATGCACACAAGTCCCTTGGTTGATCTCTCCCCCAGACCCCCACCCTCTCCTACCCTCCCTCTGAGGCCTGACATGAGCGAGATCATGTGTCACTAGAAATACACTTATAAGAACCGAATGTGAGACGAGCAATAATAGTTATGCTGACAGGCAAATGAATCAGTCTGTAGTGAGTTTCTTTCGGGACCAACAGTTCTTTTGAGACCCAATTTCAATGTCCACCAGTTCCTTATGTGTACATGTCGGCACTGACCCCTCAGCTCTGGATGGTGGACAAATGGTGGTAATGCAGGTACGACTCCCTCTGGTTTGGTCTCGCCCAGACGCAGAGGTGCAGCTTCACCCGGACCTGGGACCCAGCATCACCCAGGCCCCGGGGCGCGTGGCCTCACCCGGACCCAGGTGTGTGCGGCCTCACCCGGTCCCGGGATCCAGCCTCATCTGGATCCAGCGGCGCACGGCCTCACCCGGACTCGGGATCCAGCTTCACCCAGACCCAGGGGCGCGTGGCCTCTCCCAGACCCAGGGGCGTGGCCTCACCCGGACCCGGGACCCAGCCTCACCCGGATCCAGGGGCACACGGCCTCACCCGGACCCAGGACCCAGCCTCACCCGGATCCAGGGGCACACGGCCTCACCCGGACCCGGGATCCAGCTTCACCCAGACCCAGGGGCGCGTGGCCTCACCCGGACCCAGGACCCAGCCTCACCCGGATCCAGGGGCGCACGGCCTCACCTGGACCCAGGACCCAGCCTCACCCGGATCCAGGGGCGCACGGCCTCACCCGGATCCGGGATCCAGCTTCACCCGGACCCAGGGGCGCGTGGCCTCACCTGGACCCAGGGGCGCGGCCTCACACAGACCCGGGACCTGGCCTCACCCGGATCCAGGGGCATACAGCCTCACCCAGATCCAGGGGCACACAGCCTCACCCGGACCCGGGATCCAGCTTCACCCAGACCCAGGGGCGCGTGGCCTCACCCACACACTGGGGCACGTGGCCTCTCCCTGAACCAGGGGTGCACGGCCTCACCCAGACCCAGGATCCAGCTTCGCCCGGACCCAGGGGCGTGCGGCCTCGCCCGGACCCAGGACCCAGCCTCACCCGGATCCAGGGGAGCATGGTCTCACCTGGACCCGGGACCCAGCCTCACCTGGATCCAGGGGCACACGGCCTCACCCGGACCCGGGATCCAGCTTCACCCGGACCCAGGGGCACGTGGCCTCACCCGGACCCCGGTGTGTGCGCCTCACCCGGTCCCGGGATCCAGCCTCACTCGGACCCAGGGGCGCGTGGCCTCTCCCGGACCTGGGGCCCAGCCTCACCCGGACCCAGGGGCGCGCGGCCTCACCCGGACCCGGGGGCGCACGGCCTCACCCAGACCCGGGATCCAGCTACACCTGGACCCAGAGGCACGTGGCCTTACCTGGACCCAGGGGCGCATGGCCTCACCCGGACCCAGGACCCAGCCTCACCCGGATCCAGGGGCGCACGGCCTCACCCGGACCCAGGACCCAGCCTCACCCGGATCCAGGGGCACGTGGCCTCACCCAGACCCAGGTGTGTGCGGCCTCACCTGGACCCGGGATCCAGCCTCACCCGGACCCAGGGGTGCGTGGCCTCACCCGGACCCATGGGCGTGTGGCCTCTCCCGGACACAGGGGCGCGGCCTCATCCGGACCTGGGACCCAGCCTCACCCGGATCCAGGGGCGCACGGCCTCACCCGGACCCAGGATCCAGCTTCACCCGGACCCGGGACCAGCCTCACCTGGATCCAGGGGCGCACGGCCTCACCCGGACACGGGACCCAGCCTCACCTGGACCCAGGACCCAGCCTCACCCGGATCCAGGGGCACACGGCCTCACCCGGATCCGGGATCCAGCTTCACCCGGACCCAGGGGCGCGTGGCCTCACCTGGACCCAGGGGCACGGCCTCACACAGACCCGGGACCTGGCCTCACCCGGATCCAGGGGCATACAGCCTCACCCAGATCCAGGGGCACACAGCCTCACCCGGACCCGGGATCCAGCTTCACCCAGACCCAGGGGCGCGTGGCCTCACCCAGACACCGGGGCACGTGGCCTCTCCCTGAACCAGGGGTGCACGGCCTCACCCAGACCCAGGATCCAGCTTCGCCCGGACCCAGGGGCGTGCGGCCTCGCCCGGACCCAGGACCCAGCCTCACCCGGATCCAGGGGCGCATGGCCTCACCTGGACCCGGGACCCAGCCTCACCCGGATCCAGGGGCACACGGCCTCACCCGGACCCGGGATCCAGCTTCACCCGGACCCAGGGGCACGTGGCCTCACCCGGACCCAGGTGTGTGTGCCTCACCCGGTCCCGGGATCCAGCCTCACTCGGACCCAGGGGCACGTGGCCTCTCCCGGACCCGGGGCCCAGCCTCACCCGGACCCAGGGGCGCGCGGCCTCACCCGGACCCGGGGGCGCACGGCCTCACCCAGACCCTGGATCCAGCTACACCTGGACCCAGAGGCACGTGGCCTTACCTGGACCCAGGGGCGCATGGCCTCACCCGGACCCAGGGGCGCGGCCTCACCCAGATCCAGGGGCACACAGCCTCACCTGGACCCAGGATCCAGCTTCACCCGAAACCAGGGGCGCGCGGCCTCGCCCAGACCCGGGGACACGCGGCCTCACCCGGACCCGGGACACAGCCTCACCCAGATCCAGGGGCACATGGCCTCACCCGGACCCGGGATCCAGCTTTACGCGAACCCAGGGGCACACGGCCTCACCTGGACCCGGGGGCACGTGGCCTCACCCAGACCCGGGACCCAGCCTCACCCGGATCCAGGGGCGCACGGCCTCACCCGGACCCGGGATCCAGCTACAACCAGACCCAGGGGCGCATGGCCTCACCCGGACCCAGGGGCACGTGGCCTCTCCCGGACCCAGGGGCGCTGCTTCACCCGGACCCGGGGCCCAACCTCACCCGGATCCAGGGGCGCGTGGCCTCGCCCGGACCCAGGGGTGCGGCCTCACCCAGACCCGGGACCCAGCGGGGCCTCGTCTTCTTGATCCCAATTCCTGTCGGTCAATTCCTTCTCAGCAATTCCTTAGGCCATTTTCTCAAAGCTCCGGGGCGGCTGCCGCGGAACTTGCTGGGTGGCGGGCTCGGCGAAGCTCCAGTGTGCCCGGTGCGTGGCGGCAGGCTGGTTCGAGGTCACTGCGGTGGCACTCAGGTCTGCAGTGGCGACCAGTCGCCAGGCGAGCGCACCTGGATCCGGGACCCAGTGGGGCCTCGTCTTCCCGATCCCAACTCCCATCGGTCAATTCCTTCTCAGCAATTCCTCCAGCCATTGTTCTGGATGGTGTCTGCTCTGTTTTCCAGTTGTAGTTTCAAAATTGTTGTGGTAGGCAACAATCAGGCGTCTGCCCTATGCCACCATCCTGGTCCTCCAGTAGATTCTCAAGTAACCTTATAAATGTGGTTCTGAACACTGTGTCATCCATTAGTTTACTTTCCTTCATCCCTTCTATTCGTGACCTGCTTCGGTGTCTTCACCTTTTGGCTGCCTCCCTATCGCTCAGCTTCCCCAATCTCCCTAGGTGGTCGCTCTTGATACCCCCCTTTGTGGGCTGAGTGCAAAGTCTTGGTGTTGTTAAGCCTTGATTGCTGTTGGTACACTGGGAGGATTTGACCTCCAGTCCAATTAGCTGTGAGGATCAGCTGTGTCTATGCTGGGAGACAGCCTTATTCAACTAGACTTGCAAAATTGTAAAAGCCTCTGTGTTCAGCTTGGATGGGGCGGAGTTACAGGGCGGAGCCTACAGCCTTGGCTTCCCGTCAGCCCCGCCCTATGAGGTTCCTGTGTCTCAGTGTCCCTCTGTACTCCCTGCAAACACCTCTGAGAGAAAAGCGCCCCGGAGTTTCGCCCGCTGCCAAACAGTCTAGTCTCTCCCCCAATGAATCTGGATTCCCAGATTCTCGCCCGGAACTGGGTTTCAGTATAGTCGGAACTGGGGCTCAGCGCAGTCTGGCGCTTTTGTCTCCTTCCCACCAGGGCAATTCAGCGGCACAGGCAACAGTCCCTCCTCTGCGCACCTTCCCGTGCGCGCCTCTGGAGCTCTGCCTTTCGCCGCTCCTCTGTGCCTCCGCCCCACAGCCCATATCCCCCCAGCATGCGCCTGGCTTCCCAGTGTTTCGCCTGGAACTGGGGTTCAGTGTAGTCGGAACTGGGGCTCAGTGCAGTCTGGCGCTTTTGTCTCCTTCCCACCAGGGCAATTCAGCGGCACAGGCAACAGTCCCTCCTCTGCGCACATTCCCGTGTGCGCCTCTGGAGCTCTGCCTTTCACTGCTCCTCTGTGCCTCTGCCCCACAGCTCAAGTTCCCCCAGTATGAGCCTGGCTTCCCAGGGTTTCGCCTGGAACTGGGGTTTAGTGCAATCGGAACTGGGGTTCAGCACGGTCCGGAGCTTTTGTCTCCTTCCCGCTAGGGCAATTCAGCGGCACAGGCAACAGTCCCTCCTCTGCGCACCTTCCCGTGCGCGCCTCTGGAGCTCTGCCTTTCGCCGCTCCTCTGTGCCTCCGCCCCACAGCCCATATTCCCCCAGCATGCGCCTAGCTTCCCAGGGTCTCACCTGGAACTGGGGTTCAGTTCAGTCGGAGCTGGGGTTCAGTGCAATCTGAAGCTTTTATCTCCTTCCCGCTAGAGAACGCCGGCCATGCCGTCAGCCGCCCCTTCCTCTCCAGCTCTGTCCTCCCCACACGCGCGCATGCTCGTGTCTCCGCCCGTGTCTCCATACCTCAGGCTTTTACGGCTCCTCTGATTTTCCTTGTGGTTTTCTCTTTGCTTCTAGTTGTGGGCATTTCAGTCCGCCAGCTTTCCTGTGGTTCTGGATGATGTCCGTTTTGCCTTTTAGTTGTATTTTTGAAATTGTTGTGCCAGGCTGTAGGTTAGGTGTTTAACCTATGCCGCCATCTTGGTTTCTCGAAGAGACTGTCTTGACTGCATTGTATGGTCTTTCCTCTTTTGTCAAATATTAATTGTGTATAATGGCTTGGGTTGATTTCTGGATTCTCTGTTCTGTTCCATTGGTCTATATGTCTGTTCTTGTGCCAGTACCAGGCAGTTTTGAGAACAATGGCTTTGTAGTATAGCTTGATATCTGGTATTGTGATCCCTCCAAAATGGTTCTTCTTTCTCAAGATTGTTGCAGCTATTCGGGGTCTTTTTTTATTCCAGATGAATATTTGGAGAATTTGTTCTAGGTCTTTGAAGTATGCCGTTGGTATTTTAATGGGGATTGTATTGAATTTATAGATTGCTTTGGGTAGTATGGACATTTTAATGGTGTTGATTCTACCAATCCATGAACATGGTATATTCTTCCATTTGTTCATGTCTTCCTCTATCTCTTTTTTCAGCGTTCTGAATTTTTCTGAGTACAGGTCCTTTATCTCCTTGGTTAAGTTTATTCCTAGATATCTTAGTATATGTGCTGCCGAAGCGAGCACTATTCCTAGATATCTTAATTTCTCAGTTGCAATGGTAAATGGGATTGATTTTTTAATTTCTCTTTCTGTGAGTTCATTATTGGTGTATAGAAAAGCCATAGACTTCTGGGTGTTAATTTTGTATCCTGCTACATTGCTGAATTCATTTATTAAGTCTCGTGGTTTTTTGATGGAGTCTTTGGGGTTTTCTAGGTACAGTATCATGTCATCTGCAAATAAGGACAGTTTTACTTCTTCTTTTCCAATTTGGATGCCTTTTATTTCTTCTTCTTGTCTGATCACAATGGCTAGTACTTCCACTACTCTGTCGAACAGGAGTGATGAGAGTGGGCATCCCTGTCTTGTTCCTGTTCTTAGTGAAAATGGTTTTAGTTTTTGCCCATTGAGTATAATGTGATCCTTCAATTCCCACCTTGCTGAGGGTTTTATCAAGAAAGGGTGTTACATTTTGTCAAATGCTTTTTCTACATCAATGGATATGATTATATGGTTTTTATTCACAGTTTGTTTATATGGTGTATCACATTTATTGATTTGCGGATATTGTACCATCCTTGTATCCCCAGAATAAATCCCACTTGGTTATGGTGTATGATCTTTCTAATGTATTGCTGGATTCAATTTGATAGAATTTTGTTGAGGATTTTGGCGTCTATGTTCATGAGGGATATTGGCCTGTAATTCTTTTTTTTTTTTTTTTGTATTGTCTTTATCTGGTTTTGGGATTAGGGTAATGCTGGTTTCATAGAAGGAGCTTGGAAGTGCTCCTTCCTCTTGAATTTTTTTGAATAAACTGAGGAAGATAGGCTTTATTTCTTCTTTGAACGTTTGATAAAACTCCCCTGCGAAGCCATCTGATCCAGGGCTTTTGTTTGTTGGAAGATTTTTGATTACTGCTTCAATTTCCTCCATAGTTATTGGCCTATTCAAATTTGTTGATTCCTCCTGGCTGAGTTTTAGAGGGTCATACTTTTTTTAGTAATATGTCAGTTTCTTATAGGTTGACCAGTTTGTTGGAGTAGAGTTGCTCATAGTATTTTTTTACGATTCTTTGTATTTCTGTGGGGTCTGTTGTTATTTCACTTCTTTCGTTTCTGATTTTGTTTATTTGGGTCCTCTCTCTTTGCTTCTTGGTGAGCCTGGCTGGAGGTTCATCAATCTTGTTTATCTTTCAAATAACCAGCTCTTGGTTTCATTGATGTTTTCTATTGGTGTTTTTTTGTTTGTTTGTTTTTTGTCTCTATGTCACTTATTTATTTATTTCTGCTCTAATCTTTATTATTTCCTTCCTTCCGCTCACTCTGGGCTTTTCTTGTTGCTCTCTTTCTAATTCTTCAAGTTGCAGAATTAGATGGTTTATTATCAGTTTTTCTTGTTTTTTTTTTTTTTTTGAGGTAGGCCTGTAATGCTATGAATTTCCCTCTCAGTACTGCTTTCACTGTGTCCCAAAGATTTTGGATTGTTGTACTTTCATTGTCGTTTGTTTCCAGGATGTGTTTTATTTCTTCTTTGATCTTTTTGGTAACCCACTAATTGTTTAATAGTATGCTATTCATCCTCCAAGTGTTTAAAGTTTTGTGATTGTTTTTACTGTAGTTGATTTCTAATTTTATGCCATTGTGATCTGAAAAGATGCTTGAAATGAGTTCAATCCTCTTGAATTTGGAGAGACTTTGCCTGTGTCCCAATATGTGGTCTATCTTTGAAAATGTCCCATGTGCACTTGAGAAGAATGTATATTCTGTAGTTTCGGGTGGAATGTTCTAAAGATGTTGATTAAGTCCATCTGATCTAGTGAGTTGTTTAGGATTGAAGTTGCTTTGCTATTTTTTTTTTTTTTTTTGTCTAGAGGATTTATCCAATGATGTTAATGGGGTATTAAATTCTCCTACTATAATTGTGTTGCTGTCAATTTCACCCCTGATATCTTCCAGAAGCTTTTTTATGTATTTGGGTGCTCCTGCATTGGGTGCATAAATGTTTACTAGAGTTATATCCTCTTCTTGTATCAATCCCTTTAGAATTATGAAGTGGCCTTTCTTGTCTCTTGTTATGGTCTTCAATTTGAGGTCTATTTTGTCAGATATAAGTATTGCTACCCTAGCTTTTTTTTCATGTCCATTTGCCTGATAGATATTTTTCCATCCCTTCACTTTCAGTCTGAATGAGTCCCATATTCTGAGGTGGGTCTCCTATAGACAGCATAAACAGTATATGGGTCATGTTTTCTTATCCATTCATTCACTCTATGTCTTTTGATTGGAGCATTTAATCCATTTTCATTTAATGTTATTATCAATAGGTACTTGTTTGTAGCCATTTCTGTATTTTATGCCTGTGTTCCTTCCTCCCTTTCTATTTCCTCTTTTTACAGCATTTCCTTTTGCACTTCTTGCATTGCTGGCTTGGTAGTGATAAACTCCCTTAGCCTTTTTTTGTCTGCAAAGCTCCTAATTTCCCCTTCAATTTTGATTGATAGTCTTGCTGGATAGACTATTCTTGGATTCAGTCCTTTGTTTTGCATCACTTTGTATACCTCCTGCCATTCCCTTCTAGCTTGATGTTTTTCTGTTGAGAAATAATTTGATAATTTGATGGGGGATCCTTTGTAGGTAACTCTATGTCTCTCTCTTGCAGCCTTAAATAGTCTCTTTTTGTCATTAACATTTGCCATTGTAATTATGACATGTCTTGGTGTGGGTCTTTTGGGATTCATCTTGCTTGGGACTCTCTGTACTTGTGTAACTTTTTTCTTCCCCATATCTGGGAAGTTTTCTGTCATTATTTCTTCAAATAGATTTTCTAATCCTTGCTGTTCTTCTTGTCCTTCTGTCAGCCCTATTATGCATATGTTACTTTGTTTTGTGTTGTCCCAAAGCTCCCTTAGACTCTCCTCCTGCTTCTTAATTTTTCTCTCCAGTTGCTGTTCAGATTGGGCTTGTTTCTGTACCTTATCTTCTAACTCACTAAATCGGTCTTCTGCTTCTTCTAATCTACTGTTGAAACCTTTCATGGTATTTTTTATTGTAGCTATATCATTTTTCTTTTTTTCTTGATTTTTGCATAGGTTGTTGATTTTTTGTCCCTCCGGTGTATGAACTGTATGACCATTACTCTGAATTCTTTTTCTGTCATGTTGCATGCTTCCTTTTCACTTATTTCCTTTCTTGGCAATTTCTTATTTTCTCTCCTCTGGGGATTGTTTCATTGTTGCCCCATTCTAACTATTACCAGAAGGTTCAAATGTCAAGTTGCGGGGGCCTGGGCTGTGTGCAGTGGGAGCTTCATGCTTCCCGAGTGTCACTGAAGAGCTCTGACCCCAAGATGTGTGGCTGCCATGAGTCGGTAGGAGCCACACTCGCCCACGATCAGAGTCACAGGCACTTAGTGTGGCCTCGTATGCACACTTAGAATCAGGGACCCCGCCTACGCCGTGCTCAAACAGAGACCCTGCTGGCATGTGCCGAAAATCAGAGTCCCCTAGCACGTGTCAGGAGTCAGAGACCCCCTGTGCCCGCACCAAGAATCAAATATCAGAGTCTCTGTTTCTTGGGGCTGCCTTGCGCTGAGAAACAGGATCCCTGTGTGCGCATGCACCAAGAATTGGAGTCACTGGCTCTTAGTGTGAATCCACTGGGAATTAGCGATCCCAGGCGTGTGCGATGAGAAACAGATTCAAGTCACTGGTGCTCAGTGCTGCCTCTCACGTGGGGAATCAGGGTCTCTGGTCTGCTTCGGGGACCGGGTTGCACAGTCACACTGTGTCAGCAGGAGGCCCACTCTTGCCTTGAAAAAAAACAGCCTTCTGTGTGCGCTTGCCTTGAATCAAGGTCAGGTGACTCTGCCATCCTGTGTAGGTGTGGGGTCTGGTCCCACTGGTGTGCTCTGTGGGAAACAAACTCCTCGTGTCCATGTACCCAGGCTCAAATTCAGCCTCCCTGCATGGGCCTGGAGTCTGGCCGTGGGAAACAAACTCCCCGAGTTCACGCACCCAGGCTCAAATTCAGCACAGCCTCCCTGCGTGGGCATAGGGTCTGGTCATGGGAAACAAACTCCCCGAGTTTGTGTTCTCAGGCTCAAATTCAATGCAGCCTCCCTGCATGGGCCCGGGGTCTGGCCACGGGAAACAAACTCCCTGAGTTCGTGCTCTCAGGCTCAAATTCAGCGTGGCCTCCCTGCGTGGGCACGGGGTCTGGTCATGGAAAACAAACTCCCCGAGTTTGTGTTCTCAGGCTCAAATTCAACGCAGCCTCCCCGCATGGGCCCGGGGTCTGGCCACGGGAAACAAACTCCCTGAGTTCGTGCTCTCAGGCTCAAATTCAGCGTGGCCTCCCTGCGTGGGCACGGGGTCTGGTCATGGAAAACAAACTCCCCGAGTTTGTGTTCTCAGGCTCAAATTCAGCACAGCCTCCCTGCATGGGCCCGGGGTCTGGCCACAGGAAACAAACTTCCCGTGTCCGTACATCCAGGCTCAAATTCAGGTAGAGCTGCTGCTATGTGTGGGCAGGAGGCCTGTTTGAGCGGAAAGGGTCTGGCAGTTCCTATGCCACTGCCACAGGGCCGGCGGGGAGGGGGATTGGCTCTGTGACTCACAGAAATCTGCAGCCGGGGTGCCTGGGGTCTTGGTGTCCATGGGTCTGCAGCTATGGTCACAGGTCTTTTACCTGAGTGGCTGTAGGGTCCTGGTTTGCGTCTGAGACCAGACTGGGTGGTGGCGAGGTTAGGATCCTAGTCTCAAGAAGCTCTGTTCTTCAAGATAGCATGGTCTCTGTGCCTGTGCTGGCCGCCCCCGGAGTGTTTGCAGTAGCAGAGGGGTTTTTCCATCTAAGACTGCCTGGTTTGGCAGCCCCTTGGAAGACCTGCAGGATCTAACTCACATACACACCACACATGTCCACACACTCCTCTATCGCTCCCTCACTCTCTCACACACTCTCCCTCCCTACCTTCTTGCTGGTCGCCATCTTGGGTCCTCCAATCTTATATTCTTACTAGTGGTCCAGTGCACAAAATTTGTGCTTGGGGGGGAGTGTCCCTCAGCCTGGCCTGCACCCTCTACAATCTGGGACCCCTTGGGGGATGTCTGACTGCCAGTTTAGGCCCACAGGGATTGGGCCTAAACTGGCAGTTTGACATCCCTCTCACAACCTGGGACTGCTGGCTCCTAACCGCTCACCTGCCTGCCTGCCTGATCACCCCTAACCACTCTGCCTACCAGCCTGCTCACCCCAACTGGCCCCCCACCAGCCTTTTCACCCCCAACTGCCCTCCTTGCTGGCCTGATTGCCCCCAACTGCACCCCTGCCATCCTGATCACCCCCAACTGTGCCCCCTGCCGGTCTACTCACCGCCTACTGACCCCCCACCGGACTGCTTGGCCCCAACTGCCCCCCTGCCGGCATGCTTGCCCCAAACTGCCTCTCCCACTGGCCTGATCATGCCCAACTGCCCCCCAATGCCAGCCAGCTCGCCCCAACTGTCCCCCCTGCTTGCCCCCAACTGGCCCCCCCTGCTGGCCTGCTCGCCCCCTACTGCCTCCACTGCCAGCCTGATCACCCCCAACTGCCCTCCACTCCTGGCCTAATTGCCACTAACCACCTCTGTCTCAACCCTGCCACTATGGCTTTGTCTGGTCAGTGACCACAGAGCCGGCTGGGGCAACCAAGGAAGCCAAGCCTTCTGCCTACTCTGGCCGGCTCTGTGGCTCCGGCCGGTGCCACCATCGTTGTCACATCAATTTGCATATTCCCTCTTTATTGGCTGTGGGCACTTCCATCTTTATCATGAAGTGACAGTTAATTTGCATATTACTCTTTTATTAGATAGGATATTAGTTTCAGGTGCACAATATAGTGATTCAACATACTTAGACTTTAAAATGTGATCACCCCGTTTCTAGTAACCATCTATCACTGTGTGAACTTATCAAAATATTATTTACTATATTCTGCTACCCATTTCCCCCTATCCCCACACCTCCTTCCTTCTGATTACCATTCTTTTCATCTTTGTTTCTATGAGTCTGCTTTTGTTTTGTTTCCTGACTTATTTCACTTAGCATAATACCCTCTAGGTCCATCCATGTGCGGTAAATGGCAATATTTCATTCTGTTTATTGCTGCCCAATATTCCAGTGTGTGTGTGTGTGTGTGAGAGAGAGAGAGAGAGAGGGGCGGGGGGGAGATTTTCTTCATCCATACATCTATTGATGGACACCTAGGCTGCTTCCATACCTTGGCTATTGTAAATAATGCTGCAATGAACATAGAAATACATATATCTTTTTGAATTAGTGTCTTTGTTTTCTTTGGATAAATACCAAGTGGAGGAATTGCTGGGTTGTATGATATATATATTTTTAGATTTTTGTGGAATCTCCATACTGTTTCCCATAAAGGCTATATCAGTTTACAGTCATACCAACAGTGCATAAGGGTATTCTTTTCTTAATATCCTCGACAGAACATGTCATTTGTTGACTTTTTTATATCATAGCCATTTTGACTGGTGTGAGGTGGTATCTCATTGTGGTTTGATTTTCATTTTCTTGATGATTAGTTATGCTGAGCATCTTTTCATATGTCTGTTGGCCATCTGTATGTCCTTTTTGGGGATATGTCTTTTTGCATCTTCTGACCATTTTTTTATTGGATTGTTTATTGTTTTTATTGAATTAGCTCCTTATATATTTTGCATTTCAACACTTTTTTAGATATAATGTTTGTGAATATATTCATCATGTTGTCTTTTTCTTTTGTTGAAGGTTTCTTTCGCAGTCCCATTTGTTAATTTTTGCTTTCGTTTCCCTTACTCGAGGGAACTTACCAAAAAATTTATTACTCAGACTGATGTCAAAGAGTTTACTTCCTATGTTTTCCTCTAGGAGTATTATGGTTTCAGGCCTTACATTTGTCTTTAAGCCATTTTGAGTTTGATTTGGTATATAGTATAATAAGTCGGGCCAGTTTCTTCTCTTTTTTTGGTATGTATCTATCCAGTTTTCCCAACACTGCTTGTGGGAGAGACTGTTGTTAATCCAGTGTATATTTTTACCTCCTTTGTCATAGATTAGTTGACCATATAGGTGTTGTTTTATTTCTGGGCTCTCTATTCTGTTCCATTTATCTATGTGTTTTGATTATTATAGCTTTGTAGAAAAGTTTGAGATCATGGAGTGTGATACTTCCAACTTTGTTCTTCTTTGTCAAGATTGCTTTGGGTATTCAGGTTCTTTTTTGGTTCCATATAAATTTTAGGGTTATTTGTTTTAGGTCTGAGAATAACATTTGTATTTTTATAGGAATTGCCTTGAACCTGTAAATTACTTTGTGTAATATGGTCATTACAACGATATTAATCCTTCCAATCCATGAGCATAGGATATTCTTCTATTTACTTGTGAACTCTTGAATTTCTTTCTTCAATGTCTATAGTTTTTAGAATACAGGTCTTTCATCTCCTTGGTTAAGCTTATCCCTGAGTAATTTACTCTTTTTGATGCAATTGCCAACATATCCTGCTTTGACTGGAAAATTCCACTTTCCTCCTGATCATCTCAGATTAATTTATAGGTGCTTTAGATTCTGCTCAGAAGACTTCCCTGGCCTGTTATTAGGAAGTCAGCAGCTTGAAGAGTCCAGTTTTCTGTGTGTAACTTTCATCACATGGTCCTTTGCTCCATATTTTCATTTGCCTCAGGCACCAGAGGTTGGCTGTGAGGCAGCTGCCTTCAAGATCCTTACAGTGCCTGCAGGTCTGCTGAGAGCCCAGTAAGCCATTTCTGATTCAACCTGAGAATTTCACATATCTGGAATTTGTGCTATCAATATGCTTAGGGGTTGATCCATTTTGAGGGAATATACCGAGCCTGGGTGTTATTGTATTAACACAACCCAAGGAACTCGGTATTGAAGTTATTGACAAAAACACAAAAAGATTGTGTCCTCAATGAACTATTAAACAGCTGTTCTATGTTAACAGTAGATAATTCAACCAACTGGAACTCATGGAAAACCTTGATTCCTGCTCAGTCACATACAGGGCTTTGTGTCCATCCAGGCCTCGGAACTTTGTAAATGACCAGTAAGAATCCCTGGTAATTAAATACTCAGCATGGCCCATTTTGAGATTCATATATCAGCAGAAAAAATGACATCCATAGTCATTTTTGACTATGTTACTCTTCCAGGGAGAAAATATGGTTTACTTGTGAACAGAAAAATGGTACAGGAATGTGATTGACCTGGGTTTGAATTCTGGCTCTGCACAAGTGACGCAATTTTTCTAAACTCAGGTGTCTGACTGCAATATGGGGATGATAACCTTTTCCTTGCAAAGGAACCACAGAAGTGTTAGGAAAATAACATATACCATGCAAACAGTGCCTGGCATAAGCACTCATGAAAGAGTATTTGCAAGTTTCAACAAGATGTGTAAGATATTCTTGTGCCATGCTGGTTGGGTGGTTTGTGGGGGGAAATTGAGCCTGTGGGGTCAGTTAGGTGAGGCATGCTAGAGGATCTAGGGCTCTTCAGCTGCGCACCATGAACTAGCCCTGAGTGAGAAGTCTATAATGCACTCTGACTGCAGCTGCGGCATCCGGTTAGGATGCAGTCTGGAGCCAATCTAGTTACTGGAATCCCTGGTAATTAAAGTGAAATGCTCAAGGCTCTTCAGCACAGAGCATGGCTACACCAAACTCTAGTTTAAGAAAAGCCTTTCTACATCATCAAATTGATTTTTTTTGCAAAGAAAACCATAAACAAAACAAAAAGACAACCTACTGAATGGAAGAAGATATTCCCCAATGATATATCTGATAAGCAGTTAATATCCAAAATCTATAAAAACAAACAAACATATAACTGAAGAACAAAAAGCAAATATTCCAATTAAAAAATATACAGAGGACCTGAATAGACACTTCTTCAAATTCTGCTCTGACCACCACCACCCCCACACCACCCCCTACGCCAGTTGGCTGATTATATACACACGAGGGAGAAGATAGCTATGTGCAGCTGTGAGCTACAAGTGTAACATGGAAAGGGGAGGGTAGAGTCTGCCGTCCGGCCTTCAGGAGCTCAAAGTCCAATAACAAGGTGGCTAATCTTCTATGATGTTACAAACAGCTCAGCCCATTCCTGGGACCAGAGAATGGTCAGTGTTCCTGAGAAAAACTCCCAGAGGGGGTCATGGTCTGGGCACAACAACCAAATCAAGGCATGTTTTGTCATTGGTCCATTCTCAAAATGTATTTCTTTTCTGAGTAATGGACCCATCAAGGCATCTTATCTTTTTACAGCCTTGTTTCATCCTCCAGTTTCCCAGGTTCTATAATAAAACTTATCTATAGTTATTAAGGTGAATAATTATTAGACAACTATGGTTCTATTCTTATTACATGCCTTTCCCCACTATCAAAACCACACTAAAGGAAAACAATTGCCTCCACTGTCTTCAGCAGCAGAAAGAACAGAAACATGGTTATTTATGCCTCACTCCCACTTTACCTCTTGTGGTGTAAACCCATCTCCAGTTCCCACCCCAAGCTTGGAATTTGTATTTCTGGCCTTAGCAATTTACTTTTGGGCATGAAGCCTAACAGTCTGTGTTTGGCTTCTTCTCCTCCCGTTTTCCTCTGTCATTTGGATCCTCTTTTCGTCCATGGATATAGTTATCTCACTTTTAGGTGAGGATATATCTGTGTTACTTCTTTACAAAATATAACTCCTTTATCATTGCTGTGGACTTTGGGGAGATAGAGGATTTTTTTCCCCATGAAAGATTACCATGCTAATATGCATTGACTTTTTCTTTCCTCATGCAACATATCTGAAATTGGTATTTGTATTGATTGATGACATTTTAGAGAAAATGTGGTATAGATTTGTACAATTTGCTAATATTTGCTTTATACTATTACATGAAAAATTATTGGCTAGATTTGTAACATTCTATCTATAATCTCTTTTGTCTGTTTCAAAGTCAGGAAAATCAGAATTCTTTAACAAAGCATTAATCTGATGATACAAAGGTTGGATGGGTAGATGAATTTCCAGAACAAAAGTATGTGGCTATAAGCACAGAGTTTTGAAATAATTTGAATTTTATTGATTGTGTTGTCATTACTTTCAAATATATAAAACAGAGAATAAATATAAAATAGAAAAAATATATATTGAATTCTGCTCCCAGTTCTTGGCACGAAGCTCCTAAAACCCTTGTAATGTCCTAAGCGATAAGAACACTAGAAGCATATTTTATTGTAATATTTGGTCTTTGGCACCAGTTGTTGTTTTTTTAATCCTCACCTGAGGAGGATATTTTTCCATTGATTTTTAGAGAGTGGAAGGGAGAGGGAAAGACAGAAATATTGATGTGAGAGAAATACATCAATTGGTTGCCTCCTGCACGCACCCTGACCAGGGCCCAAGCCGGGGAGGAACCTGCAACCAAGGTATGAGCCCTTGACCAGAATTGAACCTGGGACTCTTTGGTCCACAGGTTGACACTCTATCCACTGAACCAAACTGCCTAGGGCAGGACCAGTTTTTGAAAGAGTTCCTAAATCCCTTGGAATTTCCTGGGTAATAAGAGTGTCTTTCCTTCCCTCTGAGGTTTGACGGTGGGGGTAAGGGGAAGAGATCAACCAAAGGACTTGTATACATGCATATAGGCCTAACCAATGGACACAGACAACAGGGGGGTGAGGGCATGAGTGGGGTGGGGGGATGGGAGGGTAATGGGGGGATAAGGACACATATGTAATAACTTAATCAATAAAGAAAACATTTTTAAAAAGAGTGTCTTTTGTTCTATTGAGGTGATTCTAGTTGTGCTTCTGAGTAGCTTCAGAATGGTGGCTGGTCACCAGAAAGACCAAGCTATGATTAGAAGCTTGGAACATTTAGCTTCACACACACACACAGACAAAACCTCTGGGGAGAGAGAGGCTGGAAACGAAGTTAATGACCTATCATGCCTACATGACATAACCTCCATAAAAATGAGGTCCTTGCACTCCTGTCACTTACAGTCAAATGGGGAACAAGATGAAGAAAAACCAGAATAACTCCCTTCAGGGAAGCTGAGGGCCTCCCTAAGCGAGGCCTGGGGATGGGCAGATTACCAGACACTACCTGAAGAGATAACTTCCTCAGACATGAGATCTTGTGCTACCAAATCTGAATTCTTCTGAGGTGTCTGCAGCCCTTGTGTTGGGAGTCAGTTCCTTCCTGCCACTCCAAGTCTTATTTAGACAAACCAAGCCTGAGGTGCATGGGAAATCTTTCTTGGTGTTTCCTAGCTCTTCCTTTCTACTTCATCACTAAATCCCAGCCCTAGAGCAGAACTGCTTCCCAAAGGTGGCCTGGCCTCGTTTCCTCCCTCCCTTCCCTGGTTTGTCCAGAAGAGCTGAGGGTTATATGGCACTCACCATGCTCCACTCAACCATGGCTACTGCCCTCTCCCCTCAAATGTGCATGATTGCTGGTCTTCAGGAGTTTCCCTGACTCCTTGACCCTTCTTCCATAGCTGTGTCCCTTGCCTAAATCCACAGCGTAGTAAGGAACAGGCAACAGAGAGAAGGCAAAGACAAGAATAAAAATGGAAGGGCTTAGCAGCAACTGTGTACAGCTATCCAGCCAAGAACAGGACTTTTTTAGAGAATACCCTCATTTAAATTAAAAACAGCTCTCTCCACCCTCAGCCATTCTTAGTTATTGTGTCCATCCCTCTTGGAACGGTGGAACACAATTACCATTATGGGCTCATGTCCCTGGGCACCTTTCCTGTGCTGTGGGAAAGGAATCGGCAGTGTCAGGAGCAGAGCTGGCCTGTGGTAGGGGGAGTAAGTTGGTGAAAAGGGTCCTGAACAGGATTTGGGTTAGAAGCCATGTCATTTGCTTGGAGGGAGAATGTAAAGACATGGGCCCTGCATGAAATGGCCTGGTGTCAATGGCATGCTCTTGTGCCTCAACCACAGCAAGCAGCAGATTTCTGCTTGCTGAGCCCATGACTTCCTACCACAGGCCTTACAAATGCAGACCCGAGCGGGAAAGGACTGCTGTCCTCTACTATCCCAGCTCCTTTCTCATGTTCTTTGTCCAGCTAATCTTTTCCCTGATGTCGTTCACTTCCCGAAGATAGGAGCACAGAGACTGGGATGTGAACTCACACCTGGCTCAGGTGAAGCTTTTGTCTCCTGTTGGATCTGAAGTTGGAACACTCTGCCACTTCAGTTCCCTGAAAAAATAATCGGCCTGCTCCTCCAGTCCCTGAGTTTTCATATGCTGTCTTCCTGTTGTCTTTAGAAAGGCAGTGGAGTTTACATCTCTTAGCCATGTATTGTGGAGGTAACAGGCAAGTAAAAAGCAGTGACAGCTCTCCCCTTTATTCCATTCTGCCACTTTTTTCTTAGTGCTCATGTCTTTTTTTTTTTTTAATATATTTTATTGATTTTTTACAGAGAGGAAGAGAGAGGGATAGAGAGTTAGAAACATCGATGAGAGAGAAACATCGATCAGCTGCCTCCTGCACACCCCCTACTGGGGATGTGCCCGCAACCAAGGTACATGCCCTTGACTGGAATCGAACCTGGGACCCTTGAGTCCGCAGGCCGACGCTCTATCCACTGAGCCAAACCGGTTTCGGCTCATGTCTTTTTTTTTTTATGGTGAGTGCTGATACAAGTGGTCAGGATGCATGGGAAATGGGGCCCTCCGAGGCTGTGTCAAGAGGGATGAAAGGAAAGAATAGGTACTGATGTGTCAGCAAGGAACCCCCAACTTCTAGTGTTCTACACCATGAGAAGAATGTCTTTTTTTCCTGGAGCTCTTGTAGTCAAAGGGCAATGTAGTTTGAACTTGGAATCAAGAATCCTCAATTCTCTTCCTGTTTCTGCCCATTCATATCTAAAGGCCTTCCTGACACTTACCTTAACCGATTTCTGTAACAGGACCCATATACCCTGTTTTTGGTGTTGTTTTTACCTCTCCTGGGAATGCTAGATGGGAATCTGCAAAATGAGCTTTCAAGCTAACAGGTATTATAACAGGGACTGGCAGTTACGTGAAAATGGAGTGCCCTTTTGCTGACCTGTTGTTAGGAACTTTGCTGAATCTCCCGAGTGGACAGTAACTGCTGGCTCCATTGATGCAGTACTTCCTTCCATTTTTGAGTCACTGTTCTAAATGTTACACGAATAGTGATGATAGCAGCTATCCAGGGTGCTACTAAACATGGATTCATGCAGAGAGTACCCTCTGCAAGAAGTTTAATGTCCCCTTAGTTCCAAGGACACAATCTCATTAAATTCTGGAAAGGATGGTGGGGCAGTCAGTCTCCAAGTTTTAGGAATATAGTGGGATCTTTTCCTTCCAGGCAACTTCTTCCTCCAGGCTTAGCACTTTCTTTCTTTTTAGTTACCATTGTACACTCACCGTTTCCTTCTTTCATTAGTTTGAGGATGCACCTAACAGTGTAAATACTATCCATAAAAATTCCAATCCAGCCTTCACCTTTCCCTTCCTTTTCCAGGCATCTAGTATATTTTGGTTCTGTCACTCATTAAAAGTGTAACTAGCTGAATAGGGACATTAGCTAATTGTTTAACAGCCTAGAGAGAAGCACCTCAGAAAATAATGTTATACCAGAAGGCTACCATTCAGACCATCACGAACAGGCTTAAAAATCCCATTAATTAGGGATGTTTAAAATCTGGACAACTAGATAAAGTTGATTTAAAAAAAATAACTAGTGCCCTGGCCAGGTGGCTCAGTTGGTTGGAACACTGTCTCATATACCAAAAAGTTTCATGTTCTATTCCTAGTCAGGGCACATACCTAGACTTCAGGTTTGATCCCTGCATGGATGTTTCTTTCGCTTTCTTTCACTACCTTCCTCTTTAGAAAAAAAAATCAATTAAAAATCCATATATTCAGGTGAGGAATAAAACACCCAAACGGATACAAAGTAATATTGAATGTAAACTGACATTGGGGGAAAAAATCATAAATAAAATGTTTAAAAATTAAAAAAAAAACTAGGTGAAAGATGAAGGAAGAATGCTCCAAATGTTTATGGAACAGTTATGTGGCCCATCAGTGTTAGGCATGCTCACGTCTCATTTAATCCTCACAGCAGCCCTGGGAAGGAATTACCTCCATTTTACAAAACTGAAAACAGGCTTAAAGAAGTCTCTTGATGAAAAAAATATAGCTGTATATATTTCAAAAAAAGTGAACATTGGCCATCTCTACTTAATTTGGTACAATGTTTTGTTTAATGTTTTGTTTAATCTCTGCAATGTTTTGTTTAATGTTCAAATTTAATATGAAACAACATGCCACTTTCATAAAAAGGTACAATTTTATGAATCAATATATAGAAGCCTTGGTCAACATCATAAACTAGGATTGGACGAAGATATAAATCCATGTCTTCCAGCTTCCCTTGACATCACATTGCTTTTCAGAAGATAATCACTGAGGCCAATGGGGAAGGAAGAGAAACCACCAATGTCAAAAACCAGTTTCCATCTGACCAAGCTCTCATGAGGCCATCATTCTAAGCCACAGGCCTTACTTTGCTCTGACACTTCTGGATGTTTCCTCCCGATATGTGCATTGAGGTTAGGTCACAGGGCTCTCCTTGCATTGCACAGTCAAGTAGTTTATAAAATCTCAAGATCTTCTGCAGAGCATTCAGGTGTATGAGGTTGTGCTGAACAGCTATAATAATGGGCCTTCCTTTAGGCCCTGGAGCAGTGTGGCACCAATTTGAAAGCCTCCAGTCCACAAAGTTAAAGTAAAAAAAGACCAATAACCACTGCTCTGTGCTTTTGAAGATAACAGAATGAGGGCCCAGACTGCCTCCTTCACCATTACACTCTATATACCTCAGTGTTGAAAGGATCAGCAGGAGGAGATATATCAAGTGCTTACAAGGTCCCAAGGTCTGTGTTGATATTAGGCCTTCACATTTGGCTTGGAATTCCTCGACAGAAAACATTGCAGTAGTGTTCATGGGAGGAGCAACTAGAATGGGTGTACTTCTTCCAGGGCAAACAGTGAATCCTCTCTTACTGTTCCAGAATAAAGTTCCCTGAGCCATGGGCTTGGTTGTTCATCCACAAATAATAATAGCTCTAGAAAGTCTAACTTAGTAATACTCTCTGAGCTCCCTTCAGAGAACCTGAATATTCTTATTTTCCACCTCTCCTGAGAATGAGAGTAGGACTAATGGCCATCATACATTAGCTGAGGACCTGATACCTACCTGAAGAATTTAAATCACATAGGGTTGGGAAGGTAATAATATAGATATATAGATAGATAGATAGATAGATAGATAGATAGACTATAGACATGATTGTTATATTTTCATTCTTTTATTTATAAAGTACCCATTATGTTATCAGTCTTATGGTAGGCAATGAAGATACAATGCTGAATAAGAGAGACAACTTAGATTCCTTTATGTGAAGCATGACATGTACCCTCCCAAATTTTCTGTTGATGACATAATCCTAGGTGCCTCATGATTTTGTATTCTTTTATTGCCTCTAGGGTCAAGCTCCATATGGTGACTTTCTTCAGACTGGAGATTCTGGACATGATTCCTTTCTCCCATGGAGCTTTTGGTGTCTAAGAAGGCTTGACCGCCTGCTGAAGTTTCTTCTACATATGCTACAGGAATAAGGCTGCTCACCTGTGTGGGTTCTTTGGTGTTTAATAAGGTGCGAGTTCTGAATGAATCTTTTTCCACATTCATAACATTTAAAGGGCTTCTCTCCTGTGTGAATTCTTAGGTGTGTGTGTAGATTTGTGTTATGACTAAAGCTTTTCCCACACCATGAGCATCTATATGGTTTTATTCCTTGGTGTGCCATTAAGTGCTTATTTAAATCTGAACTCCATCTAAACCTCTTATCACACTGTTGACATTTATAGGGTTTCTCTTCAGTGTGAATTCTCTGGTGCTTAATTAGGTCAGAGCTGACTCTGAAGCCTTTCCCACATTCCTGACATTTAAAAGGTTTCTCTCCTGCATGGCCTTTCCCATGAAGATCCATATGTTTTGGAAGCTCTTGTTTACAAGTTGAAAGTTTCTTTCTCTTCCTCCCCAGAAAAGCTCGAGGCCGTTTCCGTACCTTATGTGTACCACCATGATTTTCTTTGCCTGTTGTTTTCTGGGCAACTTTCATTCTGGCCTTTCTTAATACTTTGCATCCTGTTGTTTGTATTTCTAATGTAGAAGTAGACATAGGTGGGTCATTTCCAGTGTCATTTTTGAGCTTTAACCCTGTTGGAATAAACAGAAGAATCAGCCATCTGTGTCCCAATACAACAAAACTAGGAATGGAGCTTAAAAAAATCAATGATTTAAAAAAAAATACAGGAACAAGTGGTTTCTAGTCCAATCCACACAAAATTGCATAGACCTATTTCTCCCTGATCTTCCCTACTAGGCCCAACAACAAACCAACAGAATTTTAATAACATTTTAAAAATATTTTTAAAAATTGATTTTTAGAGACAAGAAGGGAGAGGGAGAGAGAAGCATCGATGTGAAAGCTTAACAGCAAGTGGCTGCCTCCTGCACACCCCCTACTCGGATTGAGCGAGTAACCAGGGCATGTGCCCTGACCAGGAATCAAACTGGCAACCTTTGGTGCATGGGACTACACCCAAACAACTGATCTACGCCAGCCAGGGACCAACAGAGAATTTTAAAAAGTGGGAAAATAGTTTGGGACCCCAGGACTAGGAGAATAACATAGCAAGGATTCTTACATACCCACATCCAATAGAAGAAGGCAACCCAGATCTAATGTTTTCTAACTCACAACCTAGCAACAGAAGCCTCCCTGAATAGGCTTCTTCCTTCCCCAGTTTTCATGGGAAACCTTCTGACAACATAAGAACCCATTACAAAATGGGCAGGCAGAACTAGCAAGATGCCTAGGCACAAGTGGCCTGGCCCAGGAAGCCTTTCATCCCTGTGGGTCCAAGACTCCCAATTCTCACTGAGAGATACTCTGGCCTAAGTAAATACCTTCCTTACCCTCAGGGAGCACCAGGAGAGACACATGGGAGTCCTATCTGTGCCACATAAACCAAGGAAATAACAAAAAGTCTCTGAAAATTAAAATTGTCACTGGAGCATATTCCATAAAAATAGGAAAGAACATATGTAATAAACTAAAACATGGTGACTGCCCATTAAATTATTTAAATAGGACCCAGACTCTCCTAACATAATAGACAAAATGAGCAGGACACAATAAAAATGCACCCATCAGAATGAGAACAAACAAACAAATTCATAACTTAAGTGAGAAAAGGCAATCTGATAAAAATGAAATCAGACTAGAATTCAAAAAACAAAAAAAATCTAAGACCAGAAAAATCTAAAAATACATGAAATTAAACAATACTTCTAAATAGTCCATGATTTAAAGAGAAAGTCTCAAAAGAAAGGTAAAAATATATATTTGAGCCCTGGCCAGTGTGGTTCAGTGGTTGGAGCATTGGTCTGCACACCAAAGTATCTCAGGTTCTATTCCTAGTCAAGTGCATGTACCTGAGTTGCAGGTTCTATCCCTGGCCTCATACAGGAGGCAGCCAATCTATGTGTCTCTCTCACATCAGTTTCTCTTTTTCTCTCTCTTCCTTTCTCTCTGCCCCCTTCCTTACACTCTCTCTAGAAAATCAATGGAAAAAAAATACTTGGGTGAGGAATAACAACAAAAAACATACATAGTTGAATGAAAACAAAATTACATATCAAAATATGTGGAATGAAGCTAAAGAAGTGCTTGGATGAAAATGTATAGCCAAAATGCTTACAATAGAAAAGGGTAAAGGTCTCAAATCAATAATATAAGTTTCTACCCCAAGAAACTAGAAAAAAAGCAAAATAAACCCAAATCAAGTTGAAGAAAGAAAATAATAAATATCAGAGCAGAAATCACAATCAAACAAAGATCTTTCATCATTAAAATGTCCATACTACCCAAAGCAATCTATAGATTCAATGCAATCCCCATTAAGGTACCAATGGAACATTTCACAGACCTAGAACAAACTCTCCAAACATTCATCTGGAATAAAAAAAAAAAAAGACCCCGAATAGCTGCAGCAATCTTGAAAAAGAAGAACAAAGTTGGAGGGATCACAATACCAGATATCAAGCTATATTACAAAGTCACTGTCCTCAAAACTGCCTGGTACTGGCACAAAAACAGACATATAGACCAATGAAACAGAAGAGAGAACCCAGAAATTGACCCAAGCCAATGTGCTCAATTAATATTTGACAAAGGAGGCAAGAGCATACAATGGAGATAAGACAGTCTCTTCAATAAATGGTGTTGGAAAACTGGACAGATATATGCAAAAAAATGAAACTAGACAACCAACTTACACCATACACAAAAATAAACTCAAAATGGATAAAGGACTTAAATGTAAGACGGGAAACCATAAAAATCCTACAAGACTCTATAGGCAGCAAAATTGCAGACATATGCCATAGCAATATCTTTACAGACACAGATCCTAGGGCAAGAGAGACTAAGGAGAAAAAAAAACAAATGGGACTACATCAAAATTAAAAGCTTCTGCACAGCAAGAGAAACCATCAACAAAACAACAAGAAAGCCCACTGCATGGGAGAACATCTTTGCCAATGTTATCTCCGATAAGGGTTTAATTTCCAAAACTTATAGGGAACTCATACAACTTAACAAAAGAAAGATAACACAATCAAAAAATGGGCAAAGGACCTAAATAGACACTTTTCGAAAGAGGACATTCAGAAAGTCAAGAGACACATGAAAACATGCTCAAAGTCACTAATCATCCCAGAGATGCAAATCAAAACAACCATGAGGTACCACCTCACACCTGTCAGAATGGCTATCATCAACAAATCAACAAATGACAAGCAATGGTAAGATATGTACACATATAATACCTTAATAAAAAATTGAAAAAAAAAAACAAAAAAAAACACAAATGACAAGTGTTGGCGAGGATGCGGAGAAAAAGGAACCCTCGTGCACTGCTGGTGGGAATGCAGACTGGTGCAGCCACTGTGGAAAACAGTATGGAGTTTCCTCAAAAAGTTAAAAATGGAACTCCCATTTGACCCAGTAATACCACTTCTAGGAATATATCCCAAAAAAGTAGAAACACCAATCAGAAAGGATATATGCACCCCTATGTTCATAGCAGCACAATTTACAATAGCTAAGATTTGGAAACAGCCTAGGTGCCCGTCAGCGGATGACTGGATCAGAAAACTATGGTACATCTACACAATGGAATACGATGCTGCCATAAAAAAGAAGGAATTCTTACCATTTGCAGCAACCTGGATGGAACTGGAGAACATTATGCTAAGTGAAATAAGCCAGTCAATGAAAGAAAAATACCACATGATCTCACTCATTTATGGATAATAAAGAACATTATAAACTGATGAAAAAAATAGATACAGAGGCAGAGCAGCATTGAACAGACTGTCAAAATACAGCAGGAAGGCTGGGAGGGTTGTGGGGGAGGTAAGAAATCAACTGAAGGACTGGTATGCATGCATATAAGCATAACCAATGGACGCAAGATACTGGGGGGTAGGGGAGACTGGGGGAAGGGCAATGGGGGAAAACAGGAGACATATGTGCTACTCTTTGTAATACTTTAAACATTAAAATAAAATTTTAAATAAAGAAGTGCTTGAAGGAAAATATATATAGCCAAAATGCTTACAATAGAAAAGGGGAAAGGTCTCAAATCAATAATCTAAGTTTCTACCCCAAGAAACTAGAAAAAAATAAAAAGCAAAATAAACCCAAATCAAGTTGAAGAAAGAAAATAATAAATATCAGAGCAGAAATCACAATCAAACAAAGTTCTTTCATCTTTAAAATGTCCATACTACCCAAAGCAATCTATAGATTCAATGCAATCCCCATTAAGGTACCAATGGAATATTTCACAGACCTAGAACAAACTCTCTAAATATTCATCTGGAATAAAAAAAAGACCCCGAATAGCTGCAGCAATCTTGAAAAAGAAGAACAAAGTTGGAGGGATCACAATACCAGATATCAGGTTGTATTACAAAGTCACTATCCTCAAAACTGCCTGGTACTGGCACAAAAACAGACATAGAGACCAATGGAACAGAAGAGAGAACCCAGAAATTGACCCAAGCCAATATGCTCAATTAATATTTGACAAAGGAGGCAAGAGCATACAATGGAGATAAGACAGTCTCTTCAATAAATGGTGTTGGAAAACTGGACAGATATATGCAAAAAAATGAAACTAGACCACTAACTTACACCATTCACAAAAATAAACTCAATATGGATAAAGGACTTAAACGTAAGACAGGAAACCATAAAAATCTTAGAAGACGCTATAGGCAGCAATATAGCAGACATATGTCCTAGAAATATCTTTACTAATACAACGCCTAAGGCAATAGAAACTAAGGAGAAAATAAACAAATGGGACTACATCAAAATAAAAAGCTTCTGCACAGCAAGAGAAACCATCAACAAAACAACAAGAAAGCCCACTGCATGGGAGAACATATTTGCCAATGTTATCTCCGATAAGGGTTTAATTTCCAAAACTTATAGGGAACTCATACAACTTAACAAAAGGAAGATAAACAATCCAATCAAAAAATGGGCACAGGAACTCAATAGACACTTTTTGAAAGAGGACCTACAGGAGGACAGAGACATATGAAAACACTAGTGGCCCAGTGTAAGAATTCGTGGCAATTGAAAGGAAATTAATTAGAACTATTTTAGTGTCGGTATTCGCTCTTTATAATAGAAGTGTCAACCAAATTTACAATCGACAATAACAGATAGAAACACACATGTGCGATTTGCGCCAGCAAAAGCTTTATATGTATCGCGCATGCGTGAGTCAACTTAGCCTTTTATATATAGACTAGAGGCCCGGTGCATGAAATTCGTGCATGAGGGAGGGGGTGTCCCTCAGCCCAGCCTGCACCCTCTCCAATCTGGGACCCCTCGAAGGATGACCTACTGTTGGTTTACAGGGATTGGGCCTAAACCGGCAGTCAGATATCCCTCTCGCAATCTGGGACTGCTGGCTCCTAACCGCTCACCTGCCTGCCTGCCTGCCTGATTGCCCCTAACCACTCTGCCTGCAGGCCTGCTCGCCCCCAACTGCCCCCTGCCGCCGGCCCGTTCACCCCCACATGCCCCCCGCCAGCCTGCACACTCCCAACTGCCCCCGCTGCTGGCCTGCTCGCCCCCAACTGCCCCCCTGCTGGCCTGCTCACTCCCAACTGGCCTGCCCCCACTGACGGCCTGCTCGCTCCCAACTGGCCCCCCTGCTGGTCTGCTTACCCCCCAACGGCCCCGCCCCCCACCAGCCTGATCACCCACAACTGCTGTCCCACTCTGGCCTGATCACCCACAACTGCCCTCCCCTCTTGGCCTCTAACCACCTCTACCTTGGCCCCGCCACCACGGCTTTGTCCAGAAGAACGTCCGGAAGGTCTCCTGGAAGGTCTCCCAGTCTAATTAGCATATTACCATTTTATTAGTATACATAGAGGCCTGGTGCACGGGTGGGGACTGGCTGGTTTGCCCTGAAGGGTGTCCTGGATCAGGGTGGGGGTTCCCTTGGGGAATGGGATGGCCTGGGCAAGGGGCTTGTGGTGGTTTGCAGGCTGGTCATGCCCCCATGGGGTGAGGGTCCCCGCTGGGGGGGCGTGGCCAGCCTGGGTGAGTGGCTGAGGGCTATTTTCAAGCTGGCCACAGCCCCTTCAGGGTGGGGGTCCCTGCTGGGGTGCCTGGCCAGCATGGATGAGGGGCTGAGGGCGGTTTACAGGCTGGCCACACCCCCTTCAGGGTGGTGGTCCCCGCTGGGGTGCCTGGCCAGCCTGGGTGAGGGGCTAATGGCTGTTTGCAGGCTGGTCAAGCCCCCCAGTGGGGACCCTCACCCCATGGGAGTGTGGCCAGCCTAGGTGAGGAGCTGAGGGCTGTTTTCAGGCTGGCCACGCCCCCTCGGCGATCCAGGCTCCCAGTCCCTCCTTTTTTTCTTTCTTTTTTTTTTTCGGCGCCTCCTTGAGCGGAAGCCAGGGCCAGCTGGAATCAGGTATCTGGGATTTATTTATCTTCTATAACTGAAACTTTGTAGCCTTGAGCAGAGGCCAGGGCCAGCCAGGAAGCTTGGCTTCCTCCATCACAGGGGACAACCCAAGCTTCCTGCTCGCTCCAGCTCCGTAGCCACCATCATCTTTGTTGGGTTAATTTACATACTTGCTCCTGATTGGCTGGTGGGCATAGCGGAGTGATGGCCAATTTGCATGTTTCTCTTTTATTAGTGTAGATAATAAACTTGCTTAATTAGACTTGCTTTCTGATTTAGCTAAACTTGTTCCAGCCCAGTGAAGCACCCCAACTTCTCTTTCAGGTAATTGTCAGCAACATAGCAGTAAACAACAACATGAAGCAGATTATTACTCTCGATCATGTAGGGGGAACAAAGGGTAAAATATTTAACTGCAGCAGTGTTTGACTATATTCTGTGCAGTGAAAAACCTGAAGTCATTTTTAAGGTTGACTATTTCTTACTTCTTTTCAGTTGGGTGAAGTGTCTAAACTTTCTAAATCTCCGTTTTCCGGCTAATGAAAAGAAAATAGGATTCCACCAAGTCTCCTATCTACTTACTCCAGGACTTCTGTGTGGATCAAATGAGATGAGGCATGGGAAAACACTTCACAGACATTTGGTTCAAGTGTGAAATGTTTGCACCTGGCTATAAAGCAAGTTGTGTTCCTGGGCTGAAGAAACTCCAAGGAGGCTAGTTGTCGCGAAGGGAGAGGAAGCCAGGTGTTGCTACGTGACATCATTACCTAGTGCCCATAGCGACTGTTTCTGGGCTGGGCTGGACCATGGGCCGCATTTTTACCCATGGGGTCTCGGCAGTGTCGACTGCGATTTGGTGGGCTGTTGCTCGGGGTGGTGGCGGGACCTGTGTCCCACTTGGGGGATGCCAAGTGTTGCTTTGTGGGCGCTAGGTCTGCGGTGCTATTTCTCTGTGTGCGACATGGCAGGTTTTGCATTGAGCGTCTGCCTCCTGGTGGTCAGTGCGTGTCATAGTGACTGGTTGGATGGTCAGACACTTAGCATATTAGCCTTTTATATATATATAGATGCTCAAAGTCACTAATCAGCTGAGAGATGCAAATCAAAATGACAGTGAGGTACCATCTCACACCTGTCAGAATAGCTGTCATCAACAAATCAACAAATGACAAGTTCTGGCGAGGATGTGGAGAAAAAGGAACCCTCTTGCACTGCTGATGGGAATGCAGACTGATGCAGCCACTGTGAAAAACAGTATGGAGTTTCCATAAAAAATTAAAAATGGAACGCCTATTTGACACAGTAATCCCACTTCTAGGAATATATCTCAAGAAACTAGAAACACCAATCAGAAAGCATATAGGCACCCCTATGTTCAAAGCAGCAGTTTACAATAGCTAAGATTTGAAAACAGCCTAAGTGCCCATCAGCAGATGAGTGGATTAGAAAACTGTGGTACATCTATACAATGGAATACTACACTGCTATAAAAAAGAAGAAATTCTTACCATTTCCAACAGCATAGATGAACCTGGAGAGCATTATGCTAAGTGAAATAAGCCAGTCGGAGAAAGATAAATATCACATGATATCACTCATTTGTGGAATATAATGAATAACATAAACTGATGAACCAAAATAGAGCCAGAGAAAATAAAATATTTTAGAATATAATAGAAGTAACCCTGTTATTTGCAGATCTTTAATATTTCCTACAACTTTTGTGATATTATACTATGTTAGTACAGTTTTGGTAATATTATTATAGTTAAAATCTGTTTTTCTTGAAATATTAATTTTTATTGCATGTAATATTATATTTAAAATCGTTTTTCCTTTAAATATTAATGTTTATTGCATGTAAAAATAAAATACATATAAGTAAATAAATAAATTAAAAATAAGGCCAGTATTACCCTGATAGCAAAATCATACAAGGACAGTACACTAAAAAAGAAGACTACAGACTAACATCTCCCATGAACTTAAATGCAAAGATCCTCACCAAAATATTGGTAAACTGAATGTAACAATATTTAAGTATTATATAACATAATCAAGTCAAATTTATTGCAGGTATGCTAAGCTGGTTCAACATATTAAATTGATCAATACAACCCACCATATCAATAAGCTTTGTAAGATCACAACCCTATCAACTTACACAGAAAAGTATTTGAGAAATTCTACATCCATTTATTATAAAACACTAAGGAACATAGAAATTATATAGACTTGATAAAGATTATCAACAAAAATCCCTATACATCAAAGATAATGGTGAAAGACAATGTTTCCATGCAGATTGGAAACAAGGCAAGGATGTGTACTCTCATCACTCTTATTCAGCATAATACTGGAAGTTGGGACTACTGCATAAAAATAAAAGGTAACTTCTGGGCAAGATGGCCTTTAGGTAAATGCAGTACTCGCCTCATTGCACAAACACATAAAAGATACAACTAAACTACAGAACAACCATCATTCATCACCACCAAACCAGCCTTATATGAAACTATAATAGAAGTAATAGAGGCCTGGTGCACAAAATTCGTGCACGGGTAGGGTCCGTAGGCCTGGCCAGCGATCAGGGCCAATCAGGTTCCCCACCTCCTCCTTCCCTCACCACCCACATGCTGCCACCGCATGGTTCCTTCACCTCCCTGCCTCCTTCTTCCCTCACCACCCGCACACCGCCACCAGGCAGTTCCCCCCACCTCCTCCTTCCTTCACTCCCTCAGCACCCTGCTGCCGCCCCCTGGTGCTCAGTGCACATCATAGCGAATGATCGAACTCCCAGTCTCACGGCTGAATTCCAGAGGTGACACTTTGCATATTAGCCTTATATATATATATATATAGATGGTAAAGGATCTTCTTTAAGAATAATAAGAATAAAATATAAAAAATATGAACAATAAAATGGCAATAAATATGTATCTATGATCAATTGAATCTAAAAAACAAAATAAATGAATAAGCAGAACAGAAACAGACTCATAGATATAAAGAACATTTTGACGGTTGTCAGATGAGAGGGGGGTTGGGAGATGGGTAAAAAAGGTGAAGGGATTAAGAAGTACAAACTGGGTCCTAACAGGTTTGGCTTAGTGGATAAAGCGTCAGCCTGCAGACTGAAAGGTCCCAGGTCCGATTACGGTCAAGGGCACATGCCTGTGTTCCAGGCTCGATCCCCAGTGGGGGGCATGCAGGAGGCAACCGATTAATGATTCTCTCTCATCACTGATGTTTCTATCTCTCTCTCCCTTCCTCTCTGAAATCAATAAAAATATATTTTCTAAAAAATTAAGTACAAATTGGTTGTTACGGAATAGTCATGGAGCTGTAAAGTATAGCACAGGGAATATAGTCAATAATATTTTAATAAAATATGTATGGTAACAGATTGGTACTAGATTTATTGGGATGATCACTTAGTAAGTTATGTAATGTCTAATCACTGAGGTGTATACCTGAAACTAATATAACAATGTATGTCAACTGTAATTGAAAAATAAAAATGATCAAAAAATGGAGAAGAAAGAAATAAAAGGAATTACATATTATGTGATTGTCTATATGGAAAAATCTCAAGAAATCCAAAAAAACCCCTCTTAGAACTAATAAGTGATTTCAGTAGGGTCACAGGATACAAGACCAAAACAAAATCAATGACATTTATATAATAAAGAGCCAGGGTCTTAACGACCATTACGACTGGAGGCTTGACCAGACTGGAAGTCAGTGCTGGGTTGCCGTGGCTGCGGGTCAGCCGTTCCGGGCGGGAGTCAGTCCTGGATCCTGGCCGCACCAGTGGGAGTCAGTCCTGGGTCATGTAAGTGGAAACCGTAAGAAATAGAAACAAAGCAGACTTATCCCTCCACATGGGGAGATATTGGCAGAAGAATAGCAGGGAGCCAGAACTCCCACCATCTCATAACAATAATGAATACCCACTCCCTTCCCCCAACACACACACCTACAAACCTTGGGCCAAGTGGGGAACCTGGACTTCTACTCTCTTCTTGAAATAATTAGGTGGCATCTCACTCGTCCCTTACCAGAGCAGTATCAAAGCAAAGGCAGATAAAACAGGGTTGAAAAAGATCCAGAGTTTCATAATGCTCAAAATTTCTAGGTTTCGGATGTGAGGGCGATCTGGCTGTGACATCTGTCACCCCATTGATCGCCAGGGTTGATTCGGCTGATCTGGCTGGCTAGGTGGGTGTCCCCCTCCTCCCTCACAGATCCATGTGTCTCTCTCCTGAAGCTGTGTGCTCGGTCAAAGAGGACGACTTTCCCCCCAGAGGAGAGGACCGGTCTTCGGTCAAGGGTATACGAGTAGCTGCACTCCCCTGCTAGAACCTCCAAACAAGCTCTCAAAATTTCTAGGTTTCAATGATCAAATTATTCATACAAAGAAGCAGAAAGATCTAAAACTGAATAAAAAAGATAATAGATACTAACACTGAGATAGTAGAGATGACAGAGTTATCCTACCTAATAAAAGGGTAATATGCAAATTGACCGCATCTTTGCTACACCTAAGACATGCCCACCAGCCATGCCCACCAGCCAATCAGGGCGAGTATGCAAATAAACCCAACCAAGATGGCTACAGCCACAGAGAGCAAGGTTTCCCAGGCAACGGAGGAAGCCAAGCATTCTGCCTGCCCTTGCTAGGCCTAAGCCTCCACTCAAGCTACAAAGTTTCAATTATAGAAGGTAAACAAATCTTAACAGAAATGGCGGCAGCCACGAAGCTGGAGAGAGCAGGCCAGGGTTGCCCCCAGCAACAGAGAAATCGAAGCTTTCCGCACACCCTGGCCAGGCCCAGGCCTCTGCTTAAGGCTACAAAGTTTCAATTATAGAAGGTGAATTAACCCCAACAGAAATGGCTGCCAGCCACGGAGCGAGCAGGAGGCTTGGCTCCGCTCCAGGCTACAAAGTTTCAATATTAGAAGGTAAATAAATTCCAGATACCAGGGCCTCCGCTTGGGTCGCCAGGGGGTGTGGCTGGCCTGCAAACCACCACAGGCCCCTTGCTCAGGCCGCCCCACGCCCCAAGGGAACCCCCATCCTGATCCGGGACACCCTTCAGGGCAAACCAGCTGGCCCCCACCCCTGCACCAGGCCTCTATCCTATCTAATAAAAGAGTAATATGCAGATTGACCATCACTCCAACACACAATATGGATGTCCCCATGTGGTCAAAGATCCTGCCCCAATGTGGACACAAGATGGCCACCACAAGATGCAAATAAACCCAACCAAGGAGGGCAGTTGGGAGGCACCAGGCCTGCAAGGGAGGGCAGTTAAGAGGGACCCAGGCCTGCAAGGGAGGGAAGTTGGAGGCAATCAACCCTGCAGAGGAGGGCAGTTAGAGGTGACCAGGCCGGCATAGGAGGGAAGTTGGGGGCAAACAGGCTGGCAGGGGAGCAGTTAGGCATCAATCAGGCTGGCAGCGGAGTGGTTAGGGGTTGATCAGGCTGGCAGGCAGAAGCAGTTAGGGGCAATCAGGAAGGCAGGCAGGCAAGCAGTTGGGAGACAGCAGTCCTGGATTGTGAGAGGGATGTCTGACTGCCTGTTTGGGATCGGGCCTAAACAGGCAGTCGGACATCCCTTGAGGGGTCCCAGATTGGAGAGGGTACAGGCTGGGCTGAGGGACACCCCCCCTCTCCATGCACAAATTTTGTGCAACGGGCCTCTAGTTTGATAATAAGTTTAAAGCAGCCATCAAAATAATCTTTACATGAGTGATTTTGAACATCCTTAAATGGGGAAAAAAGAAAGTTATGGCAAGTAAGTAGAAAGTCTCAGCAAAGAAAATGAAGCTATAAAGAAGAACCAAATGAAAATTATAGTACAGAAGAATGTAATAACTGAAATAAATCACTGAATAGGCTCAAAGCAGAATGAATGGAACAGAGGAAACACTCAGGGGACTAGAAAATATAACAATAAAAATATCCAATGAGAATAGGGAGAATATAGGCTTGAAAACAACAACAGAAAAAGATCAGAACCACTGGAGTCATAACAATAAATAAATAAATAAATAAATAAATAAATAAATAAATAAATAAATAAATAAAACTGTAACATTTGGAGTCCAGGAAGAAATTAACCTTTTGCACTCGGATGTCGAGTGTGACTCGACACGGTTAGCATTGGTAGCAGCTCTTTTTATACTCTTTGAATGTATCAATAATTTCAAATATAAAAAAATCCAAATAAATAAGTTTGTATGAAAAGAAACTCCAGTTTTTTATTCTACTGCCGCGCTTTGTAAAATCTGGGGTATTTAAAAAATTAAATCCCGAGTAGAATAAGGGAATCGAGAAAAAAACAAGCGAGTGAAAAGGGTTAAAGGAGATGGAGCTAAAAGAGTACTTGAAGAAATAATGGCTGAAAACTCATTCAATTGGTCAAAAGACAGAAATCCTCAATTTTAAGAAGGTGAGCAAATACAAAATGAGATAAACCCAAAGATATCAACACTGGCATCATAGTCAAACTTCTGGGGGCAAAAAAAAAGAAAAAAAGAAAAAAATCTTGAAATTTCTGAATGACAAATAACACTTTATCTATAAGGAAAAAGTAATTCTCATGACAATAGGTTTTCCATTAGAAACCATAAAGTCTAAAAACAAAAGAACTGTCAACAGAGTCCTATTTCTAATGAAAATATCCTTTAGCAATATGGGGAAAATCAGGGCACCTCAGGAAAGAGAAAACACAAATGTAAACAAGAATTGATAAAGAATAATATCCAAATCCAGATAAACTCAAATTTATTCCTCTACTACTTACCAGGATAGCTAAAATTAAATAGATTTATAATATTAATTATTGGCAAGCATCTGCAGGATCTGGAACTCTCATTCACTGCAGGTGGTTGTATAACTTGGATAAAAGGATGCAAAACTGTATCTACTAAAACTAAACATATGCCTACAGCATGAGTCATTAAATTTACTGCTTTATATATATAAAAGACATGGGCATATAGGTCCTCAAAATCATATGTGAAAGGATGTTTAGCATACCTTTATTCATAATATTTTTAAATTAGAAACAACTTACAAATCTGCCTACAGGAAAATGGAAGAATGGTAGTAAATTCAAATAATAGAATACTACACACCTAAAAAAAAAAAGAAAAAAATCCTGATATCAAAAATATGGGTTAATTTCATAGATATTATGTTGAGCAAAAAAAGTGAGACACAAATGAGAATAAATCATATAAATCCACTGATATGAATTTCATGAACTGATGGTACTATCAATGATTATAAAGGTCAGAAAATTGAGAAATTCTGAGGGTAGTAGTCAGAAAGGGGGATGAAAGAAACTTCTGAAATCTTGAAAAAGATTCTACATCTTATATTGGATGTTACATATGTAAACAAGTTTGATCTCTACATTTACGTTTCATGCACAGGTGGAGTTAAATGTAAGTGTTTTCTTGCACTGAACATCGCTTATTATTTGAGCTTGGGTTCCTCAACTTTCAGAGTCCATGCTAATCTCCATTATGTCATATTACCATCTGAAGATAAATAGTGCCATCAAGGTCTAATTCTACAGCTCAGTAACCCTGAAAAATGAAAGAGGATTTATCCTGATTAAGAATTCTGAAGAAATCATACTAACAATTCAATATAATTCACCAAATATTCTGCATAAAATATCATCTCAAATGGAGTACCATTTATGATTCAATAATTGGAATTTAAGAGGAAGTAAAAGAGTAGGCCTTTTGTTATTCTCACTTTGTGGACTCAGTAGTAATACTGATAAACTATTGAAAAAGTAGGTGTTTACTTTTTCTACAAATATTTAAATTGTTTGGGTAATACCTGTAAATTTAAAGACTGTAAATTTTTAGCATAAACATACTTTAATATATTTTTATTGTTAATTTGAGAGAAAGGGAGAGAAAGAAACATCAATGATGAGAGTCATTGATCAGCTTCCTCCTGCATACCCCACACTGGGGATCTAGCCTACAACTCGGGCATGTGCCCTGACCAGTAATCAAACTGTGACTTCCTGGTTCATAGGCTGATGCTCAACCACTGAGAAACACCAGCCAGGCAGCCTAAACATACTTTAACCCTTTGCACTTGCTTGCTTTTTTCTCGATTCCTTTATTCTACTCGGGATTTAATTTTGAAATACCCCAGATTTTACAAAGCGTGGCAGTAGAATAAAAAACTGGAGTTTCTTTTCATACAAACTTATTTATTTGGATTATTTTATATTTCAAATTATTGATACATTCAAAGAGTATAAAAAGAGCTGCTACCGATGCTAACCGTGTCAAGTCACACTCGACATCCGAGTGCAAAAGGTGAAAAAGTGACTCATATATTGGGAAATGAGACATTAAAGTAATATGTAATCCTATATAATAAAAGACTAATATGCAAATTGACCAAGCAGCGGAACGACCGGTCGCTATGACACGCACTGACCACCTGGGGGCAGACGTTCAACTCAGGAGCTGCCCCTGGTGGTCAGTGCACTCCCACAGGGGGAATGCTGCTCAGCCAGAAGCCCTGAGCCGGGCTCACTGCAGGCAAGTGCAGTGGTGGTGGCAGGAGCCTCTCCGGTGGGGAGCGGGCCTAAGCCATCAATCAGACATCCACCGAGGGCTCCTGGACTGCAAGAAGGCACAGGCCGGGCTGAGGACCCCACCCCTGAGTGTACGAATTTCGTGCACTGGGCCTCTAGTTATTATATAAAAACACTGACCATGTTGAAGCCAAAATTAAAAATATTACCATTTATAATTACTCCAATGAAATGAAATGCTTTCACATATACTTAACAAAACATGTAGAAGATATTTATACTGAAAATTACAAAAAGTTGAAAGAAATCACAGACCTATATAGAAAGACATACTTTGTTCACTGACTGGAAAAATCAACATAGTAAAGATATCTATCCTCTTCAAACTAATATATAAGTTTAATGTGATTTCTGGCAAAATCTCAACATAGCTTCTTATAGACATAGAGGCCCAGTGCACGAAATTCATGCACGGGTAGGGTCCCCAGGCCTGGCCAGAACCTTCCTTCCCAGGTTGCTGGCTGCCTGCCAGGGCCTCCCTTTATTCTGTGCTGCCCCCCTGGTGGTCAGCGTATGTCATAGCAAGCAATCAAACTCCCAAGGGGACAATTTGCATATTATCCTTTTATACATATAGATAAGCCTACTCTAACATTTATGTGGAAAAGCCCAGGTCCTAGAATATCTAAAATAAAATTTTATCTTCACAAAAAAGTATAAAGTGGGAAGAATCACTTATACTTGATAGACATTAAGGCTTATCCTACCTAATAATAGAGTAATATGCAAATTGACCGTACCTTCGCTATGCCCATGATTGGCCAGAAGGCGCGGGGGGGTGGGACTCGGGGTGGCCGATTAGGCCGGCGGGATGCTGAGCTTGCGTCGCCAGCGGCAGCATGAGCTCAGCATCTGCGCCATGGCTGTGCTGTGGCACAGAAAGCCCACATCCCGCCTACCGACCATCAAAAGCGGGGAGCTGGGTGTCCGCTCTGGCACCAGTGGACAGACACCCAGCTCCCCCACGATCGAAAGTGAAAGTGGGGGAGCTGGGTGTCTGTCCACTCCGGCACCAGGCCAAAAGCCTCCGCCGGAGGCTTCTGAAAGGCCAGGTGCACCAACGGACAGACACCCAGCTCCCCCGCGATTGAAAGCAAAAGCGGGGAAGCTGGGTGTCTGTCCACTCCGGCACCAGGCCAAAAGCCTCCACCGGAGGCTTTTGAAAGGCCTGCTGCACCAGCGGACAGACACCCAGCTCCCCCACGATCGAAAGCAGGGAGCTGTGTGTCCACTCCGGCACCAGCGGACCCCTTGCCATCAAAAGCGGGGAGCAGGCTGCCAGCAGTGTCCGCGGAGCGTGCTAGGCTTTGCGGGGCAGTGGATATGGCCTGGATGGCAGGTTAGGCCTAGGGGACCCTACACGTGCATGATTTAATCATGCACTGGGCCTCTAGTATATTATATAGCTACTAGAGGTCTGGTGCACGAAATTCGTGCATGGGGGTGTGTGTCCCTCAGCCTGACCTGCACCCTCTCCAATCTGGGACCCCTCGGGGGATGTCCGATTGGGCCTAAACCAGCAGTCGGACATCCATCTCACAATCTGGGACTGCTAGCTCCTAACCGCTCGCCTGCCTGCCTTCTTGATTGCCCCTAACCGCTTCTGCCTGCCAGCCTGATCGCCCCCTAACCGCTCCCCTGCCGGCTTGATCATCCACAACTGCCCTCCCCTGCCAGCCTGATCGCCTCCAACTGCCCTCTTCTTCTGGCCTGTTCACCCCCACATGCCCTGCCCTGCCAGCCTGGTCACCCACAACTACCCTCCCCTGCCAGCCATCTTGTGATGACATGAGGGCGTCACGCAAGGACATGAGGACCACCTAGGCTTTTATTAGAAGAGACTAGAGGCCCGGTGCACGAAATTCGTGCACGGTGGCGGGGGGGGGGGTGTCCCTCAGCCCGGCCTGCACCCTCTCACAATCCAGGACCCCTGGCGTAGGTTCCCTAGGCCTGGCCTGAGACCAGGGCCTATTGGGGCTTTCCTTCCCCCAGCTGCATGCAGCTGGCCCCATTCCCACCGCTGCTACTGCTTACCATCTGGGCAGCGCTGCCCCCCACCCCTGCCACTGGTGGCCTCCCTCTGCAGGTGACAGGCGTGGGGTGCGATGGCTTGGCTGGCCCGGGCCTCCCCCTGCGGGGTGATCACTGGCTGGCCGTATACCTGCCACAGAGTCACTGCCGTTGGCCTGGGCCTCCCTCTCCCTTTGCTGGGGGACGAGGGGCCATCTGCCTATCTGATCGCCCCTAACTGTTGGCCTGCCTACCTGATCGCCCCTAACCACTTGCCTATCTGATCACCCCTAATCGCTGGTCTGCCTGCCTGCCTGATTGCCCCTAACTGCTTGTTGTGGGGCATGGCCAGCCCTGCAAGGGGCTGTCTGCCTACCTGATCGCCCCTAACCATTTGCCTGCCTATCTGATCACCCCTAACTGTGGCTCTGCCTACCTGATCACCCCTAACCACTCTGCCTGCCTACCTGATCATCCCTAACCGCTTGCTTGGGGGAGGGGCCAGCCCAGCGAGGGGGTGTCTGCCTACCTGATTGTCCCTAACCGTTGGCCTGACTACCTGATCGCCCCTAACCACTTGCTTGCCTACCTGATCACCCCTAACCACTGGCCTGACTACCTGATCACCCCTAACTACTTGCTTGGGGGTGAGGCCAGCCCAGCGAGGGGCTGTCTGCCTACCTGATTTCCCCTGACTGCTGGCCTGACTACCTGATCACCCCTAACCACTCTGCCTGCCTGCCTGATTGCCCCTAACCACTTGCTTGGGGGTGGGGCCAGCCCGGCGAGGAGCTGTGGTGGTTCTGGTCTCTGGTCATTTCACTTATGGTGGCTGGACTTTTATTATATAGGATAGTAATCAAGATAGTGTGATATTGGCAGAGGTATAGACATATAGCTCAATGGAACAGAACAGATGCATAAAAATATGCCCAACTGATCTTTGACAAAAGTACAAAATCAATTCAATGGTAAAAGGATGTCCTTTTCAACAAATGGGGCTGAATCAATTAGACCACCATAGGAAAAAAAAATGAGCCTTGACCTAAAAGTCACACTTTATATAGTAACTGAAAATGGATCACGGTCTTAAGTGTAAAATTATAAAACTTTTAAGAAAAAACATAAGAGAAAATTTTAGGGATCTAGAGTTATTCAGAGTTCTAGCCTTGATACCAAAAACACAATCAATTAAAGGAAAAATGGGAGCAGGCCGCGGATGGGTCGGGGCCCGGCATGAGGTCTGGTGGCAGCAACATGGGGCTCCTAGGTGCGGGGTGTGCTGTGTGGTCCACAGTGCCGACCCGATGAGCAAGTGGACCAGCAAGTGGGACCCTGCACACCTTCTACAAGAGCCACGGTGCAAAGAGCACTGGCTGGTCAAGGAGAAAGTGCCCGAGCTGGCCAGCTTCAAGCTCAAGCCCTATGTGAACTACCTCGCCCCGGTGGGCACCGGGCACCGACAGGCCCCTGATGGCTGGCAGAGCAGCTCTTTTGTGAGGTGGTGGCCGCCATCAAGAAAGACTTTAGGGATGATCCCGAGTGCCTGGAGAAGCACAGCTTCGAGCCCACGCAGGAGGACCCCACAAGAACTTCCCACGATAGCAACCAGCAGTACAAGTCTGGATCGCATATGGCCCCCTGCGTGACCACAGCATCTCTTTCCCTTTACCTGGATTCTATTAAAGACCGTGGCTACCTTAAATAAATTTTTTAAAAAATTGGTTCTCATCAAAATTAAAAAGTTTCACTCTGTGGAAGCCCATGGGAAGAAGATGAAGATAATATACAGACTTGAAGAAACCATTTGCCAACCATATTATCTGACAAAGCACTAGGATCTATAAGATATAAAGAACTCTCAAAACTCAACAGTTGAAAACAATTAAATTAAAATATGGGCAAAAGACATTTCACTAAAGAAAATAGAGAGATGGCAAATCAGCACATGAAAAAGATAAAACATCATTAGCCATTAGGGAAATGCAAATCCAAACCACAAGGAGATAACACTACATGCCTAACAGAATGGCAAAAAATAAAATAAAAAAAGATGTCAGTACTAAACACTGGCAAGGATGTGGGAAAGCTGAATCACTCACCCATTGCTGTGAGAAGGTAAAATTTTACAGCCATTATGAAAAAAACAATTTGGTAAGTTCTTATAAAACTAAACATGCAATTACCAAATGAACCAGCAAATGCACTCTTAAGGCATTCATCCCAGATAAATGAAAATTTATCTCTACATAAAATCACATACATAAATGTTCATAGCAGCTCTATTTCCAATAGCCAAAAACTGAAGATAGCAAAGATATCTTTCAGTAGGTGAATAGTATATCAATACTATGGAATATAACTCAGCAGTAAAAAGTAGTAAACTGCTGAAACATGCAACAACTTGATGAATTTCCAGGGAATAATTCTGGAATTATTCAGAATAGAATAATTCTGAAAGAAAAAGTGAATCCCAAAAGTTTACATAGTTTACATTCCATTCATATAACATTACTGAAATTGCAAAATTTTAGAAACGTAGAACACATTAGTGGTTGGCATGGGCTGGTGATGGGGTAGGGTGTGGGAAGGAAGTGTGTGTGGTTATAAAGGGGTAACGGGAGGAATCCTTGTGGTAATACAACTGTTTAGTATCTTGATTGTGGTAGTAAATACCCAAACCTATACATATAATAAACCTTTGAAAAACTAAATATACACACACATAAACAAATATAAGTAAAATAGGAAATATGAATAAGGTCAGTGAATTATATCAGCATCAATAGTCTAGTTGTGATATGATACTTTTGCAAAAAGTATCATTGAGGGAAACTGGGAAAAGTGTACATGGATATCCTTTGTATTACATTTTAAATCTGCACGTGAATCTGTAATAATCTCAGTAAAAAGTTCAATAAAAAATACAGGAGCAGAATCTTAAAAATCCCTGTAAAGGCTCCTATCAAGAAACGTTTCTCCTCTTCCCATGTATATAGTTACCTGTAGAAAACTGTCCTTGAACTATGGGGACCTTAGATCTATGGTTCTTCTACTTGTTCTAACAGATCACTTTAAATTTAGAATGCAATAATGTTCTGAAAATAAAACCCTGAGGTCACGAACTACCATCTTAATTCTAGATTACTGTCAGGAAGAGTGAAGTATTCTTTTATACTTTCATGTACTCCAAATGTTTAAATGGGCAGAATCTTAGATTCAATATCTTCTTTATACTCTACTGTGGTTGTGGATGAATATGCAATGAGGAAGCTAAGAACTAAACCTAAGGAGGATCAATCAAAACAATATGGGGAATGAGAACTCAGTGCTATTGAATTATACTTGGTTAGAGATGATGGTGGCTTACACTAGGATGATTAAGAGTGGAAGAGGGTTGAGAATATCATGCTAAGTGAAATATGTAAGTCAGAGAAAGCTAAGAACCATATGATTTCACTCATATGTGGGATATAAAACTGAAACTCACAGACACAGACCACAGGAAAGAGGGTGGGGTGGGTAGTAAAAGGTTAAAGGGGGCCAAATATATGATGCCCTTTCATGACATGGAAAAGATATGAGAGTAGCAGATTTGCAGAGTGGGGCAGAAGTATGATATGATGGATTAAGATTTCTATTTAGAATAAAGAAGTGGGATGTGTATTTGTAAAAAGTTCTCTAGATCAGCAATATTCAACAGGTGTGCCACAGGAGGCATACTAGTGTGCCACAAAAAAATTGTAAAACATTCAGTACTTGACTATTTAGTCAGCAGCACTGACCTCTTTTCCCTGTCAAATTAAAAAAACATAACAGCCAACATAACAATAGCCGTCCGGTGTGAGTGAATCAAACTTAAACCTACTTTTTTTGTCAGATTGACAAAAAATATAATAGATATTTTTGGTGTACCAAAGAATTTTAGTAATTAATTAGTTTATGTGTGCCATGAGATGAAAAAGGTTGAAAATCGCTGCTCTAGGTGATTTGGATATGCCTTTCTTTTTCTCCACATCACCAAGTTGAGAACCAACCAGCTACTGGAACATAGGGACTCTCTTACAGGAATGCATTTTCCATAAACTGAGGACATAACAGATTACTCAACTTCTACACAAAGGAAAGGAAGAATTTTTACCTAGAGAGATGACAGTCTCATAGTTTTCCTGCATTACTTCATTGTAGAGGATCTTCTGAGTAGGGGCCAGTAATTTCCATTCTTCTTCGGAAAAATGCACAGCCACATCTTCAAATGTCAACAAACTCTAAAGAAGAGAATGGGTTTTAGTTCAGTATTTGCCAACACAGAAATCGTATTGTCACTCATTTCTGAATTACATGGTAGGTCAGTCACTGAAATTAAGTGTATAAAATTTAGAGAGGAAAAGTGAGTGGCAGAAAAGAAAGAAAAGAGATCAGTAAACAAGCTTGGGAGGTGCCCAATTCCCACTGTCGCAAGCCTAGCTGTGTAAAGGACATCTGAGGCTAACTCGGCTCAGAATACCTGCTGGGCACTGTGGGTCTTGGGCAGCAGAGAAAAGCACAGACAAGGTCACATTCAGGCTGCCTGAAAAATCTGGAATGTACAGCTCACCTGGGATTCAGGCAAGACGAGCTCAGTTGGCATCTTCCAGTTTGGGGTGCTTTTCTGCTCAGAAAAGGCTAGAATCTGTTGAGCAGGCACAGCTGTGGGTGGAAAGGAGCCAGAAAATTTCTCTTTTCTGTTTATGAATATCCTGAGCTGATTTGTAAAATATAGAATATCAGGACACCTTCAGTAAAGATAGTTCACCTTCATGTGTATGAATGTGTATGTAATGCCAAAAGTGGCCTTTTCATGGTAAATAAGAACCGAATATCCACCACTCCATAGAACCGGTTCCCCAGATTTCATGAGATAAATTATTAAAGGAAATTCACTATTTTTTCCTATCATAAAATAGTTTGTTCATTGGGCTGGGCAAGAATTAGAGATGTTTGAAAATGAAGGACTCAAGTCCTCCAGTGTATGGTAGGAAATGTGAAATGTTTTTGTCTATTATTATTTTTTCCTGGTGCATAATTCTCTTCCTCTTTTGTCACTGACAGCTCATTTCTGATCTAATTTCTCCTCTAACTTACAAGGGTCAGATGACCCCACCAGTCCCTATTCCATTTTCTCTCCAATTTCTAAGGAACAAGGTCCATGATATGAATACCAGGGTTCCATGGTTTGGATATTTCTGTACACCACACTGCTCCTCACCTTCACCCACCATTGACCTATTGTAGTCCCATATGAGACATCCTAACTGCTAGCATGGCTGGGCACCTGGAAAATTCCCATGATATTCTAGCTGAATCGATTACTATCACAGCTCCCAGAAGAGAATTATTATGAAGCTCCTCACCTCTTTCATATACAGGCTGGGTTTCTGTGTGAGTTTTCAAGCCCAGCTGTTCTTGTAGTACCTGGTATGCATTCCAACATTCTTTCTGGAACACACACATTGCTTGGGGCTCTGCTGGCTTCCACTTAAAGCCTGGGACCTCTGCTGTTCCTCCCAAGAGCACTGCCTCCTTTCCCAGGTCATGGACTGTGACCTAGAAATAATCCCCATCCTCATTAGCACAGAACTTACTTGCAGTTTTAGGCTGTGGTGGAGGAACGAACAAGAATAGAGCCCAGATTTAGGGAGTGTGTGACATTAAAGGAAGTATTAAAAAACCGTAAAGGTATTGTGCTACCCTTTTCTCACAAAGAACTATATACATCACGTGGGAAAATTAGGATAAAATAAAAAAGGCTGTGACTGCTGCTAGCCTCCACCCCTCCACATACTAGTACAGCCACAGCTCAGGCTACTAGCAGACTGGGTGCAGGCTGCCTGTTATGCTGCCTTCACTGGCTTGTTTCCTTGACTTAGACACTTGCCTGAGTGGATTTCTATATTTTAGTCTTATCTAAGGCATTAAATAAAAAAGGTTTTCCCTCTTTGTCAGATTTTTCTAATCTCCTCATGGTTAGGAAAGGATTTCATGGAGAAAGGGGATGCAATGGGGAAAAAACTGGGGAAAGTTCAGCTCTAACCTCCCTCCTCAGGATTCAGTTGTAGTAAGACACAAAAATATATCCTGCCCTGTGTTCCTCAAGGTGAACTCCTGAAGAAAGGGAGTGTGCTGCCATCTCCCCAGGGCATACCTTGGTCCCCCCACTCACCAGCAAAGCCAAGGATAGATCACTAAGGGAGGGTAATGGAGGCTCTTTTCCTAGCCCAGAGATGTGTATTCCCAATACAGAGGGCACTACCCCTCAGCATCTTGATTCTCTCCACTTCTCTTTTGGCATTTTTCTTATTTTCATGTCCTTGCTTCCCATTTATTCTATTTCTTCTCCTCCTCTGCAGTCTCCCCAGAGTTGTTTGATTTATACTTCTGTTTGCTACCCTTGCTCTCCTTTGGTCTCTAAGTGCTGTCTGCCCGCCCCCTCCCGATTTTCTCCCCTTTCCCAATTTGTTCTTGCCTTTTAGTTCTGTTTCTAGGAAATCAAGTCCTATCTCCTTGGCCATGCCAGACTAGGCTCACCACACTCAATTTGCACTGGCCCTAAATAGGGAAAAATGCATTTCTTTTTGCTAAGGCCAGGAAAGACTGCCAGGAGCTCTGAAACCTGTAGACTATTGCTGCATATACGTGATTTCAGATCTCACCTAATTGTCCTAAAGCAGTGGTCGGCAAACTGCGGCTCGCGAGCCACATGCGGCTCTTTGGCCCCTTGAGTGTGGCTCTTCCACAAAATACCACGTGCGGGCGGGCGCACACGTACAGTGCGATTGAAACTTCGTGGCCCATGCGCAGAAGTCGGTTTTTGGCTCTCAAATGAAATTTCAATCGTTGTACTGTTGATATTTGGCTCTGTTGACTAATGAGTTTGCCGACCACTGTCCTAAAGGAACAACGGAAGAGTGACCTAACCAAAATCATTCCCCCATTAATCTCCCAACCCATAAATATACCCACCCTTATCCTATTTCATTGTATGTGTGAGGAATCTTTTTTTCTCACCTCATTACTTATTCCACCAGGTTCTCTCTGAAAGCATTCCACTAGGGCCACAACCTCTTTGATGCTCTGTGGATGATACTTCTGTACCCAGTTCTGAATATCCCTGGGCAGAATGTTTAGGAACTGCTCTAGCACCAGCAGTTCCAAGATCTGTTCTTTTGAGTGGATCTCTGGCTTTAGCCACTGATGGCATAATTCCTGAAGTTGGTTGACAGCCTCGAGGGGTCCAGGTGCTTCCTGGTAACAGAAACTCCGGAATTGCTGGCGAGCACTCTCAAGACCAAGACTGTCCATGTGTGGGCTGAATTTCTTACTCTGACTGGAGCTCTCTTTCACAGACTCCTTAGTCTCCCACAAAGACTCCACGTGTGGGTATGAACATGCATTCATCTTCAGATGTCTCATCATAATTTGCTCTTGGAACTGTTTTTCTCCTATTTGTGACATTTTCCTGGTGCCACCTTTGACAACTGAGGCCTTCAGGTTTGGTACAAAACCAATGAATGGATCTTCTCCCCAAGGGCACTGAGGGAGGAGAGGAAAAAAATGAAAGTCAAGATAAAAGCCACATGATATATATTTATTTGCTCTTTATAATTATCAGGGAAGAATGAACAGAAAAGTTCTGTCCTGCTTCCTCCTTAAAATCAACTGCCAAGAATTAGGACATTCATGACGGCAGATTACTTCAAAGTAACATGTTTCTCTCCTTTTCTGTTACTCAACTTTGAAACAAAGAACAGCTCAGAGAATACAGATGTCAACTGAAAATTGTTTGCTCAAAGGCTGAGGAACAATTGGTAGGTGAAAAAAACTGGCACCCATTGGCTAAAAGGAGCTTTAAGACTATTTAATACTTAATCTGTGTTCTTCCTATCCCATCTTCACAAATAGGGCATATTTGAGTTTCTCTAAATTTTAACAGATCATTCCAATCTTTTGTCTTTAGTCAGGGGGGAAATAACTTCTATGTCCCTTCATTCTCTGAAGAAGACTGGAGCCTTTACTTCATGGAACATTTGATGGTTTTCTTTCCATTACATTAACACGGGCAGGAGAACTGAGACAGGAAGATCAGAAAAGAAGTAAAGTATTCAGGAAAAAAAGTAACCTTATTCCTCTCAGCAAATATCCCCCGACTAAGCAACCAGATGTCCACAACATTTTTTGTTGGTACTTTTGGGGGAAATTTATAAAGGACTCTGTGCAAATGTGAACTGTGCATTCAATTTCTTGTTTACTTACTGGAAAAACTTCCATTTGTTTATAAGATATCTAAATGGCAGATTTTTTTTTAAAAAAAGGAAATAAATAGTGATGGTTAAATTTCTTGAGACAGGAAGGGTCTAGTAAAGGTACTCCTTCTCCTGACTTTACATTTCTTCAGGGTCATTACAGATCTTTAAGCAAGGCTGAGGATAGCCTGGAAAGTCTGATTTTCCCTGAGGTGATCCACAAAAAGAGCAACAAATTTATTTCGAGGATACCACTGGTATTCAAAGAAATGGTTGGTTCTTTGCTTCTTATACAGGCTGAGGAGGTACAGGGACACCTCCTATATATTTCATTTGTTTGTGGATTTTTTTTGTTGTTTTTACATTTATGTATTTATTTATTTTTGTATTAAATTTTATTGGGGTGACATTAGTCAACATGAACATATAGGTTTCATGTGTCAATTACTAAGTTACACAATCTGTATATAGGACCATGTGTCCACCACCCAAAGTCAAATCTTCTCCTGTCACCTCATATTAGGACCCCCTTCTCCCATCCCCCCTCCCTCTGGCAACCTCCTATATTTTTTAGCAGCAGAAGCTGTAATGACCCTTCCTCCAGGGATATGATCATAAGCCAGCAGAAACCGGAAAGTTTCCCTGGGTGCAGTGGTAGTCATCACTGCCCCATCCCCCACCACTAATTCGCTACACCTTCTATGTCGACCACAAGGGTGACAATAAGCCCTGTGCACGTGGGCAGCCTCCGAGTGTGCTTCAGCAGCAACCCTGGATGATATTTGCACATAGAGTACAAAGAGATCACTTCCGGAGGTTAGATGTGGAAATAGGAACCTGAATACCGGCCTCACAGAGAAAAGGTCCTGCCTGAACTCAGGCTGACGGCCGCCTGGCAAAGACGCCACCGCGAACTGGGGAAGGCTACATCCCCCATCCCCCACCTCCCCACCCCCACCCCCTCACCACCATGCAGGCTGCAACTGGCACGTGCGGCCCTTATCTCTCGAGCTGTCTAGACCAAATACAAAGGGAAAATCGGGCTTCTCGATTACCTTCACGCGGCTCTGGCCTCCGTGGACGCCACTTCCCTCTTCCTCACTAGACTCTGAAGTCGCCACGCCTCCGGGGTACTCTGGGAGAAAGCTCTCCGCGCCTGCGCCACTGCGGAGGCGGTGTCGGGAGCCTGTGACGCCTGGCCAGAGGAGCGCCAAGACTCAAAAGCGCAGGGAACTTGGAAGCTCAGTCTCCCATCCGTTCCCTCTATCTCCCCAAGACTGTACCCCGACTCGCCATTTTAAGGTCGCGGTATGTAGACCGGGCCCCAACCGGAAAAGGAAGACTCGTTTCCGGTGGCTTTGTGACAACCACGCCCAGCCATCTATCTTCCTTCCTCCACCTGTGCAGTCTTAGCCCAGCCTGCTAGGAACAATCTCTCGGGTCCTTTCCAACCTCCAACCTAGAAGGATTGCCTTTCTTCTCCCATTCAGCCTCTGATGCAAAAAAAGTTAATCCCATTGAGTCTCCAGACCAGCTGACAAAGGGTGCCGCAATCCCCACAATCCCTCTTTTCTTTCTTTCTTTCTTTCTTTCTCTCTCTCTCTCTCTCTCTCTCTCTCTCTCTCTCTCTCTCTCTCTCTCTCCCCACCCATGGATATTTTTTAATTTTTTAGTGCATTTTATTTTTTAATTTAATTTTATTGTTTAAAGTATTACATATAGTAGTACATATATCTCCTTTTTTACCCATTGACCTTCCCCAGCCCCCATATTTTAAATCTTTGTTTTTAAGTTAAATCTTTATTGTTTAAAGTATTACATATGTCCCTCCCCCCCCATTAATCCCTTTTAGCCTGCAATGCCCCCCCCCCAGGCCTCCACCACCCTATTTTCTGTGTCCATGGGTTATGCATATATGCATACAAGTTCTTTGGTTGATCTCTTCTCACCCACCCCCCTGCCTTCCCTCTGAGATTCAACTGTCTGTTCAATGGTTTTATGTCTCTGGATCTGTTTTGTTCATCAGTTTGTTTTGTTCATTAGATTCCACAAATGAGTGAGATCATGTGATGTTTATAGTTCTCTGACTGGCTTATTTCGCTTAACATAATTCTCTCCAGGTCCCACCATGCTGTCTCAAAGGGTAAGAGATCCTTCTTTTTTATAGCAGCGTAGTATTCCATGGTGTAAATGTACCACAGCTTTCTTATCCACTCATCTACTGATGGGTACTTGGGCTGTTTCCAGATCTAAGCTGTTGTAAATTGTGCTGCTATGAACATAGGGGTGCATACATTCTTTCTGATTGGTGTTTTGGGTCTCTTAGGATATATTCCTAGAAGTGGGATCACTGGGTCAAATGGCAGTTCTATATTTAATTTTGTGAAGAAACTCCATACTGTTTTCCATAATGGCTGCACTAGTCCATTGATAATAGAAAGAGTGGAAGGGAAGGTGGGGGGAGTGGGAGGGAGGGATAGAGAGACATAAATTGGTTGCCTCCCAGATGCAGCCCTCTTCTGGGCCTGGATCAACCTGCAACCCAGGTAAATGCCCTTTCCCAGGAATGAACCCGAGACCCAGTGCACAGGCCAACACTCTAACTACTGAGCAACACTGGCCAGGGCTCAATCTCTCCCTGACTTGAGTGAAGTGTTGCTAGTCCAGATTATTCCTACATCACTTTCCAGCTGCTGGCTGCCCTTTCTACAGGGAACCTCCCCGGTGAGGGCCACCGCCCCAAAAGTTGTCACTAGGCTTGTCCAGAGCCTCCTTTAGTAAGAGGCGGTTTGGTCCTAGGCAGGCTCCTCCCTTGATTAGGAACCACAGTCCTTTATGGGGTTTTTTGTTTTTTTGTCCTTTATGTTTTTAAAAAACTTTTCTGGTTCACTGGCACGTTCTTCTCAACTATTACTACTTTATTATTGTTAGATAGGTTTTAACCTCATGATATAGGTTCCATATATGTCAGACCCTGTACTAGGGTTTGATCTTAAAGTGTAGAGAGCAAGACAGAGACTTCCATGCCAGTTGTTACAGCAGTGTGGCGATCTTGATGTCAGGATGGGCCTTAGACTCCATGTCTCGAGGGACCAGAAGGATAAAATCTGATCCCACCCCTCAAGTCTTGCCACAGCCCTCCATGTCCCCTACAGCCAGCCAGAGGGAAGGGATACCTCTCACTCATCTATGTAAATCTCTTTCACCCATCTGACATAGTGTCTGGCATATAGCAGACTGCTTTCTCCTTAGTGATCTGACATGAGACTTTTAACTGTAGCTTGTGTTCAGAATAACAGCAACATTTCTTAGGTGCCGTAAGGTTATTTAAAGATATGATTACTCATAAAGAATGACATTCTTAAAAATTACACATTAAGAATGAAAAAAATTAAAAAGCCAATCAACCATGCTCCTTAAACACAGTTTGACATGTTATTTTGTAGAATAATTGTATGTTTGATGTTGTTTTATTTCAGTAAATGTGAGTCTTGGTAATTTTCTTTTCTATTTTTTAAAAAGTATGATTGCCCTGGCTGGTGTTGCTCACAGGTTTGATTCCAGGTCAAGGGGATAGGCCTGTGTTGCAGGTTTGATTCCCCACACCAGTATGGGCATGTGCAGAGGCAACCAACCAATGTGTCTCTCTCACACCAATCTCTCTCTCTCACTCGCTCTCTCCTCCCCCCCCACTCCCCCACACACAACTCTCTCCATTTCACTCTCCCTAAAATCAATGGAAAAATAACCGCAGGTGAGGGTTAACAAAAAGTTATGATATTATGTTTGGAACACTGAACAAGATGTACCTTCCTAAAAATTTTAAGTGCAGAGTGCAGTATTGTTCAGATAGGCCCAGTGTGTAGAGCAGATCTCCAGAACTTATTCCACTTGCATAATTGAAACTTTAATCCCACAGAGCAGCAACTCCCCACTTCCCCCTCCCTTAGTAACCACCATTCTACCCTGATTCTAAACAGTGTGACTATGACAACCCTGAGGATATACTTTTAACAACTTTCCTACACACCACACAGCAGTGTTAACTATGGCCATCATGTTGTACATTACCTCCCTAGTACTTGTTTATCTTACAACTGGACGTTTGTACCTTCCTCCAATATTAACGTATACATATTAGTTTATTACTGAACTTACTACCTTGATGAAGAATTTTCTGCTTAACTTTTAGTCTTGTCTTCCTAACCTGTCATTTTCCTGAAGCCCGAGACCCTGCCATCCTCAGTACCTATGACAGTGATGGGCAACCTTTTGAACTTGGTGTGTCAAACTTCGCCAAAAAACTGAGCATAACTCGGGTAGTGTGTCACTTTGAGGAAAAAAAACTAACTCCAAGACTCTAGTCGCAAATGTTTCATCCTCAGGAGCAGCAAATGTTTCATCCTCGGCATGCAGCCGCGTGTCATCAGAAATGGCTACACGTGTCAGTGCTGACACGCGTGTCATAGGTTCGCCATCACTGACCTATGATGTTATCTAGAACATAATGGGCACCCAAAGACTATCAAAGGAATGAATCACTGTGGGTGGGAGACAGTCTACAAGAGAGCAAACAGGTGACAGGATTGAAATGTCTATGAGTTTGAATGGGTGACCATGGACTTACAGACTAAGGGCCCTCATTCCCTTTTCCTGAGCTGTTCCTCCAGTCTCCCAACTCCAGATGCTCAGGACACAGAGCTGGCTGTCACATACCTCCCCGCCCCATATATAGTCAGTCATCTGAGACTGTGGATTCAGCCTCTTAATTCCTCCCAAATTCTTATCTTCTGTTTCATCTTCACACCACTGCCCTTAGCTCAGCCCACTTTCTCCTCTGCAGTAGCCTACTCACTAATCTTACCATCTCCCATCTTGTCTCTCCTAATCCCCATCCAGGAGCCAGAGTAAGCTTTCTAAAATGCACACCTCACCAGTACTTCTCAACTGGAGTCTATGATTTTTTTCCAGACTGCTGGATGAGGTTCCAACTCCATCAGTTAGATTACCAGACCCTCCATTACCTGGCCTCTGCCTAGCACTCTAGCTTTCCCTCCAGCCAGTCTGTGCTCTTCTCATCAGGTCTTTGTATGAGACATCCCTACACCTGGGATGCTGTCCATAACACACTTGCTCAAATCCATGCATAGGCTGGCAAAAGCACCCTTGTAGCATCTCAATTTTTGCTGAGACCCTAAGGCCGAGGACAAAATCTCAAGTGGCAAGGACCTTCCATTCTAAAGTTATCTTGAACCTTACCTCACATCATTTGTAAAAGAAACCAACTCCAGAAAATGCGACCTCAATGTGTAAGGTAAAAAAATACAACATTAGAATGAAAATGTAGAAATAGGTTCATGATCTTGGGGTAGACAAAACGTTTATTCACCAGAATTCAAACAGCACTAATAATAAAGGGGGAAGTAATAAGTTGAACTATGTAACACTTGGGCTATTATCTTCATCAAGGGACACCAGTAAGTGAGTGAAACCAGAAGCCAAGGAGTGGGAAGAGATATCTGTCGTACATTTTGGCAGTATTTAGAGAAGGTGAATAGCTACCAGTATAAACCGATGGCACAACCATTCCTCTCCTAGGGTCCTAGGGAGTACCCTACAAAAGGAACCCTTAGCCTCCACAGTCATCGGACATGAGTCTTCAAGAAAATCTAAATAAATGTAAAGCAGAAATAGAATGACCAAATTTATTAATAACTTTGCATTGTAACCAAAAATTCACAGGAAATTATCGACAATGTACAACTCTTGGGGCAGAAAGGAAATAAAATGAAAACTCTAATAACAAATAATTATAAAATCACAAACAGAACATTGAATACATTTTGTGGCATGTGATCCAAGCTAGGCTTAAAGTTTGTAGCATTCAATGCTTTCATCATTCCAAAGAGCAAAGAAAGAAAACACAGAATTCACAGGAAGTACATTCGGGGTAGGGTCTCCACCCTTCTATAAGCCGCTCACTATTCGTAGTACTTGTGTGGTGGGTACTGTTCTCTGCCCTTCCCAGTACTTTATGAGTTGGACATCTTCCCTTGCCCCTATCCTTTGGAAGTGCTCCACATTTCAGAAATGGGCTGTGTCCAAGGCTCAAATGATGCATAAACATAGCAGTGGGTGCACAGGGGATTCTGACATGTAGTGTAAGTGGGAGTCAAGGGAAGTGCTTGTTGGCACTGTCAGGGAAGCTCTGCGTAGTGCTCCAACTACTAGTCAGTGGCAATCAAACAGGAACAGCATAGCCATTTCCACATGACTGAAATATTGCACAGATACAGGTCAATTGGGCACATCTCCATCTACTGGAATACTGACCCTAGAACCAAAAGGAATTCCAGCATTTATATGCTCCTTACTCAAACCAATATCGTGGTTGGCTGGGCACAAAGACATTTTCATCATAAAGATTAAACAAGGTTTGCCTAGACAGAAAACAATCATATCTAGAACAGTGGCAAGAGTCAGTGAATACTCTAGAATTTATGTGCCTTGGAAGATGGGTTTTAAACACAGCAAAATACAAAGCTGTTCTAATGCATAAGCTCAAACAAAACTGTTCTTCCAAGACAGCCTAGTGCAAGTTAAAGCTTTGGTAGATTCGTGTCACTTTGCTTAGGAACTGTTTCCCTCAACAAATTCTCAAAGAATTCTTCTCTAAAGTGCATATTAAAGTGTGCTTTACTTAGGACACTTGTAGAACAATTGGTGCACTTCTATGGCTTCTCCCTGGAATGGTTTCTTGAATGAAAAACAAGGCTGGATCTCTGCCTATAGCTTTTCCCACAATATTCACACATAAATGGTTTCTCTGCAGTGTGTGACGCATAGTGCAACTTAAGGTCTCTTTGGCGTCTAAATGTTTTTCCACAACTCTGGCATTTATGGGGTTTTCCATTTGTGTGGATTTTTAGGTGTTGTATAAATTGTTTTCTATTACAAAATCGCAACTTACACTCGGGGCAAGTGGATACTCCTTGACTAGAAGAGGTTTTCTGGTGTTCTGTGAGGTGTGACAACTGAGTGAATCGCTTCTCACACACGCTGCATTTATAGGGTGCCTCTCTTGTGTGAACTCGAAGATGCCTTTGCAGGTTTGACCTACGAAGGAATCTTTTCCCACACTCAGGGCACCCATGAGGGAGCTTTCCTGAATGAATTTTCAGGTGCCCCTTAAAAACCTTTTTGGAAAGAAAATCTTTCCCACACTGAATACATTGGTGTAGTTTCTTTGGGGCACTGTTTTGTGCATAGCCTCTGGGGTTGAGAGGTTCTTCCTGGTTGGACCCCTCAGCGCTCTCTCCTGCAGAAGGATTCTGATCATAGAGAGGCCCTGTGTGGTCTCTGAGTAGCTGCTCTGCGGGATTTCCCATTAGGTAGTTTAGCTCTTCGAAGTCTTCTGGAAAATTGGGATTAAGAAGTGCATTTCTGTCTGAAGAAACAGAAAATAGATACATACTCTCCAGTTATTTCCGCTTTGACACATTTTTCTCTCCCAATATCAAAATGAAGACTGTGAACAGAAATTGCAGATGTCACCGTGTTCCAAGAGGAATGGAGAGCTAGTGACTGAGAAGAGTTATACTCAATGCTGCTGGGAAGATACAAACTTCCAAGTGCCATCCCAAACCTTGTTACCCTGGGAGTAAAGATTAATTTTTCTGTAGTTTCTTCCCGAGCATTGCATGAACCCTCACTTACCTAGGTTGAAGTCAAAAAATTCCAGGTCATCTAGTTCCTTGCAATCCCGTAGTTCTTGCCCCCAAGGCTCTTCGAGTGCAGGCTTTGGCGACAGGTATTCTAGCCATAGGAGAGATGGGAGGAAGGGTAGTATGAGTCAACACAGGTTTCTCCAGAGTCCAGGTCTCTTCTTGGACACATAGCCTCTCAAGATCTGCCTACTACCTTCTCAGCATTGCTTCACCAGGAGCCTCTGACAAGTCCTTTGTGTTTGTTGTGCTTTTTCGTTTTTCAGGATACCAGTAAGAACAAGACCCAAATGGTAGGGTGGGGGTGGGGGGGGAGATTCTATTGTGCTCATTTCAAATATATTTTCCTCCAGTCTATGGAAGGGAAGTGAATCAATTCTGGTGTGAAGTCAATGCACTGAATGAGTTCCACATCTGTTTTGAGAATGGAATTATGTAGGTGAGGGCCAGAACATGAATTCAATCTTTCTGAAGTGTTACCCTATTAAAACTGACAAACACTGTCTTATTGACTGCCAAGCAAAGAGAGAGACAGGCCAAAGTGTGGGGGTTAGGAGTGGTAACTGGAATAATTTTAGTAAGAGAAATGCAAGTTAAAATGGCAACTGAAGTAGGTCAGCAACAGCAAAAATAATCTGTACATGTTTGCTTCAGCAGAAGTCTAGAAGTCGATTCTCTGGAAACTAGCCAAAATAATCATTAAAAAGAGTGCTTCTCACTGTCAATCTAAGGAGAACCAGAAGATGTTCCTACACTCACTCTTCTCCTGGGTCTTACCACTGCCCCCCTCAGTGAGAGCTGCTGTGGCTCCTGCCTCTTTCCACACACCTTCCTTGGCTCTGTTCAAGTTTACTGATCTGCAATAAAGTGTAGGTTGGAAATGGCTCATTTCAGATTGAAATACAAGGACATCCTATATAATAAAAGGCTAATACGCAAATTGACCAAACAGCGCAACAACCGATTGCTATGATGCACCCTGACCACCAGGCGGCAGATGCTCAACACAGGATCTGCCCCGTGGTGCTCAGTGTGCTCCCACATGGGCGGCATCACTCAGCCAGAAGCTCTGAGCGGGTCTCAAGGCTGGGGAGCGCAGTGCAGTGGCAGCAGCCTCTCCCACCTCTTTAGTGACTGCTGGCTTAGGCAGTGGGGAGCCGGCCTAAGCTGACAGGAGGACATCCCCTGAGTGCTCCCGGACTATGAGTGGGCACACGCCTGGCTGAGGAAAATTTAACTTTCAGGACATTGTATCAAAGCATAGGACATTGACTAAAATGCCTTATTTCTACTTTCACAATGAAAATAATTTAAAATACAACTCTTCCTTTTGTTCATGCTTGCATCTCAAAGGTAAGCGCAGGATGAGAGGGTAGGAGCACAGGTCAAATAAACCTGGAGGTCGTGCATCAGAGGGAGCTGCCGTCAAGTGAAAGTGCTAGCGATCTGAAAAGTGGGGCGTGGACAGCAGCACAGCCTTAGGGTGCCAGAAACTTGGAGGCCCAGAATATACCCAGTAAGAGACACTTGAAAACCAGTTCAGAATGGCAGGATGTGTTCACAAGGTGCTTCCCATCCTGTACATAGAGCATAGAGTTGACACTCTTCAGGCTGTAGACTTACTTCATCACAGGTGACCATGAAACCAACTCAGACACCTGCCCCTCAGGTGAAAGGCAGTGAAAGATGAGACTAGTCAAGGACTAAAGCAGCCCTGGAGGCAGACTCTAGCACCCATGAGAACACGGCCAGGAGTATCATCACCAGGCAGCTGTGTCTCATGGACTTACCATCAGCCCAGCTGCCCCCTTCTGTGCAGCACCCAACCAAAGAGGACTGAGAGCTGTCACCTTACTTCCTCTCCCCAGCATAGTACTCCCTGGTGACAGCTTTCAGAGAGGCTGGCCCAAATTGAGCTCCTTGGTAGTGGTTAACCTCATGCACTTTGTCACTGGCTACCAACCTCACCCCACCCACATCCCTCCTCTGGAACATTCAGATCTTTGAGGATCAGGTGCCCCCAACCTCCACTGTCCGCACTCTCAAAGCCCTGCTCCCGGCACTATCACTAGTTTACATTCCCCAACCTATGCTCACAGCCCATGCCAGCTAAGGGCACTAACCATCCCCTTTCATCCATCTCACACCCTTCCGACCTCAGTTCCCATCTTTACTCATACAGTCAATAAAATACTGTCACAAATGCTGAATGAACTGGACACTGATTCAAAAGCCTTTCACAGATATCAGCCCTCCTTCTGTATGCCAACATAGGGAAACAGCCATGGCGCTCATCACAAGGCAAGCCTGTGAGTGGAGGCGAGCAGACATTAGTACTCATATGCTGTGGTCGGAGGGTAAATTGGTACAATAATTTTGTAGGACATTCGACCATATCTATTAAAGTTTTAGATGGATATGCCCCCTAATCAATCATACCTAATCTAGATATTTGTTCTGCTGACACATGCCCATGGAAAGATGCTGTGTGTTTGAGAGCTTGTCCCCAGGGCATTTTGGTCAAGAGTGAATGTCAGTCAGAAGTCATGCCTTGATGCCTACTTCTGCTGGCAGGGCTCTTCTCTACCCTCAAAGGCCACAGTAACCACCCCAGAAGTTGTGCTGGAAATGAGCCTAAGGTCATGAACGAGCACTCTCTGCTTTGGGCCCCGGGTTGTTCATTTCTTCACTCCCACCTGGGACTCGGTACTCAAAAGCCTGCAGGTGTCAAACTAAAATTCTCACACATCCAATTATTTAAAAATTAGCCCCAGAAACAGATTTTTAGCCACTTAGAGCCAGCCTCCTATGCATAGCTCAGAAAATATCACCCCACAACTGCTAGCCACTGAATAGATGGGAGCCTTACAGTTATGGGACCCCCAACTGCTGCTGCCCTTTGGAACGCCCTGACCTAGACTCCCAGTGTGCTTCTGGGCTATGACCTCACCAAGACAGGCAAGCCAGCCCTCTGAGCCCTTACTGCCTGGAAAGTTCCCTTGTTTTCCTCTCCTTCTGGCCCCTGACCTCCTCCACAAGCACACCTGACAGAGTTGCCCAACAAAGCTTGTGTGTGCTACTGCCACCTCCTGGTCATGCCATCTTCCTAGATCAGCCCCCAGATCCCTTGGACCCTGTACAAGTGTTAAGGAGGATGAGACTTTGGTGACCAGGAGGTAGAAATGGAGACCTCCCAGTCCACAGGACAAAGCATATCATATCACTTTAAACAGTGATGAGAAAGGGGTACTTTCCTTTCCTCCTAATCGATGTATTTTACTTGTTATATCATTCTCTTTCTCCCTTGTTTGATATACTAGTACTGGAATTTCCTGTACTTTGGAGACTCAAGTATTCAAATAAAGAGCAATAGTATTTCTCAGTATCATATGTGATCTCTGTATCTGACACTGTTGCTAAGAGAAGAAAATTCACACATGTAATAGTAACTCATGTGCAGAAAGATGTATAATTCAACACCACTTGGTAGGCTCTGCCACTTGTTGCAGGCATACACACAGAAATACAGATGTTTTAAAAAACTTGTTAACAGATCCGAGATGTAGGTAAGGTAGAGACTGGAGTATAAGTGGCAATGCTTTATATAGTTTGGCTTGACCTTAATGGATATACAGATGTCCTTTGGGCTTTTTCCTCCTGGTCACCTCTATGGAAAACAAGACACAGTCCATGTTTCTACATCACCAGCACTTACTAGAGCAAGCTACAAAATTTGGAACCTGAACAAATTGAATAAGTGCAGAAAATGAGACAAATTCATGACCAAACAACCACACGGTGGCGTTATGAGTTGAATTCTATGCTGGTGGTGGCAATGCACACATCACATGTGGTCCTACTCTTAGACCTGGAATGGACCAAGCCATCCTTTCCAAGGAGAGGGCAGAGTCTCACATGTATCCTTCCCCATTGTCTGCCAGACACTCAGAGAAGAGAGATGGCACTTGGAATGGAAATCACAAGAGAGAAGGAAAACCATAGGCAAGCACCACAGCTAGAATTTCTATTGCCTTCAAGAGCAAATGGGTCCAAGTGTCAAGGATATCCATTCTCATGCACTTAGGACATGGGAAAGCAAGGTACCCAGGCAAGGTACCCGCAAGTTTAACCGATTTTAGAATTCATACATAACGATGGTTTCTAAGATGATATCTCCCAGGGTCTGCCCAGAGAACCTTGTGCTTTATCACTCTATAAAATCCTGGAAAGACCTCGACCACCCTCCAGACATCCATGAACTTCTATGAGCCTTTCTTCCCCTGGACTTTCTCACTCAGAACTAACTCTTGTATTGTCTGGAGCAGTGGTTCTCAAAAGGTAGTATGTACAGCACTCACCTGGAGCTCCTGTTAAAAATGCTCCGAAGGTGATCCTGATATGGAGGATCCGCTTACCATTCCTGGAGAAACACTGGTCTAGGTTTTTATGGGTAAGATACGTATTCCTTTTACTGCAGCAAGCAATTAAATCCTTCTTAAAGGATCTGAAGTGAGTATATTAATAAAGTATCATGTTTGAATGGGACTCTTATGCCATAAGAACAACTGAGGCCCGTGGGACCCACAACACTACAGATTCCACTGATAAAAATTGGCTGGGGAAATTAATCTTTATTCATATCACACGTACTCCCCTCAATTTCCTTTATAATATTCTTGGTCAAAGACTCCTTCCTGAGTGGGCTCATTATCTTAAGAGATTTTGAATCCTGTTCGATCTAACAATGGCCATTGTGGGCAGCTGTTCCCCAAGGGATGTTTCCTACTACTACTATTTATAAGAGCTATCAATTTTCATCCATTATTCAGTGTTTCTATCCACCCCCACCCCTGGAGAGCTCCTGAATGCTCAAAAGAGAAATCAAGGAAGAGAAATAAAATCTTTGCCTTACCAAGAGGTTCCAGAAAGGGCTGGTCTTCCCCAGCAGCACCGTAGCATGGCTCCTGTGGGATCCACACATCTGCCAGTGGGGCCTCGGGGACAGTTCCCATTGCTTGGAATGGGGGTACCTCCAGGTGGGTATTTGGTATCATGTCTGCTATTCCGACTACTGCTGGATCTTCCAAGAGCATTTCCTGACTATCAATCTGGAGGAAATGCCAGAACCCATCACTCTAAAATTTATGTAGATCAGCAGTGCCCAATAGCAATATAATGCAAGCCACCCAAGTCATTAAAATTTTTCCTGTGGTCATATGAAAAATAAAATAAGTAGATAAAGTCAATCTTAATAATATGCATTATTTAAACCAGTATATCTAAGATATCATAATTTCATAATGTAATCAGCATAAAGAATTATTAATGAGATATTTCACCTACTTTATTGTCCACCCTAAGTCTTCTGAATGGGGTGTGCATTTTATACTTATAGCATATCCCAATTTGGACTAGCCACATTTCTAGTACTCAAGACCCACCCTTGGCTGGTGCCTACCACACTGACAATGCAGGATTAGACCACAGGCAGAAAATAGTCTCTTGTAGAAAGCCAAACAAGGAGACACAGAAAGGAAGGGAAACCATAAACGCATTCCATCCTGGAGGCAGGAAACTTTGGAAGAGTCCTTCATACAGGCTAACTGCAGAGCCCCATCTACACCCAAGACTCCAGTGCCCCTAATGCCCAACAAGAAGTACTTCCTCCCATCTCCAAAGATGATGCCCTGTGCTCAGCTATCGTATGTCCCAAAACGTTTTACTAGATGGTTCTGTTCACAGGACAGGGTCACCATTCCCAGGAGGTGTTTTTGAAATTATGGCAGGTGGTGGCTCGCAGAATTAGTGGGCAGAGACGTAAGTATAGATAATGCACAGTGCAGCATTGCTCCTGTGCCCCACCTACCTTCAAATATTCATGTAGGTAAAAAGAATCTGTCAAGAACTTCGCACTATTGGTCACATAATCACAAAATATTTTTGCAAATGTTAGCATGACTTGCATTTTCTGGGAAAGCACTCCTTTGGAAATCAAAGTCATGGTGATGTAAAGCACAGCAAAGGAAATATAGTCAATAATATTGTAATAACTATGTACGGTGCCATGTGGGTACTGGAAATATCAGGGGGAACACTTTGTAAAGTACATGGTTGTCTAACCACTAGGCTGTACATCTGAAACTAATACAAAACAATATTGAATACAAAATTTGACTTTGGGTGATGGGTACACAATGCAATATACTTACCATGCACGTATCATAGAAATGTACACTTGAAACCTATATGACTCTATTGACCAGTCATTCAATAAATATAATTTACATAAAAGAACTTTTTAAAAGTTTTTTTAAAAATCACTATACTACTATTTAGTCAGATTCATCAATTGTTTCTCCTTTGGAAAATCATACAATCAGCACCAGCACTGTTCATTGTGTTTAAGCTGGATTCATTTTAATAATTGCCTGTCATCTTCACAGTGATTCTGTGCAGAGAAGCAAGCATCTGTGTACTTCATCAGATATTCTGATGTGCTCAAGCCCAGACATGTGGACACTGAAAAGTTTTTTAGTTTATAATAAACTACCTAACTATTCCTTTCTATTTCTTCTTGATTCCACTTGACTCAGATTTGGCAAACTTGGTTTGCAAAGATCATATTGTAAATATGATCATATAGTAAATATTTTAGGCTTTGTGTGCCACATTCCTTCTTCCTCTTTTTTTTAAACAATGTTTTAACTGGTAAAATTCATTATTAGCTTAGGGGTATACAAAACAGCCGTGGGTGGATCTGGTCTACAGGCCCTAAAGCATAACACCAGTGTTTTTTGATGAATGACTGTAAGTAGGTTATATTATCTACGAATTTCATTTAAGTATATTTACTGGGACATTACAAAATAGTTGTTACAGAGGGGAATTGGCTAAGATGAGGTTGGAAACCTCTGACCCATATGTTTTCTCCAGCAGAAGAGACATGAAAAGGACTGTGCAGAAATTTGGGGCATAAGAATGACAGAGACAAATGTCAGATCCAATCCCACCTGCCTTTGATACCCTTTTGGTCTAGTTCCCCAGATCCCAAACTCTTTTCTCACCTTTGTCTCTGTTGTCTCAGGTTTCATCTGTATTTCTTCTAGGAGTGACAGAATTCTTTCTGTACTCTCGGGGCATAGTTCTGTCTCCCAGGTCTCTAGCTCCTGGGGCATAATTGTTAGGTATTGTTCCAAAGTTAGAAGCTTCACCATTTGTTCCTTAGAACACATCTTTGGCTTCAGCCATTCAGAGCAAAGCTCCAGGAGTTTGTTGAAAACATCACGAGGCCTGGCTGCTTCTTTGTACTGGAACTTCCTGAAGCGATGACGGAAGACTTCAGAGTCATTATCATACTCTTGAAACACTGAGCTAGGATTCAAGGAGGCATGGATTGCAGAACCCAAGACAGTCATCATTGCTGCCTTCCAGCAATGTACAATTTACCTGCTGTCTAAATTCCCAGGTTCCAATGTGTTTCTTTGTGTATTTCCTGGGGGTAGACACCTACTGCTGAGGAAAGTGCAAATGAGAGAAGCAGCATTGCTTATCAAAGGGGATCCTTATCTCCCTTAAATGCTTGCTTTTTAGCAAAGCCCTAAAGTAGTAGATAATATTCTTTTGGGTAGTTTTAAGAATCTGACAAAAATGTTAAAAGGCCCCCTTGGAGTGGCTCAGTGGTTGAAGTGGCTCAGTGATTGAGTGTCTACTTCTGAACCAGGAGGTCACGGTTCAATTCCCAGTTGGGGCACATGCCCAGATTGTGGGCTTGATGTTGGAGAAATTGGAGAGATACATGCAATAAAAATGAAACTAGACCATCTTATTACACCATATACAAGAATAAATTCCAAATGGATTAAATATTTAAATGTAATACTTGAAACCTTAAAAGTACTACAAGAAAACATAGACAGTAAAATCTTGGACATTTCTCTTAGGAATATATTTTCTGATATAGTTCCTAGGAGAGGGAAAAACAAAGAAAAAATAAACAAATGGGACTACATCAAACTAAGAAGTGTTTACACAGCAAAGAAAACCTTCAACAACAACAAAAAAGACAGTCTACTGAACGTGGAAAGATATTCCCCAGTGATATATTTGATAAGGGGTTAATACTCAAAATTTATATTTAAAAAAACACATACAACTCAACACCAAAAAAATAACAAATCATCCAATTAAAAATATACAGAGGATCTTAATAGAGACTTCTCCAAAGAGGACATACAGATGGTAAACAGACATATGAAAAAGTGCTCAACATCACTAATCATCAGAAAACACAAATTAAAACCTCAATGAGATATCACCTCACACCTGTCAGAATGGCTACCATCTATAAATCAACAAACAATACATGTTGGTGAGGCTATGGAGAAAAGGGAAGCCTTGTGCACTGTTGGTTCAAATGCAGATTAGTCCACACACTATGGAAGACAGTATGGGAATTTCTCAAAAAGTTAAAAATGGAATTGCCTTATGATACAGTAGTTCCACATACCGGTATATATCCGAAGAAATCCAAAACACTCATTTGAAAGACTATATGCACTACTATGTTCATTGCAGCATTATTTATAATTGTCAAGATATGGAAGGCACCCATGTGCACATCAATAGAAGAATGGATACAAAAATTGGTGGTTCACCCTGGTTGCTGTGGCTGAGTTGGTAGGGTGTCATCCTGCATACGAAAGGTTGCTTGATCAATTCCATATCAGGGCACATGCTAGGGTTGTGGGCTTGAGTCCAGGTTGGGGGTGGGTGCATGAGGCAGCCGATCAATGTTGTGCACTCCCATCCATGTCTCTATCTTCTCCCTTCCTCTCTCTCTCTTTCTCTAAAAGAAAAAAATCAGTGAACTATTCTCTAAAAAAAGTGGTGGTACATATATATAATGGAATATTATTGAGCCATAAAATGAAGAAAATGTTACTATTTGTGTGGATGGACCTAGAGGGTATTATGCTAAGTGAAATAATTCAGTAAGAGAAAGACAAATACCATATGATTTTACTTATGTGACATCAAAAGAACAATATAAACAAACAAAATACAAACTCATAGAAACAGAGAACAGACTCATGTTTTCCAGACAGGAGGCAGTTTGTGGGGCTGGGTGAGAAATGTGAAGGATTAAGAAGTACAGGTGGTAGTTACAAAATAATCACAGAGATTGAACTACAGCATAAGAAATATAGTCAATAATATTTCAATAACTATGTATGGTGCTAAATGGGTACTGGAAATTTGGGGAAGGGACACTTTCTAAAATATATGATTGTCTAATTACTATGCTCTGCAATGGAAAGTAATACAAAACTATGTTGAATGTAAACTGTAAACTGTAAAAAGGAAAATGAATGTATGTTAAAAATGTAAATGCAATGATTTAAATAAAAGTGATCTTGGCAAAAAAAAGAGATTTATTTGGATGAAAATGTTAGACATATTGTTTAAAAATCACTCACATTGCCAGAAATATACTTATTTATATGTAGGAAAAGTTTTGACATATTGTGAGACATCTTATAATATAAAGCAACAACAACAAAATCTGATGAAAGCAATGGACTCACTTGCTAGAAAATTACATGCACATTTCCAATTCTGAATCCAATTTCCAAAAAGTTTATAAAATGTCCAAACTGATCCATAAAACCTCTAGAACTTCTATCCAATGTGGCAGGCACTAGAGCCAGTGGATATTTACATTGAAATTTATTAAAATAGCACATCACCCTGCTGGCGTAGCTCAGTGGTTGAGCATCGACCTATGAACCAGGAGGTCATGGTTTGATTCCTGGTTAGGGCATATGCCTGGGTTGCGGGCTCAATCCCCAGTGTGGGGAGTGGGAGAGGCAGCTGATCAATGATTCTGTCTCATCACTAATATTTCTATCTCACTCTCCCTTCCTCTCTGAAATCAATAACAAAAATATATATTTAAATAAAATAAAATAGCATATCATCTCCTAGCTACATTCCAGGAGTAATACTTATTATACTAGTGAGGAAACCTGAAAGTTCACATAGCTTTTAGTAACCCTCAGTCACCTGCAGTTATGGGCATCTTAGCAAGAGCCATGCTCTGCAAAGACAGCAACTTATCAATCTCTCATTTTTCTCCACTTCAGGTATGTGTAGTTGAGCCAACATCATCAGGAACCTCATATGCATTCCCAGGGTTTTTCTCATGACAAAAACACACTGCCCAGAGCAGGCCACCAGGATCTGGTCTGCATTAATAACGAAGGACAGTTATCATGTTCAGCACGCTAAGTACCAGGTGCTATTCCAAGCCATATATATAAACACACACACACACACACACACACACACACACACACACACACACCCTATCTAATAAAGAGGGAATATGCTAATTGACCATCACTCCATCACAAAGATGGCTGCACCCACAGCTGAAGCCAAGTTCCCATAAGGAGCCTTAATGAGCAATCAGCAGGGACCTGAGGCTACGCCCTCCCCGGACCCCATGGGGCTTGACAAGGGACCTTAGGCTGCGCCCCCCACCTGACAAGGCTTGACAGGGGACCTCAGGCCATGCCCCCCGCCCTGGCATCAGGCTGGGGGACCTCAGGCTGCACCCCCGCCCTAGTGCCAGGCCAGGGGACCTGAGGCCATGCCCCCCGCCCAGCGGGGCTTGACAGGAGACCTCAAGGTGTGCTTCCCATCCTGGTCCTGGGCTAAGGGACCTCAGGCTGCTCCCCCAACCCCAGCGCCAGGCGGGGGGACCTCAGACTGCACCCCCTGCCTGGCGGGGCTTGACAGGGGACCTCAGGCCATGCCCCCAGCCCCAGCATTGGGCCAGGGGACCTCAGGCTGCTCCCCCTGCCCCAGCGCCAGGCCGGAGGACCTCAGGCCGTGCCCACCACCAGGTGGGGCTTGACAGGGGACTTCAGGCCACACCCTCCACCTCGGCACCAGCCTGGGGGACCTCAGACTGCACCCCACACCCAGCGGAGCTTGACGGGGTACCTGAAGCTGCACCCCCCTCCTGGTACTGGGCCAAGGGACCTGAGGCTGTGCCCCGCCCCTGCCTGGCGGGTTTGATGGGGTGACCTCAGGCCATGTCCCCCACTCAGCCGGGCTTGAAAGGGGATCTCAGGCCGTGTCCCCCACCTGGCAGGGCTTGATGAAGGCATGCCCCCGGCCCTGGTCTAGGCTGAGGGACCTCAGGCTATGCCCCCTGCCCAGCAGGGCTTGACAAGGGTGGGACTGGCTGGGTCTAGATCTAGCCTAATGGGGGGGGGGGCAGCCGGGTCTGGGTCTCACGGGATTTTGAGGCGCATGTGGGTGGGCATGGACTTGACTCTGGGTCCCATGGTGTGCCCCAGACTCTGACAGGAAGAAAGTTTTCATATACATTTTATTCATTTTCTTTCATCTCTGACACTTCTATTATAGAGAAAGGGCAAATAGCAATATTAAATTTTTCCTCTAATTAATCTCCTTTGAATGTGCACAAATTTCATGCACCGGGTCACTAGTGTGTGTATATATATATATATATATATATATATATATATATTCATTTAGCCCTCACCTAATGTTAGAAAGTGGGTACTAGTTTTATGTCCTGAATACAGACGAGGGCACTGAGGCTTGAGGCTTCGGAGAACTGAATAACATGTCCCAGAACCCATAGCAAATGCCAGAGGGAAATGGTGATAAGGTTAGAAACTTAGCCTCCTGCAGTGCTCATGTCTAAAACTATGCATACTAGAACTAATAAATGAATTTGGAAAAGTAGCAGGATACAAAAAGTAAAATAAAATTATCAAGTAAAATAATAAAATAAATAAAAACATCCAAATGTTCTTAGTGAAATCTCTGAGGTGACATAGGCAGTCGCAGTACCTTTGTATTTGCCCACACAGCTCGGGATGAAGAAAAATAAAAATACTCACGGCTCTCTTCCTGCCCGGTCATAAAAAAACTTCACTCTGTTCCCATCTCATCCCTGTGCTAGTTTCTTAAATGACACCCAGTACTTCTCTTTGTAACATCTGCTTTTAAAATGGCCTTTGGGGTATCCAATTTCTTGAAAAGTGAACAACAGCATGCCTGGCACAGAGACGGCTCTTGTCCAGAGAACGAATTGCTAGAAAGCTTCTATTCCCCACCCTGCCAGTCTAGGCACCTAAGGGGAACCCTAACGATTTAGTCTGGGGACCCACCTTTCATGTACTCCAGTGTCACAGCTGGGCAGCTCTTCCCTTACTGACCCAAACCTTGTACCAGGTCTCCCATGGAATTGACCCTCCGGTTTTCCCTCCTTCGGCCCTTCCGGATGAAAACTTCACTTCCCCACAGGCCCGATGCCTTCTCTCCAAACCCTCCGGAATGAGCCCGTGCTCACAGTCCAGTGATTAAAGAAGTGTGCGGAGCCCTAGCCGGTTTGGCTCAGAGAATAGAGCATTGGCCTGTGGACTGAAAGGACCCGGTTTCAATTTGGTCAAGGGCACCTCCGTTGCAGGCTTCTCCCTGGCGAGGGCCCTGATCCTGGCGCCTGCAGGAGATAACCAATCCATGTGTTTCTCTCACATCAGTATTTCTCTCGTACTTTCCCTCTCTTCCACTCTCTCTAAAAATCGATGGGGAAATATCCTCGGGTTAAAAGAAGAAGAAGAAGAAAGAGAGAGGTGTGCGGAAAGAGGCACCGGGAGTCTTGAAAAGAGGACCCTAGGGGAAAGGATAGGGGGACGAGACCCAGACATTCTAAAAGCGGGTTTAAAATCCGAGGCCAGCCCCTGGCGGGTGTGGCTCAGTTGCTGGGGCGACCTCCCTTGCACCAAATGGTGGCCAGTTCCCTTCTGGCCCTTTGCTGGCTCAATTCCCCACTAGGGGGCGTGCGGGAGGCAGCCGATGGGTGGCGCGCTCGCACTTAGATCTCTCTCTATCCCTCGCCCTTCCTCCCGCCAACAATAAAGTATTTAAAAGATAAAGTAAATAAAGTCGGACGCCTGTGGCGAGCGCCCAGCGCGGTGCTCTCGCAGCGCAGATGTCTCGCTTCCGGGAGGGCGCCCCCGGCCCCGGAGGAGCCCTGGCAGCCTCGCTGGTTGACTTAATTTCGGACCCGCCGCCTTCGCTAGTCCTCGCTCTGGAGCCACGTGGGCTTCTGGGTGCGAAGGAAGCCGCCGCTCCTTCCATTTTCTCTCGGATCAGCAGGGAGGGGGCCTGGTGCCCGCAGTTCCCCCATTTCCCGCTCCCGGTTAAGGTGTATGTGTGTGGGGGGGAGGGGTGCCCGCCACTGTCTCCACACACCCCCGCCCTCGCCCGTGAAGGGACCTAAGCCCGGTGCCTCCAGCCCCTCCTTCGCGTCCCGCTGCAGTTTAGGGTCAGGGCCTTGGGCCTGCGGCTCCTTCCATTTTCTCTTTTATAGACGGGAAGGGGTCTGGTGCTCGCCCCCCTTCACGTCCTGCTCCGGGCTGTGGTCTGGGGTGTGTGCCTGCCTCCTGTCCGCATCCCCCACCCGTGAGGGACGGCGCCCCCCTCCCCCCGCGCCCCCCGTCATTCCAGCTCCTGTTTAGGTCGAGGGTGGGGGATGGGGGTGGGCGTGGGCCCGCCGCTGTGTCCCCGCACCCCCCCCCCCCCCGTGAAAGGACCGAAGCCCAGTGTCCCCGGACGCCCTCCTTCATTTCCAGCTCCAGGTGAGGGTCCAGGACGTGTGTCCGCCCCTCTTTCCATGAAGGGGCGGTAATTCGGGCATCTCCGCCCGTGAAGGGGCGGTAATCCCCTGCCCGTGAAGGGGCGGTAATTCGGGCCTCACCGAATTCGGGCACCTCCTTCATGTCACCGCCCTGAAGGGAGGGTAATGTCCTGCTCCGGGTTGGGGGTGGGGTGCCCGCCTCTGTCTCCACAGGCCCGACCGTGAAAGGGACCAAAGCCCATTTGCTCGCGCCCACCCCTCGGTTCCTGGCCGTCGGCGGAGGGATGGCACCGGCGCCTGCCGCCCGCTCCTTCCATTCCCGCGCCTGTGTCGCTGTGTTGGGACGGGACGGGCGCCCGCCGCTTACTTTCCCAAGCACGTCACGCTGAGGACCAGCGGCCCGCGCCCGCGCCTCCTCCCAGTCCCTTGGCCAGGACGGTGCTCCAGGCGGGCCGTCGGAGCGGGGGCGTCCCCGGGAGCCCGCTCCGCACACCCATTGCAGTCTCCCCCACCCCACCCCACCCCACCCCACCCCCGACACTAGGGACTCACTTCTGCCCGACGCCGACCGCTGCGCTCTCCAGCAGGTCCTGGTGCTGGCCGTCCTAGGTCCTAGGCGTCCATTCAGCCTAGGCTTGGCCAGGACCCCACTGCGTGCCCCCCGGCAGGCAGACCGGCTCTTTCCTCCCAATGGCTGGGGGGCGGGGCCAACAGGGTCTTCTTAGAGTTGGGACTTGGCGGGCTAGGCGCTCCGCACGGGGGAGCAGGTCCGGGTGGGAACACTTGTGAGTTTCCTGAGGCCCAGTCAGGATTCTACACCCTCTGTGGCAAGAGACTCCCCGGAGAGCTGGTTCAAAACTCAGATTTCTGCCCCAGCCGGTTTGGCTCAGTGGGTACAGCGTCCGCCTGAGGACTGAAGGGTCCCGGGTTCCATTCCGGTCAAGGGCGCGTGCCCGGGTTCCAGGCTCCGTCCCCAGTAGGGGGCGTGCAGGAGGCAGCCAATCGGTGGCTCTCTCTCATCATTGATGTTGCCATCTCTCTCTCTCCCTCTCCCTTCCTCTCCGAAATCAATAAGAATATTTAAAAAACAACACCTCAGATTTCTCACCCGCACCCCCAAACCCTGAGCTCCTGACACTCGCATTAAGGACATTTTAATAAGTGTTCCTCCGGTTTGACTGGCCCGTTGTTGTTCTAATATTTGCGTTTATGAAACACGAGAGACCTCAAACTTGAGAGAAATAATGAACCAGGTAGAATTACTAAATTATTAAAAATGTTTAAATGTCTCAAAAAATGTAGTGACCACGTGAATCAGCAATTTCACTCCCTAGTACATATACTGTATATCCAAGACGACTCAAAACATGTCCACGCAAGCAATCGTACACAAATATGCATGTCAACTTTATTAATAAGAGCCAAACAGAGCCCTAGTCGGTTTGGCTCAGAAGTTACAGCGTCAACCCGAGGAATGAAGAGTCCTTGGTTCCATCCCAGTCAAGGGCAAGTACCTCCATTGCAGGCTCGATCCCTGGTCGCCAGCAGCAGGCAACCAATCGATGTGCCTCTCTCATATCAATGTTTCTCTCTTTCGGTCTCTCCCCACTCCCCTCCCCCACTACCCCCTACTCTCTCTCTAAAAGAAAATCAATGGTGACGATTAACACACACACACACACACACACACACACACACACACACACACACACACACCAGAGGAAACAACACGAATGTCCATCCAATGATTATTGGATAAACAAAGTGGTACATCTGTGCAATGGGGGAGTATTTAGCCACGTAAAAGAATGAAGTAGTGAGGTCTTCTACCACAGTATTTTGAAAACAGTGTGCTAACTGAAAGAAGCCAGTCACAAAGCTATACATTGTAGGACTCCATGTGTAGGAAATGTACGAAATAAGCAAACCCATAGAGCCAAAACTGAGATTTGTGATTGCCAGGGCTCGTGGTGTTGGGGATGATAGTGATGATTGCTGATGGGTATCTGTTTTCTTCTGGATAGGTAGTGATGTTACATGGTTGCAGAGCGTTATGAATATACTAAAATCACAAAATTTTACATTTTAGAGTGCGATATTTATGGTATGTTTATTTTGTCTCGCAATAAATAAATTAAATCACCTGGATATTAGTTGGCCCTCTTTCTAAAAGTACCTCTGCTATTTCAACATATCCTGTTTTAAATTTGCTTAATTTTATTTTTTCTAAGTATAGTTGCTATACAATCTTATATTGGTTTTATTAGTTTCAGGTGTACAATATAGTGCGTCAACTTATATTTATACCTTACAATGTCATCACCCCACTAATTCTAGTAATCATCTGTTACTGTGTACACTAATAAAAATATTATAGACTATATTCCCCTACCTCTTTCCCCCCTTCCTCACACCTCCTCGCTTCTGGTTACCATTCTTTTGGTCTGTTTTTCTATGAGTCTATTTTTGTTTTATTTTCTTTGCTTCTTTTAGTTTTTTAGATTCCACATGTAAGTGGAACCATAAGGTATTTGTTTTTGCCTGCCAAGCTTATTTCATTAGCATAGTTCCCTTCAGGTCTGTCTGTGTTGTTGCTAATGGCAAGATTTCATTCTTTTTTATTGCTGCATAATATTCGTGTGTGTGTGTGTGTGTGTGTGTGTGTGTGTGTGTGTGTGTGTGTTTTGCATTTTCTTTATGCATTCATCTTTGATGGACACCTAGTCTGCTTCCATATGTTGGCTGTTGTAAATAATGCTGCAATGAACATAAAAGTACATATATCGTTTTGAATTAGTGTCTTTCTTTTCTTTTTTTATCATTCAAAAAATCTTTTTATTAAGAAATTATAGGGGACAAAGATGATTCTTCATAAGCTTCAAAATTCTTTCCAAAATATTGTTTTCAAAATTGTTCTGAGAGATAGTAGAAATAAAGTTTGAGGATTACATTTATTGGTTTTGAATGTAATGTACTTATTGTAGATAAAAAGCTGTTATTTTGTGGATTCATTATAACTAACTAGTGGCCTGGTGCACGAAATTCATGCACATTAAAAGTGAATTAGAGGAAATATTTTAATATTGCTATTTGCCCTTTCTCTATAATAGAAGTGTCAGAGATGAAATAAAATTAGTAAAATATATATGAAAATGTTCCTCCTGTCAGAGTCTGGGGAGAACTGTGGGATCCAGAGTCAAGTCCCTGCCTACCCGCGCACGTCTCAAAACCACATGAGACCCAGACCCAGCTGGCCCCATCCCTGGGTAATTTACTCTTTTTGATGCAATTGTCAACATATACTGCTTTGACTAGAAAACTCTGCTTTCCTCTTGATCATCTCAGATTAACTTGTAGGTGCTTTTGACTCTACTCAGAAGACTTACCTGGCCTGTTATTAGGAAGTCAGCAGCTCCAGGAGCCCACAGTTTTCTGTGTGTAACTTTTGTGACATGGTCCCATCATTAGTCCATGTATTCCTTTGTCTCAGATACCAGAGATTGACTGTGAGACAGCTGCCTTCAGGGTCCTTACAGTGCCTGCTGCTCGTGGTGAGAGCCCAGTATCTTTCTTGCTCAACCTGAGATTTCCACATATCTGCTATTTGTTCTATCAATATGTTCACCAATACTTGTCTAGCTATGATCTGGTTCACTAATATATTGGCTAGCATGTACCAGTAATTTGGGTCATTCTGTCCTCTGTCAATCAAGATGTTCTGTGTACCATGCCTGTAAGAACTATACTTTTAGGTGTAAGCTACGGAAAAATGTAGAAATGTATTTATTATTTAGATATTATAAACCCGTTGTTAGCAACTTGTTTTTAAGGTGGTCTTTTTCTTTTCTGTTATTTGGCATCATTTTTTCATCATGGTTCAAACTTTCTGCACTTCTCCTGAACCATTCAGCTTAGAGATGCTGTGGGGGTTTTTGTTTGTTTCAATTTCTACCATTTAAGTACTGTTGAATAGAAGTCACTTTTTGACAGAATCAAACTGAGATAGTCTAGTCCTCTAGGGATCCAGGCTGTCTTGCCATCTTTAGCAGAGTGACATCATAATCTATCACCATTGTTAAACAACCTTATAATAATTTATTTAGGCAAAAGTATTGATGGATGCAAAAATCATTGGGTGAAAGAATGTAGGAAAATACGGCATTTACACACTCTAAGATTATTTATTTATTATAAAGAGGAAATTCTCCATTAATTACAATAGAGAAATCTTGAGACACTTTAATGTTTAACTTCAGTCTAATAATGAAGAAAATTTGGACAAATTAAATATAGAGACATTCTGCTTGAAATTAACTTTTCAAAAACATTACTCTTTTGTAAGAAAAAAACACACAAGAAATGTGTGGATGTGTTCTAAATAAAATTAGACTATGGAGACATGAAAAGTAAATGTGTAATCTTTTATTAGAAACAAGGTACAAAGGATGACATTGGGTTGAGGATTTTTATGGACTGATAGTAGAATGGTAATTCTACAAAATATGAGAGAGAGAGAGAGAGAGAGAGAGAGAGAGAGAGAGAGAGAGAGAGAGAGAGAGAATGAGACAGGATCAAGTATAGTAAAGTTTTAAAAATTCTTTAATCTAGGTAAATGGTTTATGGGTGTTCATTTTACTATTATCTCAACTTTTCTGTAGGTTTGAAAGCTTTAAAACTAAAAGTTGGAGCCCTAACTGGTTTGGCTCAGTGGATAGAGCGTCGGCCTGGGGACTGAAGGGTCCCAGGTTCGATTCCGGTCAAGGGCATGTACCTGGGTTGCGGGCACATCCCCAGTAGGAGGTGTGCAGGAGGCAGCTGATTGATGTTTCTCTCTCATTGATGTTTCTAACTCTCTATCCCTCTCCCTTCCTCTCTGTAAAAAATCAATAAAAATATTTTTTAAAAACCCCACAAAAAAACACACTAAAAGTTGGAGGGGAAACCAGGGCATGCAGAAAACAGATACAGGTAAATGAGAAGTGAGTTCATCCCGCATAGAACTTCCTATTAGCTTTGGGACCACCTTGGCTCTACACTGGGCTGTGAACTCTGGAAAATGACTTATGCCCTTTTCAAATAGAAACAGACTCATAGATACAGAGAACAGACTGACAACTGTTAGAGGGGAGGAGAGTTCGGGGCCTGGGTGAAAAAAAGTTGAAGGACTAAACAACAACAGCCCAAGCAGGTTTGGCTCAGTGGATAGAGCGTCTGCCTGCGGACCTCTCTGAGTAGCATAAATACCATCGGCAGCAGTGCTTCAAGCCTAGATGCCCAGACTGGCACCCATCTGGGCTCCAGGCAGGTCCTGGGCTCGCCAGTCTCAGTGAGAACTGGAATTGAGCTTATGCATGGCTGCAAGGGAAGTTGTCCTAGCTCTCTGGGGTTATAGTGCATGCCAAGTTATTCCAGCTGAGGCTCTCAGCAGCTGATGCCAGCAGAACTTTCATGGATACAAATGGAATGTTCTCTCTTGTGTAATTGCATAGCCAAGGACCTCACAAACACCTAAGGAAGGAAGGGTTGTCATCCCCACTTTACAAAGGGGAAACGTGTGTATCAGCGAGCTTGAAAGACTTGTCCAACGTCACGCAGAACAGGGATTGGAAAACAAGTAGCCTGTCTCTTGAGCTTGTGCTCCTAACCACTTTTGTATGCAACATCATTCTACTATTATGGGCAAATACTAGTCCTCCAAATAGTTGTTACCCTGCAGGGTTCGAGTTCAAAAATCAATTCATTTTGTAGATAACAGATAAAATGCTAAATTAACTAGATGTATCTAATTGTTTTATCCAGATCACAGGAGTTATTTTGAGCAGCCACATTTCCCACAAGAGTAACAATTGGTCTGGAGGAGAGAGTAAAGAAAGGGAGGAAAAATTCCTTTTATCCCACTGCCTTTCTGTAAGCCACAGGCTCTGTTTGGTGAAGCACCTACAGCAAGCATGTCAAACTCAAAGGCTAACACGGGCCAAATAAACAAGGTTTAAGTTTACGTGGGCCACAAAAAAACAAAAGCTTCAATTTTCATAGAAACGTAGGTTTATTTTGATAGAGACATTCTGAATACAAAGGGCTGAAATAAATGAGTAATCATTAACATAAAATAATAGAACATTTTAATAAAACTTAATATTTTTTTCTTGAACATTAACTTACCAGACACTGAATAACTGCACAAATTAGTAAGCATAACATAAATAAACCTATTTTTCTTGTTCTCCGAAAGCAAAATATTTCCTGTTGCGCACACCAAACAAGTCAGTACAAGAGTAATGACATGGCAATTGGCTGCTAAAATATTCGCTGCTAGTGTTAGTGGAGAGAAATGGTGCACCTAAGCGTAAGGCCCGTAAGGGAAATGAAAGCAACACAGTTATAGTAATCAGTCCTTAGCAAAGTTTGTAGTTCATTATTAATAACTAGAGGCCTGATGCATGAAAATTCATGCAAGAGTAGGCCTTCCTTCCCCTGGCTGCCTGCACTGGCTTCCCTCTGGTACCTGAGACCCAGGCTTCCCTCCTCTGGCCGCCGGCAGGCACCCAGGACCCAGGACCCGGGCTGGCTTCCCTCTGTCCCAGCTTGGTCAGGAAGGAAGTCCGGAAGATGTCCTGTCTAATTAGCATATTACCCTTTTATTATTATAGATTATGTATAACAAGATATTGTAAAAATTAAGTTATGACATTTTTATTAAAACGTTTCTTACATACCATTATATTGGCTGGGTTGCAAAAATATTCATTGTGGGCCACATGAGGCCTGAGGGCCGAAAGTTTGACATGCTTGACCTAGAGGAATCATGATAACCCTGCAATGGCTCTCAGAACATTGTTACCACACTCAATGGCAAGTTCTGAACACCAGTCACCAGCACCTGGGTTACTTCTGGTTCAAGGATGGATACAATAAGTGACTGGGAGAGGGGACAGATTTAACATATATATGAATTGTTTATTTCTGAAATTCTCCATTTAATATTTTCAGACTGCAGTTGACTGAGGGTAACTGAAACCAGTGAGAGCCAAACCGCATAAAAGTTCTGGGGATACTACACTATCATCTCATTTAATCCTCACAAAATTCTGCAAGTGGGGTTGCTATTGTCATCTCTACTTTGCCAAGGGAGAACCTAAGGATGAGAATTTAAGGGATTTGCCCAAGCACACACAGAACTGGTAAATCAGACCACCTTTCTCTTGAGCCCGTGTTCATAATCACTTCTGTATATAATGTATTTTTACTAACTTAGAAATGACCGTCCTCATCCTGTCATTACACATCAGGGTTGGAGTTCATCATTTCAATTAGTTTGTTGATGGCAGATTAAGATGCCACATTATCTTGGTGTATCTGGATGTTTTATTTCCCAGGCCACTGAGCAGCTACATGTCCTGCAGAAACAACAACTGATCAGGAGTGGAAGACAAGGAGAGAAAGAAGTTCCCTTTCCCCTTCTCCCACTCTTTTCCTGAGTCTCAAAACCCAACTGATTAGGCATAAAGAGGTATCACGACAATGCACAATGTTCTTTAGGACATAGTAACCACAGCCTTTTACAAGGTCCAAGCACTGACCACCACTGCTTGGGTTACTGCATGATCATGGCTGAAAATGGTGAGTGAGCGGTGCTGGAGGAGAGAGAAGATATTACCTTGGTTTGGGTACTGTCTGCTTACTTATCTGTTCCCTGGACATTGGTTATTGTGGTCTCAGAGCTCTTCCTTGGCTTGAGCAAAATCTCTCCACTTAAAACTCCTGTGGGAGGAGTTACCAAAATGTCCTAACAGTGTTAATTGTGTTTCAAAAGGTCCACTGGGCAGTGGTCAGCAACACTGGCTTCAAGATCCAACTACAAAGAGAAAATTACAGAAGAACTCAGTCTCAGGTAGGATTTTCTACTGTTTCTTTTTTAAAAAATATATATATTTTACTGATTTTTTACAGAGAGGAAGGGGGAGGGATAGAGAGTTAGAAACATCGATGAGAGAGAAACATCAATCAGCTGCCTCCTGCACACCTCCTACTGTGGATGTGCCTGCAACCAAGGTACATGCCCTTGACCGGAATCGAACCTGGGACCTTTCAGTCTGCAGGTCGATGCTCTATCCACTGAGCCAAACTGGTTAGGGCTCTACTCTTTCTCAGTCTGGATTCAACCTCGGCCATGACTCTTAAATTACTGCTTTTTTAAAATGTCAATTCAAATAAATGGGGTGTTTAGTTGTAGAAAATATGCCTGTGAATAGTCACACTTCTCATGCCATATTACATAGCAAGTCTCTGACACAGAGCAACCATATGCTTAACATCAGAATGTGACCCATGTGGGTACGGTATAGGGGTAGGACATGGATTTTTATACCATGTGAGAGGACTAATGGTGAGGAAGGGGCTTTGTGGCTTTTTTAGTGCTGTTCTCTGAGGAACTAAAGCAGATTATGAGATGTGACTTGCTGCCCCACTCAGTCTCACATAACTGAGGCAGTTGAGGCACAGATGCCTGTAAGAGGGACCCAGACCACACATTACCTTTTCTTGAGTGGCAGGGAGGGCTCAGTTCTCCGGGTTTCTTTCCATCCCATATAGAAACATGTAAAAGCAAAACAAATAGAAGGTGGAGAATGGTTTCCTGGCCTCCCACAAGGATCAAGAGGAGGCATTCTGATGGGGTGGAGCCTGGGGCTCTGAAGCCAGACAGGGGGGTTCACATCCTGGTTCTGCCACATGCAGCTGTGACTTTGGGCTTGTTACATACCTTTCCTGTGCCTGCCCACCAAAGCTGTTCGAGGTTAAATGAGCTACTGTATGTACATCCCTTGGAGAAGTGCCTGGCAGGCAGACACCCTGAGCAGAGGTCTGGTATTGCTGGTGTTGTGACTCTCATTACTGTATTCCTGGTAAAACAGGGAGGCCCAGGGAGTCTCAGAGACTGGAGGATGGGTGTCTTCACCTCTTCTTTGCCTCCCAAATGAGAATCTGTTAAAGACACAGATCTTTACAAATGTAATCCCTGTCTGGCTCCTTTCCTATACCCCACCATCTTACCCTCCTCTACCAAAAGAACTGCCATTAGCAGTTTGCTATACATTTTTTCAGATCTTATTCTTTGCATTTACTTTTTGCCATGTGGATGACTCTGTGAAGAAAGACAAATGGAATAAGGAGACACCCATTGTTTTTCAAGGTTCTTGCTTCAATTACCATTTCTTGGAGATCCTGCCCATGTCAGTACATAGAGGACTCCTTCATCTTTTTCAATAGCTGCATTTTATATCATACTAGTGACTCAGTTCATGAATTCATGCACATTGAAAGGAAATTATTTAGAAGGTGGTTGGTGAGGTGGGACTAGGCAAGATAGGCCAGACATGCCCTGGGGCCAACCTTCCGTGATCCCTTTCCCAGTGTCTGTGGAATGAGCAGGATCTCTCTGGCAGGTGGAGTCCCTTGGTCTGGCCTGCGGGCATCAGGCCAAAATCCGCTCTCCAACATTCCCCTAAGGGTCTCGGAGTGTGAGAGGGCACTGTGCAAAGTTGCTGTTGTACAGGGTAGGGAACGCAAATGCAAGTGTGCAGTAAACCAGATTTGGGGCAACAGTGCCCCAGCTACAACATAAACCATGGCCAAAAGTGGAATAGCATGGCCCCGTGAGGAATTGGGCTCCCTCCTCTCTGGTTTTGGGGTGTGTCACCCGAGAACCGCCACTGCTAAATCACTGCAGCTCAGCAGCTCCTGCGTTGAGCATCTGCCCCCTGGTGCTCAGTGTGCATCATAGCAACTGGATGGACAGTCAGACACTTAGTATATTAGCCTTTTATATATAAAGATTGTTGATATGCTATAATTTATTTACATACAGAAATTGGAAAATTGCCTATGGCTTCTTATGTGACTGACTCTTCAGAATAACCAAGTCAATTATTCAGATAGTTTACAAAAAGTAAGATCGCATGCACTTTAAACACACAGAAGAAGACATTATATACTCTTCTAAAAATAAAATACGAAAGTAAAGAAATACTATAGCCAGTTCACTTGGCCACAAAACATATGTGAATATAATTTTTTACATAGTGGGAAATTTGCATGAAACTTTTTGTGTGTTTCCTGTTTTGACACTAAAAATACCATTTCTTGCTAGATAGGAAAAATAATTATTGTTATCTTATCAATTCTTCCCAAAATGAATTTATGCATTCAGTGCAAGCACAGTCATGACTCTCAACAAGATTTTGCCATGAATGAACTGATTATTCAGTAAACTTGAAGAGAACACATGTGAGAGTACCCATGGTATTGAGCTTTCTCTACAATATATGAATATCTGCACTATAGATGTAGCAATTAAAATAGGAATTGAGAATATGTCAGTGTAAAGGAACACATATTCTAGACACAGTCACATGTACATAACAAAATGAAAGAAATGATAAGGTTGGCATTTGAAGTCAGATGATGTCCCAAAGCTATCTCTTATGACTCGTTCTGGAACCAAGTGAGTGTGTGTGTGTGTGTGTGTGTGTGTGTGTGTGTGTGTGTGTGTGTGTTGGGGAGGAGGCTGGGGGAAGAGGCCCCTAGTTCCCCTGGATTAACTGGGTTTCATCATCTTTTCCACACTTTCTAGTTTTTGCACTCTTCTGCAGCAGTCTGTGGTGTTGAACAGTCATAGATAAAGACCAGTCTGAAGTCATTCCCAGCAAGCCCTCAGTAATCCTCAGGAGAAGGGAAGATACACACATAAAACCCAGCATGGCCTCTAGAAACGTGCTGACCTTTTTACTTGGTAGGCAGCTAGAGATTCTGAGAAATGATGTGGATCTGTCAAAGTGGCTGTGGATGCTGACATAAGCCACACCAGAGTAGAGTTGGCCTTTGAAAAAATTCATGTGACTTGCCTGCTTATGCCTGCCTGTGACTTTTGAAAATGCAGAAAAAATGATTTAGGATAACAGATTCCTCCTTTTGACAGCTGTTAAAATAAAACTGCATTTTCACTCCTTTTGATTTGATGTTTTTATGCCATATAACTTTCTTGATTTACATTGATGGGGAGTCCATTCATTCTCACATACTAAGCAGAAGCTCTCAGATACTGGGGATGGCGAGATCATGCTGGATGTCAGAGTTCTTCCACCTTTAATGTGAAAAAGCAAGGGAATAGTGATGTAGTACCAGGTCACTCCAGGACCCAGGACTCCTCTCCCTGGGCATTTTGGAGAGACAGCCACTGTATTCACCTCTAAAGCCTAGTTGCTTACCCTGATGAGAAGACATTAAGAACAGGCCATGAGATGGGTGGGGAGGTTAGGACACTCTTTTTTATTACTCTGATGGTATGAAAACATCATTTAGAAACTACAGCTATGTTTCTTTGTTTATTCTACTAAATATTAAAAAAATAGATCACAGGCATTTTAATATGAAAATATCAAACCTTCAGGGCCTTCTAAAGGTCATTGTTATTCTCATTGTCCCCAAAGAGTGGAAACCCCCACCCCCAGGCCCCTTTATTTCGCCATATTGAGTAAACCTGTTCAGGCCACTGTTGACAGAAGAGAATTCATTTGACTGAAGTGAAGCCAGCCCATAAAGACCAGTAGTGCAAGAGCTTCCAGAAAAAAGTTTCCCAAAGGAATTGCTGGGAAAGGCAGATACTCAAGAACTGGAAATGGGCCCTGGCCAGCTTGGCTCAGTGGGTAGAGCGTCACCCGTGGACTGAAGGATCACAGGTTCGATTCCGGTCAAGGGCATGTACCTCAGTTGCTGGCTCAATCCCGGGCCCCGGTCAGGGCGTGTGAGAGGCAACAAGTCAATGTGTCACTCTCACATTGATGTTACTCTCTGTCTCTCCCTCTCCCTTCCACTCTCTCTCTCTAAAAATCAATGGGAAAAAATATCCGCCAGTGAGGATTAACAAAAAAACAAACAAAACAAAAAAGAACTTGGAAATGGGTGTAAAGTGGCAAATTGGACATTCAGAAGTGAGAGCTAAGCTGAAGAGAAGACAGGGAGAGCTAAGAGGTAAGAGGGGTGGTGGAAATGGGCAAGCCAAAATGACCAGTAAGATTACCTTAAAATAAGGATGAAAAGTTCATACCATCACATATTCCAGGCATGACTCTCCTGTAAAGTGAAATCCAAAAGTAAACTCCAAGCATCCTTTCCCTTACCCTCTCTGCTTTCCCCTTACAACTTGTAAACCATTTCCAGAACACCCTCTTGTCCTTCTCCCTCACTTACAGTTCAGGGGCTGTCATTCTGTCTCCTTTGCCCAGTTTCTCCCAGCTCTTTATTATGCAGACAATTTAACCTCTCCATGTCCTTTGAACACCCCTCCCTGTTCATACCCCCTTCACTTGTGCATGCTATGAATTGGCTTTGGCAGAGTATAACCAGTCTCTCCTCAGAGGGTCAGGTATGGCTGTGGGATGGAGGGGAGGGTATCTGAGGTTAACTATGACTGTTAACCTCCTACTTGTGAGCAAATAAAGGCAGTGGCATGGGGGAACTTGAAGAGTTGAGGTGAAGACCTGAGGGTAGAGCTAGGAGGAGATAAACCGGGGAGCTTGGTAGAGGGAGGAGGAGACAAACTAGAGATCAGGGACCCATTATGGCCAGTCCACTGGCATCTAAGGGAAAACACAATACTTACAACATAGAATTCCATGAACCAACATGGATAAATCTCACAATCATCCTGTTGAGAGACAAAACCAGCAGCACAGAGAAATTTAGCAATGGTGACTAGCACATGCCAGGCAGTCTTGGATATACTAGTATAGGGACATAGTAAAAGTGTCCACACCAGTGGGGCAGGAGGTCCAGGTTGAACTCTATATTACCTCACACTTGGCTGACTTCCCCCAAAATTGGTATTGATGGCTCCACTTCTCACAGGGGATGCCTACCATCCGTGGAGGACTGATAATGAAGGCAGTCTCACACAGATCATGTGAACTCTGACCACTCAGCCAAAGGAGGCTGTGAACTCCTATGGGAGAGTCTGGGTGGGTTGAAGACCAGTGAGGCCCTCGTCATAGAGGCTCAGTAGTGTGCTGAGTTTACGGGAAGAAAATACCCTTCACTTATGGTGACGATGAGGTCTCAAAATGTCCACTCAGAGGGTTTGATCTGTCTCTCCAGAAGTCAGAATCACAAATAAAACATTCAAAAGGGAAATGGCGGCCAGAGAGACAGAGAGAGAAAGGAAGATTAACCAGAAACCAGGGAGTGCTGCAAGGGACCAGCCATGTCCACACCCATCCTCCTTAGGAACCTTCTGCCCTTTGGTTTGTCTAGGGGCACACAGTGTTCCTTTTATATGACTTTCTCCCTATAGTGTTTGACTCACATCCACTGTCCAATGCCTGGAGTACCAATGCCAAGTGTTTCAGAAAGATCCTCAATCACTCCCAAATACTCTAAAAGACAGGGTCACAATGCCCACCCCTCCTTGATCTTTCTGAGCTTGGAACAGGAATAAGAACAAGAAGTGGATTTGAAACCAGGAAGATATTGCTTCCTCTCCCTCCCTTTTTTTATTGACTGCCTTATTTCCCCTATTCCACTCCAAGTTAATGCCAGCTTGGAGGATAAAAGAGGAGAAAGGGGCTCACTGATATGTGTGGAGGGGCCTGTGTTCTGGGTGATGACCAGAGACACTCCAGTGGAATGCTGGAGCTGTGTTTAATGTACATGCACAGACTGCCTGTGCATTATGTATACTTACACGTGTGCATGTGTGTGATACCAGGGTATTCAGTGGCTGAAACACTTTCTCTTTAATCTCACATCAAGCCACAGGACTATGGTTATGAGGGAGGACTGGATGCAGAGAAGGCTGGGAGCCCAGAACAGAACTCCTCATCTTCCCTGTTCTTTGCTACTCTTAGCCCTCTTGGTAGTGATAACACCTTCCCCATACTCAGCCTGAATATGCTTCACCCCTAACCTCTTTTTTGACCCCACAGTAAGTCAAGAAGTCCCCTGTACTAAACTGACACAAGAACACTTGGTTTTTAAAAATATATATTTTATTAATTTTTACAGAGAGGAAGGGAGAGGAATAGAGAGTTAGAAACATCAATGAGAGAGAATCATTGATCAGCTGCCTCTTGCACACTCCCTACTGGGGATGTGCCTGCAACCAAGGTACATGCCCTTGACCGGAATCAAACCTGGGACCCTTCAGTCCACATGCCGATGCTCTATCCACCAAGCCAAACTGGTTAGGGCAACCCTTGGTGTTTTTATTTCCCAACCTGAGAAAAGAATGCCTCTGAGTAAATTAGTTTTTGCAAGAAGGAGAATCATTGATGTGGCAAGACCCAGAGCAAGTGTATCAGGTAGGATCAAGGACACAATGAACAGAGGAAGGAGCAAGTAGTTATTCCATTTGGAACTGGGAGTATTTGTGGAAAGGTGTGCCAAATGGAGTTGTTACTACCTGAGAGAATGCTCCTTTCCCTTCCTGCTGTGTTCTCCTGCATAAGACAGATAGACTCAGAATTGTTACTGAGGTCTGGAGTAGTGTGGACTCTCAGCATATGGAGCAGCCTGAGGGCATTTTCCACCTGGAGGCTGTGTCAGTGGGTAGTCAGTACCCATCAGTACCAAAGATTCCCCCAAATTCTGTAAATACATGTTTTTATTTAACTCAGATTTTCTTATTGGTTTTTTTTTCCCTAGCATGGAAAGCTTTGATTCATGTAATAGCAGACAACTGTTTCATGAAGTTCAGCTACAGAATAAGAGAAACAATGGGAACATTGGACATGCAAGCATTTTGATACCACTTAGAAGTCTTGAGGATATTGGCAGTTTCTAGCAGATTTGTAATTTCAAGTAGCTCAGCCATTCAGAAATGTAACTTTCTTTATATCCCTACTAGTGGCCCGGTGCATGAAATTCGTGCACATGAAAAGGGGATTAATTAGAGGAAATATTTTAATATTGCTATTTGCCCTTTATAATAGAAGTGTCAGAGATTAAAGAAAATTAGTAAAATGTATATGAAAATCTTCCTCCTGTCAGAGTTTGGGATGTGCTGTGGGACCCAGAGTCAAGTCCCTGCCCACCCATGGCACCTCAAAATCGTGCAAGACCCAGACCCAGCTGGCCCCACCCTTGTCAAGCCCTGCCTGGGCACTGATGGGCGTGGCCTGAGGTCAACCAGCCCGGGCTGGGACAGGGTGTGCACCTTGAGGTCCCCTGTCAAGCCCCGCCGGGTGGGGGATGTGGCCTGAGGTCCCTTGTCAAGCCCCGTTGGGCAGGCGGCGTGGCCTGAGGTCCCCTGTCAAGCCCTGCTGGGTGGGGGGCGCGGCCTGAGGTCCCCTGTCAAGCCCCACTGGGCAGGGGTCCCAGCGCCATGCAGCCTCAGGTCCCTGCTGATTGCTCATTAAGGCTCCTTATAGGAACTCAGCCTCCACTGTGGGCGCAGCCATCTTTGTGATGGTGTGACAGTCAATTTGCATACTCCCTCTTTATTAGATAGGATATCTTAGGTCAACCTGCTCACAAACTCCCATTTCTACTCATGGAAGAAATTATTGAATCCTGTCCCTTGAAGGTGACTCAGTCTCTTCTAGATTAAAACTTAATCTCTCTTGTGCAATTAATTACTTATTTTGTTCTGCATTTCAATTGTGTAAATTTAAAATCCAATATCCTTATAAGGGCTGCTTTCTCCTCTTATATATACTCTCCCATGTCCCTGTCCCTTTCTTGCTTTTCCCGCTTTCCTTCTCCCTCCTTCTAGTCCTCATGCCCCTCTTCCTCACTCCTCCTCCACTTCTCCCCTTGCTTTTCTCCTCCTTTCCCTCCCCTTCTCTTTTCTCCCTACCCAATCATTACTTTCTCTGCTCCCCCCCCACCTCTTCTGCTTCTCACTCTTCTTTCCCCTCTTCCTCTTCCCCAAGAAATCATTTAGCTACAGATGACTACAGCAAGGACCTGTCCCCTTTTCTCTCTCACCTCTCTTAGTCTTTGAGTGTTTGTGATCCCCACCCCTTGTATATTTGGTGGATGGGTGTAACTGATCCTTCCTGGCCTTTGGCACACACTAGCATCTGCTGCCAGTGCTGATGGCTGCTGCCGTGGCCTCCAATCAGTATAGTTGTATACTCTGGGCCATCTTCTTCCAAGTTCCAGGCCTTGTCTTGTTACCAGTCCTCTCAGCATTTCTATGGAGTCTCTTTCTGAGCCTATAGCTGAAACTCACTCATGCTATTCATAAGCCCCCAGGAACTCAAGGGTACTGTCTCAGGATCTCTCCTCCCTAAATGCCAGGCTCATTTTATTTATTTATTTATTTATTTATTTATTTATTTATTTATTTATAAATCTTTATTGTTGAAAGCATTACATATGTCCCCTTTATTCCCCCATTGACCTCTTCTAACCTGCCTCCACCCCCAACCCCAGACTTTCATTACCCTATTGTCTGTGTCCATGATTATGCATATATGCATACAAGTTCTTTGGTTATCTCTTCCCACCCACCCATCCACCTCCACATTCCTTCTGAGATTCATCAGTCTGTTCCATGCTTCTACAGTATGTCTCTGGATCTATTTTGTTCATCAGTTTATTTTGTTCACTACATTCCACATTTGAGTGGGATCATGTGATACTAGTCTTTCTCTGACTGGTTTATTTTGCTTAGCATAATACTCTCCAGGTCCCTCCACGCTGTCTCAAAGGGTAAGAACTCAATTTCTGACCTCCTCTTGACTTCTCCTGTTGGTGCGGGGCACTGATAGGGTGTGTCCCTCTCAGAACTCCAGGTAGAATGTAGGGCCAGGTTCAATTCTGCTCTGGGATTCCCAATCTTTCACATTTCCTGTCTCAATATTCTCTCATTCCTTTCCAAGCCTCTTTCCAGGGTCATTTCATACAGTTACACAGGTTGTGCAGTCTGCAATTAAAGTGAACCCATTCACATGTGATGCACCTTGGAGTTGTGCAGTGCACAGCATGCCTAGCAGCACATACTGATATGGTGTCCAGCCCCATCCCTAGCTCTAGAAGTGCCCTATTCCCTCTTCTGGGAGAGAAGCAAACACTTTATCCTATCCTAGATCCTACTTATCTATGGCTAAAAATGCATATATCTAGGCTCTGAGCTTTAAGCTTTGGCTATCTGAGGGACTGCATATACTTATTTCTTTTAACAAAACCCAGCTCTTGCAAATGAAAACATTAGCTTTAAAAACTAAGGTCTATTGGATGCTGCTTTTTGTCATTCTTCTATTGAAGAGGATTCCTCAGCTTCAATAGGGAAGGGGTCATGAGCAGCAAAAGTGATTTTGGGAAATAAAACTCTTGATTTTACATCCCTAAATATTTGCCCACTGCAACTTTTTGTGGTTAGATAGGTCTTGGTGTGTAAGGCACAGTAGATTCACAACTGAAATTCTTCCACAAGGTCAAGAACACTTAAAAATGGTCCTATATTCAAGGGCCAACAAAAAAAAAAGAGCTTTGCCATGTCCACCCCTCCCTGCTAAAGAGAGGGCAAATAAGAGAAGGATTGATGGGGACAAGAACCACAAAGTGATGGTAAGACAGACCCTAGGGAGCTGGGCTCTCCTGTCCCTTCCTGGGCTTGTGTCTCAGAAGGGTGCCTGGTTCAGGAAATCTCTCCTTAATCATTGACCCTGAGAATGCTCTCCACCACCCAGAGACACTTTGCTGCTGGGAGGCTCCAGCAAAGGAAATCAGGCCATAAGTTCCAGGCCCAGACAATGTTCCCCACCCCCTAATAGCAGGATTCCTGCCTCCAGCAGCTGCCAACACAGGAAACATTCTTGCAGAAGTTAACAGAACCCCTTCCTCCACCACTAGATGGCCAGGCCTAGGAAAGCTCCTTTCACCCCCTCAAGAGCATCAGCAGGGAAGACATGCTATAAACCAAGCATACCAATAGAGCACCACATAATCTCTGAAAATCATACTGTCATTATAACCATAGTCCACAATAGTAGGCCAGGGCTGCATGCCAAACCTAAAAGGGGGGATTGCCTGCTAAAGTAAAAAAAAAAAAAAAAAAAAAGAAAGAAAGAAAGAAAAGAAAAAAGAACCAAGTGTCTCCTAACAATACTCAAAAATGTGCAGGATACAATAAAAATCATACAAAGAACCAGGAAGGTCACAACTCAAATGAGAAATGACAACAGACTGGCCCTAGCATTGAGATACAGTAATTCAGATATCAGAATTCTCTGACAAGAATTTTAAAGCAGCCATCATAAAAATAATTACAAATTCTCTTGGAAAAAAATATAAAATCTCAGAAAACAAATAGAATTTATAAAAAAGAACTGAATGAGAATCACATAACTGAAAAATATGGTAACTATGGAGTAGCCATAGTGCAGAGATTTCTGAAAACTAAACCCAGACTATCATCCTGCCAGTGGCTAAATTACTAGTACAATGCAAATTAAATCTCAAACTTCACAGGGTATCTTCTGTTAAAGTAAGGGCATTGATTGGAAAGAAATGAGATCCTGAATATTGGAATGGGGACATATGGACAGATCCCAGTCAAGCTGGGACAGTGGACCCCTAAATTCTGCTGAGTCTTCTCTGCCAATAGAAGCAGTCCTTCCACCCCTGTCTGAAGAGGTTAAACCTGCTGTGCCTAAAAACCTTTAATGGCTTCTCCTGAGGTAGTTTACTTCCAAACATTGCTGATTGTCCTCATAATCTACCCAACACTTGTCTTTGCTTCTTGACTAGTTTTGAATCCTAGCAGGCTCCAAAATGTGAAGTACAAAGTGTGACCCATGAGAAGGTACACTACACATCAAAAGAACTGTGTGATTTTTTTCAATTTATACAGACCAAAATCTGGGGAATTTGTGTGGAAACTAATATTAAGAGTATGAGATAACAATGTGAATAACATAAAGTTGGATTGGGCTGAATATATGAATATGAGCCCAGTAAGCAGAGATTCTGGACTCAAACATGCAGCTCAATGGGTTAGAAAAGGTGCTATCACTTTTGTTGGTTGGTTGAAACATGAACCAAAAGGTGGTCTACACTGTACAAATTTAAAATGCTAGGACTCCTTTGGTATACTGCATCTGAAAGCTTAGGGAGACTGGAATGTAAAAGTGGATTTATCATGTAAGACCTGTTCACCCACCCCGGGAGAACATACCTTTCATGACTGTGAGAAATACATTTTTGAGGGGAGCCCCAACAACTTTGAAGAGCTCTGTGATCACTCTTCTCTAAAGGTCAGAAATTATAGTGGTAATTACTGCCACTGAACGAGTGTCTTTAAATGCAATGGGGATAACTGGATTCCAGGGTGATAAGCGCCAAGTGAGGGCACTTAATCAACAAAAAAACAAGGTAGGCATGGTTACTGTAATAGACAGCAAAGTCAAAGAAGTAATGAGAACAGTCTGACTTACAAAGACTTATGGCATTGGTTAGTTGATCATTGTGTCCCTTGAAGAGAAATAGATGGGCAGTCTACTATATTCTTACTTGAACTATATAAGTGAAGAATCCTAGGTCAAGTCCACTGAAGATTAATTTAAATCACCAAAACAGAGATATATGGCCCCCAATAACTTGCAAGACTTGAGCCAGTTTACAGACTTAGAACCCCTTGAATGAAAGGGGAGACCAAGGAGATTAAATATGGTGGCAGAGTAAGTGGATGCTGCATGTTCATGCTCCCAGGAACAGACTGGAATTACAAATACATACAGAAAAGCTTCCTGAATAATCAACAGAAAACTCGCAGGAGAGAACCCTGATACCCAAGGACCGAAAGTTGGAGACCGCATAGAGACTGATGCATCATCAGTAAGGAGATACACATCCTCTAACTTTAGAAGAAATGTTGGATGAAACATAACATTTAGATATTGGACTCAAGCAGAAACAATGGCTAATGTCCGAGGCATTAGTCAAAAATCCCAAAATTGAAGTAATAGATGGGAAGTATGCCTTCAAGCCCAAGTACAACTTAAAAGATAAGAAGGCCGAAACCGGTTTGGCTCAGTGGATAGAGCGTCGGCCTGCGGACTGAAAGGTCCCAGGTTCGATTCCGGTCAAGGGCATGTACCTGAGTTGTGGGCACATCCCCAGTAGGGGGTGTGCAAGAGGCAGCTGATCGATGTTTCTCTCTCATCAATGTTTCTAACTCTCTATCCCTCTCCCTTCCTCTCTGTAAAAAATCAATAAAATATATATATTTTTTTAAAAAAAAAAGATAAGAAGGCTCTGCTTATGTTCTTAGATAAGCATGACCAGTGAGGCTTAGGAGGAATTCTCCTAGAAGATATAGAGGAAGGACTGCCAAATTCCCAGAAAGCTGTCAAGGCTTTAAGGGACCAGATATTATCTGTAAATCGTCCTGATAAGAAGAAAATTCTTTTCTTCAATGATAAAAGCTGTCATTTTCTGTGGATGAAGAGTTTCAGAAACTGTGGAGGAGTGTCACTGTGGATTCAATGGAGGAGAAAATTGGAGAATATCTGAAGCGACAGGGTATTTCTTCCATGCAGGAATCCGGACCAAAGAAAGTGGCAACCTATTCAAAGAAAAAAGCCTGCTTCACAGAAAAAAACAACGATTTAAGACACATAACGAATACATGGCTGGAGTGCTAAAGGACTAATCTGACATTGCTCCTGGCAAATAGTAAACAGTTTTGTAGGATAAATCAGAATTTAGCCTCTTGGATTTTGCAAATCATCAAGGATGGATAGAGTCATCTTGCCAACCTGAATGCTAGCTTTACAGCCCAACCCTCAGGGGGCTTGACGGTATCATCTAAAATGTCATTGTCAAGACCCATGTCAAGAAGCTTTTTAAAAAATGTTCTTATTGAATTCAGAAAGAGGAAGGGAGAGGGGGAGAGAGAGAGAAACATCAATGAGAGAGAAACATCGATTGGCTGCTATGTTTTATTCTAGGAGTTTTAAGATTTCTGGTTTTACATTACCATGGGTTTATAATTTAGCTTGAAATCATGACGTGTGATGCCTCCCGCTTTATCCTTCTTAGGATTGCTTTGGCTATTTGAGCACATTTGTGGTTTTATGTAAATTTTAGGATTGTTTTTATACTTCTGTAGAAAATGCCACTGGAATTTTGTTAGGGATTGTATTAAATCTATAAATGGCTTTGCATAGTATGGACATTTTAATAATGTTATTCTTTCAATCCATGAACAAGGGATATCTTTCCATTTATTTGTGTCTTTAATTTCTTTTATCAATGTTATGTAATTTTCAGTTTGGAGATCTTTAACCTCCTTGGTTAAATTTATTTCTAAGTATTTTATATTGTTTTCCATAGTATTGTAAATGGGATTGTTTTCTTTATTTCTCTTTAGATAAGTTATTGTTAGTGTATAGGAATGCTACTGATTCTGTATGTTAATTTTGTATGCTGCAACTTTATTGAATTTGTTTATTAGATTGAATAGTTTTTTGGTGGAGTCTTTAGAATTTTCTCTATATAAAATCATGTCATCTTCAAGTAGAAATTATTTTACTTCTTCCTTTTATTTGTTCTGGTGCCTTTTATTTCTTTTTTCTACCTGGTTGCTTTGGCTAGGAATTTCTGTTCTGTGTTGAGAAAGAATGGTGAGAGTGGGCAACCTTGTCTTGTTTTTGATCTTAGAAAAAAAGCTTTCATTGTTTCTCCATTGAGTATGATGTTAGCTCTAGGCTTTTCATGTATGGCTTTTATTATGTTGAGGTATGTTCTGTACCCATTTTATTAAGAGTTTTTATCATGAACAGATTGAGTTCTGTCAAATGTTTTTTCTGTGTCTTTTGAAATAATCATAGGATATTCTTCTGTCACTATATTAATGTGGTTTATCACATTGATTGATTTGCATACATTAAACCATTCTTGCATCCAGAAAAAAAAGAAAGGGGAGTCCAGGTCTCTGAAGGAAGGACCCCCTCCATACTGCCAAAAATATATACTGTAAATCTTTCTGCCAGGATTTACCAAAGGAACATATGGCCTTTTAACAGGATGATTATGAATTGGGGGAAAAATAATCAAACATTTCAGGGAGTACTGAGCACTGCTTATGGACTGACACTAATTCCAGGACACTCAAAGTGTTTCTGGGGTCTACCAGTCAGAGTGGTGGTTTATGTAAGTCAGGTGATCAATGGAGTTTTAGATCAGGTCTGTCTCACAGTGGGTCCATTAAGTATCCAAACTCATCCAATGGCTATTTCCCCAGTTCCAGAATGGATAATTGGAGTAACTGGCAGAATGCCCACATTGGTTATTCTCAGTAACTGGCAGAATGCCCACATTGATTCCCTGACCTGTGGGGTGAAAGATATTTACCTAAGAAAATAGTAAACCAAAGGCAATACCACATTCCTGGAGGGATTTCTGAGTCTAGTGATGCCATTTAGAACCAGAAGCATGCAGGTATGATGATTCCCACTACATCCTCATTCAATTCACCTATTTAGCCTGTGTAGAACACAGATGGATCTTGGAGGATAACAGTTTATTATAAACTTAGCCAGGCGGTGACTCTAATTGCAGCTATTATTGTAGTTGTGATTTCATTACTTGAGCAAATGAACACATACCTTGGTACTTGTTATGCAGCTATTGATCTTGCAAATGCTTTTTTCTCACTAACTGTTTGTATAACCACCAGAAGCAGTTTGCTTTGAACTGGCAAGGCCAGCAATACATCTTCACTGTCCTACATCAGAGATATATCAACTTTCCAGCCCTATGTCATAATTTAGTTTGTGAAGATCTTGATCAATCTTCCCTTCTACAAGACATCTTAAAGTTCTATTACACTGATGACAATAAGCTGATTGGACCTAGTGAGCAAGAAGTAGCAACTACTCTAGAATTCAGGGCTTCCCTGAGTGTCCCTGGGCTCCAGCTTGAAGCTCAGTAATTTTCATGCAGTTTCCTGAGGCAAAGCCTTCTCTAAAAGCACTTCTATCCCAACCCATTATTTTTTAAAATATATTTTTATTGAATTCAAAGAGAGGAATGGAGAAACATCAATGATGAGAGAGAACCACTGATTGGCTGCTTCTTGCACGCCCCCTACTGGGGATCGAGCCCACAACCTGGGCATGTGCCCTTGACTGGAATCAAACCTGGGACCCTTCAGTCTGCAGGCCGACGCTCTACCCACTGAGCCAAATCAGCTAGGGCCCAGCCCATTATTTGCAACCTGGAGCCAAACTGCCATCACTCATCATCATAACAGGGCCCAATACAAAGGGAGATTATTAAGGGAATCTGAGGATAAACCTTCAACAGGAGACCAGTCTATTTCTTTAGACCCAAAAAGATAAAAGGATGGTTTAAACTAGAAGGGGTTTTTGACACCATGCCCATGAGCAAAAAAGTGTGTATGTGATTGTATGTGGAGGGTGTGGAGAGCGGGTCCTTGCCAGTACACACTTTACCCTGTAGATCTTCTGATGTACTTCATTCCTCTTTCACTCCCCACCTTTCCCAGATACTCCCATTCTTCACTTTTGGATAAGCTAAACTGGGGAGACCTGGGGGCACTGACCTCAAAGCCTCAGTACCAAACTGTTTTTCCATGTTCGCCATTAAGACCCAGCTCTGCAGATGAGACCAGACTGCTGACCTTAGTATAACAACAGCTAACAGTTTTAAGCACTACTTGCCAGCAGTGTGATCAAAATATACAGGTTACTCTCCCTCTAATCCTCAAAATAATCCTGGAAGCATTTTACCAAAGGGAAAATTGAGGCCCAAGGAGGAATAGTAACTTGCCAAAAGTCACATATCTAGTGGGCAGCCAGCAGAAACAGGATTTGAATCCCTTTGATCTAACTCCAGAGCTAACACTAACTACTGCAGCAGCAACTCTGCCTCCCCGTGGAAACAGGCACCCTTCACTATTCACTTTGTGTGCTTGGTGGGAAATCTGGAGAATGAAAGTTTCAGACTAAACTACAAAATGTCGCTTGGCCATATAAGGTCTACTCAGGGCAATCAATACAATCTGAGTGGGGAAATAAGTCTGTGATGTCACAGGCTTTGGGACCAACCAACCACAGGTGAAACCTTTCTCTCTCTCTCTCATCTATTCCCTCAGTCTCACAAGCTCTCTCTGCACATAGTCTAAGAGTCACAGCTTTTTTGCAGCTTTGCACCCTCTTATGGCTCTCCTGGGACAGGAAGGTCAGAAACTGCTCCAACATGAGTAGCTCTAAGATCTGCTTCATGGTGTGCATCTCAGGCCAAAGCCACCGAACCATGGCAAAGCTCCAGGAGCCACCTAAGGGTTTCTCCAGGGGCCAACGGCAGAACCCACAGAAATGCAGATAGGAGGCCTCCATGCTGGACCTTTGGTCAGCAGGGTCAGCTCCTGGCTCCAGTTGCAGGAATATCTTCAGTTTCACAATCAGGAGCCCTTTTTGCTCCTGGGAGCCCAGGTCAGGCCATTGTCAGACTCCTGGATCATTTTGGCCTTGAAATCAACCTCAACTGCAGGCAAAGTTTCCCCTAGCACCTCTTGCAACATTAAACAGCATGTGCAAGAGTCAGTGTTGCCGAGGCTTCATGTCCCAGCCCATAAACCCAACTCTATCCCTGGTGGAGCTGTTTCCAATACTTTGGCTTCTGTGGGTTTGGAGAGGTGATGCACCTACCTGCTTATATTATTTCCATCAGGGTCCATGAAAAGGCACAATGGCAGATAGCTCTCTACTCTCTGTCTTAAACCCATGCAGGACTGGATGCTGCTCTCACACAGGAAGTACAAGCACTAAAGTTTGGTGTCCAAAAACCAATAGTACTGGCTCCAAACCAAAGTGATGACAACTTTACCAAATGACAACATAGCATCTGACTGCCCTACAACTTACCACTGACCACCCGGGTGGGAAAATCTGACTCCAGGAGTGGGACCAGCAAGGGACCAATTGGAAGACAATAGAGGTGGGGCATCAGACAAACCTCAAAACCTGAGAACCCTCTGGTGGTAGCTGAAAGGTGAGAGGAATAGAAGGGTTAGGTAGGTGGACGCTCTGGTCTTTAAGAGAAGAAAATACAAAGTTAGATCAAGGCCATTATGAGCTGTGAATCAAAGAATAGAGTCACAAAGAAAGCTTATTAAAATGGAAATTCTAGCCCTGGCTGGTGTGGCTCGGTTGGTTGGAGTGTCATCCAGTACTGTGAATTCTAGAACTATGGCAAGATCCAGTGCCTCAGAGTGTTGTGATGGGTCCCAGAAATATAATTTTTAAACAAACTCTGCCTAGAAATTCATCCTACATATAGAGGTTTGAGAATTACTGGGCACATCATAACAGATTTTCAGGAGGGCAATGTGGACTTCAAGAAGGAATTTATCTGCTGAGATGAACTCCCCATGGTCAACCCAGGGCCCAAATTTAATAAATAATAAGAGCTTACCAGCTATTTGCCGACAGGGGCTTCCTCAGGGGAATTCAGACTGAACTCTGAGCTTCCAGCACATTGCCTGGTTTATGCCATCTCAGTCAACCACTACAGGGAAACACTGGTTTCCTCTTTTCTCCTGTGGACTGAGAACTGCCCTATCCATTCAGAACTTCATATTTGGATACTTCAGTTACATAAAGCAGACACAATTGAGAACCTGAGCAAGAACTTTCACTATAAAAGACAGCCTCCCCTTTGTCTCAGTGGAGCAAAATAGAAGTTGCTACCTAAATCTGTGTCTCCTGAGCTGCAGCTCCTTTTGGGGCAAATAAAAGCCTTTTATTCTTTATCACAGTCTAAAATTTATTTTGGTTTACATTCCCAACCGCTCCTAGTATTCTTGAGCTGAAGGTAGAGAAGCCCTGGCTAGGATCAAGAACGTGACAGGCCCCACCCAACCCCCTGGGACTTAGAGGCCTCTAAGACCGGAAATGGAATCCCTTCCAAAGAAAAGCTCCAGCCCCTCTAACGTCAGCAATCTTCTATCCACACCCCCCACCCGCAGGGAAGGGTGGCCTGCGGCCTGCTGGGAGTTGCAGTCCGCTGCGTGGCCCCACGCCTGCGCATTGGATACTGCACCAATCGAGCTGGGAGAGCCGTGGGCGCCCAGGCGGTGAGTCCCGGTGCGTCCGGAGGGCGTGGCCGTCCCTGGGGCGCGGGGAGTGGGGCTCCCTTCCCGTATGGGCTACAAAAATTTGCAGCCTCCAGGCCTGACCTGGTGGCGGGCCCCTGTCCCGCCTGGGTCCCCGCTGCCGCTCCTTGAGACCCGGCCGGGCCTTCCCGGGGGTCCTCTGGGGCTGGCGTCGCCCCTCCAGGAAGCGAGACATCTACGCCTGGAAGAGCGCTGGGGCCGCGCCCTTGCCACCAGCATTCGATTTTAAACCAGCTTTTAGATATTTAGGGACTTGTCCCCCTATCATTTCCCCTAGTGCCCTCTTTTCACGACGCCCAGTGCCTCTTTCCGCACACCTCTCTATCCACGGCCCGGTGAGCGCGGGCTCATTCCGGAGGGTTTGGAGAGAAGCCATCAGCCCCGAGGGGAAGTGAAGTTTTCATCCGGAAGGGCGGATGGGAGAAAACCCGGAGGGTCAGTTCCGTGGGAGACGTGGGGTAAGGTTTGGGTCAGTAAGGGAAGAGCTGCCCAGCTGTGAGGCTGGAGTCCACGAAAGGTGGGTCCCCAGACTAAGCCGTCAGGGTTCCTGGATGCCCTCCAGCGATCCTTAAGTACCTACTCAGGGGAATAGAAGCTTTCTAGCAACGAGTTCTCGCGAGCAGAGCTGTCTCTTGGCCGGGCATATTGCTGTTCCCTTTCCATCCAATTGGATCCGTCAAAAGCAATTTTATGAAGAGGATGTTACAAAGAGGCGCAGGGTGTCATTTAAGAAACTAGCCCAGGGATGAAATGGGAACAGAGTGAAGTTTTTGAGTGACCAGGCAGGAAGAGATTCAGGGTTTTGTTGGTTTGTTTGTTTTGTTTTGTTTTCCCCTTGATCGCGTCCAGGAAAGGAGACCGGTATGTGAGCTGTGTGGGTAAATTCAGAGAGGACCCATAGCACACGGGCAGGTACCAGTCTTCACACCTTTGCAGACATATATGTTACCACCTATGTGACCTCGGAGATTGCACTAAGGACATTTGGATGTTTTTAGACATGAGCATTGCAGGAGTCTATAGTTTCTAACCTCATCACCATTTCTCTCTGGCATTTGCTATGGTTCCTGGGACATGCTATTCAGTCCTCTCAAGCCTCAAGCCTCAGTGCCCTCATCTGTATTCAGGACATAATACTAGTACCCACCTCCTAACATTGGTTGAGGGCTAACTGGCTTAGAACAGCACCTGGCACTTAGCATGCTGAACATGATAACTGTCCTTCATTATTAATGCAGACCAGATTCCTGATGGCCTGCCCTGTGCAGTGTATTTTTCTCATGAGAAAGCCACTTGGAATGCATTGCATGATGAGGTTCATGGTGATGTTGGCTGAACTACACATACCTGAAGTGGAGAAGAATGAGGGATTGATGAGTTGCTGCCTTTGCAAGGCATGGCTCTCCCTAAGATGCCGGTGATTGAAGGTGACTGAGGGTTACTCAAAGCTAGGTTAACTTTCAGGTTTGCTCACCTCTATTGTAAGTATTGCTCCCTCGTATTTTTTCTTTGGCTTAGCTATATTCAGAAACACAAGAAAATTGTTACTAGACTAGGAGTGAAGATACAGGCCACCAGATGTATATGGGTTCATTTAAGGGAAGAGATTCTTAGCCCTGGGTCCAGGAATTCTAGAAAAGAGCTGTTCAGTAGAACTTCCTGCAACAGTGTCTACTGAGCATTTGAAATGTGAACAATATGAATAGGAAATTGATTTTTATATTTAAATAATTTAAACTTAAACTGCCACATGGGACTATTGTCTACCATATTGGACAAAACAATTCTAGAGGATCTTGAAGTTTTAGTGAACTTTTTGAAACTGGATGTAGAATTTGAAGTGCTATGTGTATTTTTCTAGGAAGTGAGTCCATTGCTTTCATCAGATTTTCAGAACCACTGAAAATATTACAATCTGCTATTTTAGAGCTTTGCTGAAAAGCAAGCAATTAAGGGAGATAAGAATGCCCTGTTAACCACTGCTCTTTCTCCTTTCTCATTTGACCTTTCCTCAGCTTTAGATCCTCCACCCAAGAAATATACAAAGAAACAAATTGGAGTCTGAGACTTTAGGCCCAGATAAATTGGACACTGCGGGAAGGGGGCAATGGCTGTTGCCCTGGGTTGTGCAATCCAGGCCTCCTTGAATCAGGGCTCGGTGTTTCAAGAATATGATACTGACTCTGAAGTCTTCCGTCAGCGCTTTAGGCAGTTCCAGTACAAAGAAGCAGCCGGGCCTCATGAAGCTTTCAACAAACTTTGGGAGCTTTGCTGTCAATGGCTGAAGCCAAAGCTGCGTTCTAAGGAGCAAATCCTGGAGCTTCTAGTGTTGGAGCAATTTCTAACAATTTTGCCCACAGAGATAGAGACCTGGGTGAGGGAACATTGCCCAGATAATAGAGAAAGAGTTGTATCACTGATAGAAGACTTACAGAGAGAACTTGAGATACCAGAGCCACAGGTAAGAAAAGAATTTGGGATCTGGGTAATTATTCTAAAAGAAGTAGCAGACACATCTGTACTAGATCAGTCATTTTGTCTTTTTGTCCCAGGACCTCCCTGCAGTGATTTTTATATTTTCCTTTTGTTGGAATCAGCAAATGGGTCAGTGATTCTCAATTATTAAACCAAACTCTTTAAATATTTGGTCGTGTCCCTTTTACTGTCCTATAGATAGTATAATCTACTTATATACACAAAATCAAAACCATCATATAATAAGTGCTCAGTGGTTTGTGAGCCAAAAACAGCCCAAGGTCTGTTTTTATACAGCCCATGAGCTAATAACGGTTATTACTTTTTCAAAGTGTTGTTTTTAAAAAAAGAATAGGCAACAGACCAACATAACCCAGAAAGCCTAAAATATTTACTATCTGGTTCTTTCCAAAAAGGTCTGCCAACCATAAGCCAAGTAGGGTTTAGAAGTAATATAAAAGAAAAGGAACATAGTGTCTTATAAACTAATGGGCATTTCAGCATTCACATGTCTGGACTTGAGCATACTAGAAGACCTCATGAAGTTGTCAGATGCTTGCCTCACTGCACAGACTTGCTATGAAGGCAACAAGCAGAAATTCAGACCAATATAACTCAAACGCTATAAATGGTGTTGCTGCTGGTCATGTGATTTTCCAAAATGACAAACAACTTTGGTTAATCTGAACAATTAGTATAGTATTTCTTTGATTTTCAAATTATTGCTTTCCTAGAAAAGTTAAGTCAAGCTAACATTTGCAAAAATATTTTGTGATTATATGACCAACAAGGTGAGGTTCTTGACAGATTCTTTTTACCTATATGAATATTTGAGGGGGACACTCCAAAGTTGGTAAGGACCTGGAACAATTCTGCACTGAGTGCATTATCTATACTCCCATCTCTGCCCATTAACATCAATGATGAGAGAGAACCGTGGATCGGCTGCCTCCTGCACGCCCCCCTACTGGGGATTGAGCCTGCAACCCGGGCATGTGCCCTTGACCGGAATCAAACCCAGGACCCTTCATTCCACAGGCCAATGCTCTACATACTGAGCCAAACCAGCTAGGGCTATTGGGTTGATTCTTGTATGTGCCTTGACCAGGCATCAAACCCGCAACCTTGGTGTATTGGGACAACACTCTAACTGAGCTACCTTACATTATCTATATACTCCCATCTCTGCCCACTAAATTCTGATAGCTATCACCTACTACAATATCTAAAATAACTCCTGGGGGTGGTGGCCCTACCCTCTTTCAGAACCACCTAATAAAACCTGTTTGGGGCTTGCTATAGCTGAGCACAGGACAGCATCTTTGGAGAAGGGAGGAAGTGCTTCTAGTTAGCCATTAGTGGCACTGGAGTCTTGTGTGTTGATGGGATTCTGTGGTTAGCCTGAATGAACAGGATTCTTCCAAAGTTTCCTGACCCTAGGATAGAATAGTTTATAGTTTCCCTTCCTTTCTGTGTCTCCTTGTTTGGCTTACCACATGAAATTTTGTCTTCATGCAGTCTAATCCTGCATTGCCAGTATGATAGGCACCAGCCAAAGGTGGTTCTTGAGCACTAGAAATTTGGCTAGTCCAAATTGGGATATGCTGTAAGTATAAAATGCATACCACATTCAGAAGACTTAAGATGAAAAATAAAGTAGGTGAAATATATTATTAATAATTCTTCATACTGATTACATTATGAAATTGTGTTTTATATATGTATATTTTGTTAATGCATATTATATTATTATATTATTATTTCTTTTATTTTTTTTCATATGACCACTGGAAAATTTAAAATGACTTTGTTAGCTTGCATTATATTGCTCCTGGGCACTGATGGTCTAGATATTAGAGTGATGGGTTCTGGCATTTCCCCCAGATTGACAGGCAGGAAATACTCTTGGAAGACCTCGCAGCAGTTGGAATGGCAGACATACCACCAAACATCCACGTGGAAGTACCTCCACTCCAAGCACTGGGACCTGTCCCCGAGGCCCCGGTCGCAGATGCGTGGATCCCACAGGAGCTGAGCTATGGTGCTGCTGGGGAAGGCCAGTCCTTTCTGGACCCTGGTAAGCCAAAGATTTTATTTCCTTTCCTTGATTTCTTTTTGAGAACTCAGGAGCTATCCAGGGTTTGGTTTGGTTAGAAACACGGAATAAGGGATGAAAATGGATAAAGAGTAAGTGTGGAAACATCTCTCTGAGAATAGCTAGCCACAAAACACGTTAGATTAACCTGGATTCAAGAAGTTTATTTTTCACTTTTTTTAGTGCAATAAACATAATCATATATTAACTTCTTAACTATTTTTGCATGTACATTTCAGTGGTAATGAATATATTTATAATGTTGCGAAACCATCACCACTACCCATGTCTACAACTGTTTTCATCTGTAAAACTGAAACTTTGTACCCATTTACACAATAACTGCTCATTTCCACCTCCCCCCAACCCCTGAACGACCATTTAAATTTTTGTCTCTATGAATTTGACTACTCTATGTACCTCATATAAATGGAATCATATAGTGTTTGTCTTTTAAAGACTGTCTCATTCACTTAGTGTAATGTCCTCAAGGTTCATTCATGTTGTAGTATATGTCAGAATTTCTATTCTTTTAAAAGTTGGATAATATTCTATTGTGCATATATGTTATATTTAATATATCCATTTTTTCATAAATGTATATTAGGTTGCTCTTATGTTTTAGCTGTCATGAGTAATGCTTCCCTGAGTAGGGGTGTAAATCTCTTTGAGACCCTGCCTTTACTTCTTTTGGGTATATGACCAGAAGTGGAATTGCTTGATCATATGATTATTCTATTTTTAAACTTTTGAGGAACCATCATACTGTTTTCCACAGTGGATGTACCATTTTACATTCCCACTAACAGTGCACAAGCTTTCCAATTTCTCCACATCCTTGCTAACACTTGTTATTTTCTGATTGTTGGTTTTTTTTTATAGTAGCATTCCTAATGGGTGTTAGGTGGTATCTCATTGTAGTTTGTTTTGTTTTTTTTTAATCCTCTCCTGAGGATATGTTTTTTATTGACTTTTAGAGAGAGAGGAAGGGAGAAAGAGAGAAACATCAATATGAGAAACATCAATCAGTTGCCTTCTTTACACGCCCTGACCGGGTATCAAACTCACAACCTAGGTATGTGCCCTATCTGGGAATTGAACCTGCAAACTTTTAGTGTATGGGACAATGCTCCAACCAACTGAGCCACCTGGCCAGGGCTAATTGTAGTTTTGACTTGCGTTTTCTAAATGATTAGTGACATTGAACATCTTTTCATGTGATTTTTGACCATGAATATATCTTCTTCTTCTTTTTTTTTTTCTTACCAGTCTGGATGAACACACTTTATTTAGTTTTTGTTGTTTTACATTTTTATTGAATTTATTGAATTTATTTTATTGAATATACATTTTTATTGAATTTATTGTGACATTGGTTAATATAATTATATAGGTTTCAAGTGTACAATTCTTAAGACATCATCTTTACATTGTATTGTGTGTACAACCCAAAGTCAAGTCTCCTTCCATCACCATTTATCTGCCCTTTACCCTCTTCTACTCTCCCCATCCCCCTTTCCTTCTGGTAATCACCATACTGTTGTCTGTGTCTGTGAGTTTTTGGGGTGTTTTTTTGTTTGTTTGTTTTGTTTTTTACTTAAAAATGTCTATTCAGTCCTTTGCACATTTTTTAATTGGGTTGTTTGGCTTTCTTTGTTGAATTTTAAAGTTCTCTTAGTATGGGTATTAATTCCTTATCAAATACTAGAGGCCCGGTGCACGAAATTCATGCACGGGGGGTGTGTCCCTCAGCCCAGCCTGCACCCTCTCCAATCTTGGATCCCTCTCACAATCCAGGACTGCTGGCTCCCAACTGCTCGCCTGCCTGCCCTCCCCTGCAGGCCTGGTCACCCCTAACAACCCTCCCCTGTAGGGCTGGTCCCCCGACAACTGCTCTCCCCTGCAGGCCTGGGTCCCGCCCAACTCCCCTTCCCTGCAGGCCTGGTCCCTCCCAACTGCCCTCCCCTGCTGGCCTGATCACTAACAACTGCCCTCCCCTGCTGGCCTGATCCCTCCCAACTGCCCTCCCCTGCTGGCCATCTTGTGGTGGCCATCTTGTGTCCACATGGGGGCAGCCATCCTTGACCACATGGGGGCAGCCATCTTGTGTGTTGGAGTGATGGTCAATTTGCATATTACTCTTTTATTAGATAGGATAGAGGCCTGGTGCATGGGTGGGGGCCAGCTTGTTTGCCCTGAAGGGTGTCCTGGATCAGGGTGGGGGTTCCCTTGGGGCATGGGGCGGCCTGGGTGAGGGGCCTGTGGTGGTTTGCAGGCCGGCCACGCCCCCCGGCGACCCAAGCGGAGGCCCTGGTATCTGGGATTTATTTATCTTCCATAATTGAAACTTTGTAGCCTTCAGCGGAGGCCTGGGCTGGCCAGGGTGTGCAGGAAGCTTGGCTTCCTCCATTGCCGGGGAAACCCAAGCCTCCTGCTCGCTCTGTGGCCACAGCCATATTGGTTGGGTTAATTTGCATACTTGTGGCTTGTGGGCGTGGCTTGTGGGTATAGTGGAGATACAGTCAATTTGCATATTACTCTTTTATTAGATAGGATATGATTTGTAAATACTTTTTGCATTCTGTGGTCTTTTTTACTCTGTTGACACTGTCTTTAGATGAACAAATGTTTAAATTTTTCATGAAGTACTGTGTCTACTTTTTCTTTTATTGCCTGTGCTTTTCTTGTCATATCCAAGAAAACATTGCCAAATGAAATGCCATTAAACTTTTGCCTTATGTTCTTCTAAGGTCTTACTTTTAGGTCTTTGATCCATATTGAGCTAATTTTTGCATATGGTGTTAGGTAAAGGTACAACTTTATTTATTTATATTTGTGTGTGCATGCATATTCAGTTTTTCCAGCATCATTTCTTGGAAAGGTTGTCTTTTCTCCATATGATGATCTTGGTATCTTTGTTAAAAGTCATTTGACCATATATTTGATGGTTTCCTTCTGGGCTCTCTATTCTAATACATTTGTCTGTATGTCTGTCTTTATGTCAGTACCAAACTATTTAGATTACTGTAACTTTGTAGTAAATTTTTGAAATCAGGAAATGTGAGTCCTCTAACTTTGTTCTTTCTTTTCAATATTGTTTTGTCTATTTGAGGTCCCCGGAGGTTCCATATGAATTTTAAAAGGGGTTTTTCTTTTTCTGCAAAAAATGTCATTTGGATTTTGATAGATTACATTGACCCTATAGACCATTTTGGATAGTGTTAACATCTTAACAATATTAAATCTTCTAATCCATGAATGTGGAATGTATTTCCATGTATGTATTCTTTAATTTCTCTTACCAATGTTTTATAATTTTCATTGAACATTTTTCATCTACTTGTTTAAATTAGTTCCTAAGTGTTTTATTCTTTTTGATGCTGTTATAAATTGAATTGTTTTCATAATTTCCAGAATTGTTCATTGTTAGTGTATAGCAATGGAACTAATTTTTGCACGTTCATTTTGTATCCTGTTATGTTGCTGAATTCATTAGAACAGTTTTTAAATAGAATCTTTAGGATTTCCATTAGATCATATAATCTACTAATAGAGATTATTTTCCTTCTCCCTTTACATTTTGAGTGCCTTTTACTTCTTTTTCTTGCCTAATTGCTCTGCCTACAACTTCCAGTACTGAGTTTAATAGAAGTGGCCAAAGTGGGCATCCTTATCTTCTACCTAACCTTAAAGAAAAAGCTTTCAGTCTTTCACAATTGAGTATGATGTTCCCTGTGTTTTTTTCATATATGCCTTTTATTATGTGGAGGTAATGTCCTTCTGTTCCTATTTTGTTGAACGTTTTTTATCATTAAAGGATGTTGAATTTTGTTTAATGCTTTTTCTGCATCAATAGAGATGATCATGTGGGTTTTTTTCATTATGTTAATGTGGTGCATTACACGGATTGATTTTCATATGTTGAAACATCTTTATATTCCAGGAACAAATGCAACTTGGTTATGGTGTATGATCATTTCTTATTTTCAATTACAGTTGACATACAATATTATATTAGTTTCAAGACATTATATAACTTAGCAAGTGTTCATCCTGATAAATATCATACCTATCTGACATAATATTATTAGAATATTGACTATATTCCCTATGCTGTACTTTACATCACAGTGACTATTCTGTAACAACCAATTTGTACTTCTTAATCCCTTCACCTTTTTCACCCATCTTCCCAGCCTCCCTCCCATCTGGCAACCATCAAAATGTTCTCTGTGTCTATGAGTCTATTTCTGTTCTGTTTATTCATTTCTTTTATTTTTTAGATTCAGTTTTTGATAGATATGTGTTTATTGCTATTTTGTTGTTCATATTTTGACCTTTTAAAAAATTCTTCTTTTTAAAGAAAACCCTTTAACATTTCATGTAATACTGGTTTGGTGGTGATGAACTCCCTTAGCTTTTTCTTGTCTAGAAAGCTCTATATATGTCCTTTGATTCTAAATGATAGCTTTCCAGGTAGACTAATCTTGGTTGTAGGTCCTTGCTTTTCATCACTGAATATTTATTGCCAATCCCTTCTAGCCTTGCAAAGTTTCTGTTGATACATCAGCTGACAGTTTTATGGGAGCTCCCTTGTAGGTAACTAACTGCTTTTACCTTGCTGCTTTTAATATTCTCTCTTTGTCTTTAACCTTTTGCATTTTAAGTATGATGTGTCTTGGTGTGGGCCTATTTGGGTTCATCTTGTTTCTGACTCTCTGTGCTTTCTGGACTTGTATATCTATTTCCTTCACCAGGTTAGGAAAGTTTTCTGTCATTATTCTTTCAAATAGGCTTTCAATTTCTTGCTGTCTCTCTTCTCCTTCCGGCACCCCCATGATGCAAATGTCGATAACTTGAAATTGTCCCAGAGTCTCTTTACACTATCTTCATTTTTTTGATTCTTGTTTTTTTTTCTTGCTGTTCTGATTGGGTGTTTTTTTTTTGCTTCCTTATAATTCCAAATCACTGATTTGATTCTTGGCTTCGTCTACTGTTGACTCCCTGTAAATTATTCTTCATTTCAGGTAGTGTATCCTTCATTTCTGATGTGATAACTACAGATTTAAAGGTCATGTGCAGGAGACAACCAATTGATGTGTCTCTCTCACTATAGTGTCTTTTTCAAGCTTTGATACCATGGTAATGCTGGCCTCACAAAATGAGTTAGGAAGTGTTTCTGCCTCTGATTTTTTTTTTCATTTCAGAAGCATTGGTATTAGTTCTTCTCTAAATATTTAATGGAATCCATCAGAGAAGCCATTAGGTCCATTTTTATTACAGATTAAAAATCTCCTTGATAATTCTAGGTCTATTGAGATTTTTGCTTCTTTATGATTTAGTCTTGGTAGGTTTTGTGTTTATAATTGTCCATTTCATTTGGTTATCAAACTTGCTGACATACTATTTTTCATAGTACTCTCTTATAATTCTTTTCAGTTATGTAAAAATCATTGGTAATGCCCCTACTTTCATGTTTATTTTAGTGATTTGAGCCTTCTCTCTTTTTTCTTAGTCCATTTAGCTAAAGGTTTGTCAACTTTGTTGATTTTTTTAAAAAAAACAGCTTTTGGTTTCATTGATTTTTTTTTCTAGTCTCTATTTTATTTATCTCTACTCAATCATTAATGTTTCCTTCTTTCTGCCAGCTTTGGGATTAGTTTTTTTTTTCTTTTCTTCATTCCATAAATTGTGAAATTATGTTGTTTTGGGGTCTTTCTTGTTTATTAATATAAGTATTTATATACAGGGTGGGGCAAAAGTAGGTTTATAGTTGTGAGTTCATGAAACAGTTTATTCTTGTATTACTATTTATTAATTTTTGAAGTATTTTCCATATGAACTATAAACCTGTTTTTGCTCCATCCTGTATAGCTATTAAATTTCCCCCTTAGCACTGCATTCATTGTGCCCCATAAGTTTGGATATGTTGTGTTTTCATTTTCATTTATCTCTAAGTATTTTCTAATTTCCCTTGTGATTCCTTCTTTGACCCATGGGTATTTTAAAACTATGTTATTTATTTTTCACATATTTGTCAATTTCCCCATTTTCTTTCTGTTATTGTTTTCTAACTTCATCCTGTTGTGGTATATCTATCTTTTGAAATCAATTGAGAGTAATTTGTGCTCTAACATATGGTCTACACTGAGTGGCCAGATTATTATGATCTCTGAACGCATAATATTCTGGCCACTCAGTATATATATATCTATTAGAGGCCCGGTGCATGAATTTGTGCATGGGTGGGGTCCGGCAGCCTGGCCAGGGGGAGGGGACATGGGCGGTTGGCTGGCCTGCCTGCTGGTCGAACTCCTGGTCGAGGGGATAATTTGCATATTAACCTTTTATTATATAGGATATACACTGAGTGGCCAGATTATTATGCATTCAGAGATCATAATAATCTGGCCACTCAGTGTATATCCTAGATATATAGGGTATCCCCAAAAATGTATATACACACTTTGAATAATTATAAAGGCAGTGTTAATTAAAATACATTTTATTTTTTAAATTGAGCTGTCAGCTGTAAAAGTGTGTGTACATTTTTTGGGATATGCTGTATATTACCAATGGGGAGGAACTTCTATCATTTTGCTATTTGTTTTCTATATGTCTTATAGCTTTTTTGTTCCTTATTTTCTACATTACTTCTTTTGGGTTTAGTTGATTGTTTTATATCAAAATGCTTAAATTCCTTTATCATTTATTTTTGCATTTATTGTATGGCTGTTTTCTTTTAATCTGTAATCAAAGTGGTTTCCATGGAGATTACACTTAACATCCTAAAGTTATGTTCTAATTTGAATTTATAACATCTTAATTACAATAACATCCAAAAACTCCACTTTTTTACAGCTCCATCCCTACTCAGTTGTTGATGTCACAAAATTACATTTTTATAGAATATGTGCCCCAAAACAAACAAATAATTATTTTAAATGCATTATTCTCTTAAATTATATAGAAAGGAAAATGGTGAGTTACAAATAAGTTACCATAATACTACACTTAGACTAATAATTGTGTTTTTAAAAATATATTAGTCATTTAAATCATATAGAAAACAAAAAGTGGAATTATAAATCATTGTTACAATAATACTAGATTTTATAATTGTCTACCTATTTACCTTAATTGAGATATTTATTTCTTCATGTGGCTTCAAGTTACTGTCTAGTGTCCTTTTTATTTCATCCTGCAGGACTCCCTTGAGCATTTTTTCACATCAGGTCTAGAGGTAATGAACATCCTCAGCTTTTGTTTATCTGGGAATGCCTTAATTTCTCCTTCACTTTTGAAGGACAGTTATGCTAGATATAGGATACGATTCTTGGTTGACAGTTAATTTATTTTAGTACTTTGAATATGTCAGCCCACTGCTTTCTGACCTCCAAAGTTTCTGATGAGAAATCTGCATATTTTCTTATTAAGGCTCCATTGTATGTAATGAGTTTCTTCTCTCTGCTGCTTTCAAGATTCTCTCTGTCTTTGACTTTTCAGAGTTTGATTATAACAAACCTTGGTGTGTGAGTCTCTAAGTCCATCTTACTTGGAGTCTGTTGAACTAATTAAATGTTTGTATTCATGTCTTTCTTCAAATCTGGGAACTTTTCAGCCATTATATCTTCAAATATTAGCTAGTAATATTATATCTAATTATAAATCTTTCTGCATATGCATTTCCATTCCCCATGTTAATTCGCTTAGCAACAGTGCCAGGTAGGAAGATCACATGTAATGCTGAGAAATACTATTGCTCTTGATTTTAATACTTTCCAAAGCACAGTAAAGTCTAGTATATTTAACATGTGAAAGATAGAATGAATTTAAAAAGTAAAATATTGCCCTAGCTGGTTTGGCTCAGTGGAGAGAGCATCGGCCTGCGGACCCAAGGGTCCTAGGTTCGATTCTGGTCAAGGGCACATGTCTAGGTTGTGGGCTCGGTCCAACGTACAGGAGGCAGCCAATCAATGATTCCCTCTCATCATTGATGTTTCTATCTCTCTCTTCCTCTCCCTTCCTCTCTGAAATAAATAAAAATATTTTTAAAACTAAAAAGTAAAATATGCCAATTAGGAGTAGAGGAAACTACCTCTTTCTCATCACTCTTAAAGTGATATATTATGCTTTTCAAAATGATGTAGCACTTACTATTCCATAATTTAAACATTAATTCTACTTTTACTGCTTTTTTAATAAAAGTGAAAACATAATGGATATATGACATGAAGCACATCCTATTTTAGGATGAGTGGAAAGAACAGCTTGCTGGCAGAGTGGAAGAATAAATTTTAAACTAATGGAAATAAGTCAAATGATTTTATATTAAAGTTTGGAATATACTCTCTATAAGCAAAAAGTAAAGCTGTTGGTATATATGAAATGGAAATACACACACACACACACACACACACACACACACACTTCTTTATCCATTCATCGGTCAATGGACACTTAAGTTTTTTCCATATCTTGGCTATTGTAAATAATGCTGTACTGAATGTAAGGGGTGCCTATATATTTCCAAATTAGTGTTTTCATAATCTTCAGATAAGTACCCAGAAGAGGAATTGCTGGTCTATCTCTTTACTTTCATTCTATTTGTATCTTTGAATCTAACGTGTGTCTCCTGTAGACAGCATATAGTTGGATTTTTAAATCCCTGCCTTTTGATTGAGTTGTTTAATATGGATTATTAAACAACATTTAATCTTGTTTTGATATAATGTTCTAAAATTTAAATCTCCATCAAACTAGCTTACTAATGTTATTTTAATAATGCTAATATGTAAAGATCATTCTGCATTTAGATATCAAATCATCAGTTTCCAAACCACATGTTACTGCACACCATGTTACTGCACACCAATATTCTTTGACAGAGCTGAGGAAGGCAAAGAAGGGGTGTAGAAAAGAGGATTTGAGCTACAGGGGCTCTCAATGAGGAGAAGGGTGGTAGGATGTAAGGGGAACAACAATAATAGAAACATCTCCTGTTCTTCGATTGACAGTGAGAAACACTATTTGATGGATATTTGGGTTAATTTCAAGAGAATCCACTTCTAGACTTCAGTTGGAACAAACAAAAACTGCTTTTTTAAATATATATTTTTTATTGAGTTTCTACAGAGAGGAAGGGAGAGGCATAGAGAGTTAGAAACATCAATCAGCCACCTCCTGCACATCCCCCACTGGGGTACATGCCCTTGACCGAGATCGAACCCGGGACCCCCCAGTCCGCAGGCCGATGCTCTAGCCACTGAGCCAAACCGGCCAGGGCAAACAAAAACTGCTTTTGCTGGTTGTCAACCTACTCAATTTCCTTTTTAAAAAAATCCTTACCCAAGGATATTTTTCCGTTGATTTTAAGAGCATGGAAGAGAGAGGGAAAGACAGAGAGAAATATCGATGTGAGAGAAACATATCATCTGTTGCTTCCTGCATGAGCCCTGACCAGGGCCTCAGGCCAGGGAGGAGCCTGCAACCAAGGTGTGTGCCCTTGACTGGAATCGAACCCGGGACCATTCAGTCCATAGGCCGACACTCTATCCACTGAGCCAAACCGGCTAGGGCTCAATTTCCATTTTAATTTGAAAATCTCAACTGAAATAATTTCAGTAAACAGTTTTATAACTCCTACTTTTACCTCTCTTCACTTGGTACTCAGTAGTAGCATTTCTGTTTTAATATGCCAAAACTTTATGAAGATTTACTTCATATTTTGGCTCTAACCTAATTAAATCTATATCAAAATAGATTCAGAAGTAATTTAGGACACTGATTTCAGCATAGAATCGATTCCCTCTCCTTCCATAGACTAGAGGAGAATAGTTTTGAATTGAGCAAAAAGGATGTTCTCTCCTTTCTGTTTTCTTCTTTTAAAAGACTCTTTCACAAGATTCCAGTGAAATAATAGTAATTAAGGTAGAAGTAGATAGTAAGTGGCTATATGTCCAAGATATCAGCCTGAACTCTGGAAAAACCATTAATAACACAAACGATTATGCTTTTCACCTTTCTAATGGCCAGGATACTCAATACCAAAGCTTGATGTGAGCTTTCCATTGGAGCATAGAGAAGAAGCATGGGTGAAGGAGCTACAAGATTCCAAAGAAATTAAACAATTACTTGAATCCAAGATAGGTAAGTAATTGTTCGTTGATACTAGAGAAGAAAGAAAAGAAAAATTCATCCTTAATCAGGGTAAAGAGTTTTGGCTTCCATTTAGTAATTTCTATATCCCTACTGATGGTTTACTATAACTCTTCATTTTCTTCATGTTCTTTTCTCAGTGGGACACAGTGACATCTGCAGTTTCTGTTTCCTTCTCCTAGGTTTTGAGATCGGGATAGAAAATGAAGAAGATACTTCAAAGCAGAAAAAACTGGAAAATATGTACCCATTTCTTGTTACTTTAGAGGAGAATGCTAATCATGGTCCCATTTTGCAAAAAGATTATGTACAGTTAGAAAATCAATGGGAAAAACCCCCAGAGGATTTACAGACAGATTTGACAAAACTTGTAGATCATCAGAATCCCTCTATAGGAGAGAAGCCTGAGAGCTCTAGCTTGGAAGAACCTCTCAACCCTAGAACCCATAAGAAAAAGAGTCCAGGAGACAAACCTCACAAATGTTCTCAGTGTGGAAAATGTTTTGCCCGGAAGTCACAACTTACAGGGCACCAGAGAATTCATTCAGGAGAGGAACCTCATAAATGCCCTGAATGTGGAAAGAGATTCCTTCGTAGTTCAGACCTTTATAGACACCAACGACTTCATACAGGGGAGAGACCCTATGAATGTACTGTGTGTAAAAAGCGATTCACTCGGCGCTCACACCTTATAGGGCATCAGAGAACCCATTCTGAAGAAGAGACTTATAAATGCCTTGAGTGTGGGAAAAGCTTTTGTCATGGATCAAGTCTTAAAAGACATCTGAAAACTCATTCGGGTGAAAAACCTCATAGATGTCACAATTGTGGGAAAAGTTTTAGTAGACTGACAGCTCTTACTTTGCACCAGAGAACTCATACAGAAGAGAGACCTTTTAAATGTAATTATTGTGGGAAAAGCTTTAGACAGAGACCAAGCCTTGTTATTCATTTAAGAATTCATACAGGGGAGAAGCCATACAAATGTAGTCATTGTTCTAAAAGTTTCAGACAGAGAGCAGGCCTTATTATGCACCAAGTCACTCACTTTAGAGGACTTCTTTAATAATTATGAAAGGAAACAGGTCATGCAGAAATTGGCACTAACTCAAAAAAATCTTAACTTGAAGCAGTCTGTTTGTCTTGGAAGAATCTTTTTTGTTTGAGCTTATAAGAACAGATTTTCTTTCTTTTACTATTAAAAAACCTATCTTCCATGGCATGTGAATTCTAGAGTATCCACCTACTCTTGCAACTCTTACAACTTTACTAGATTTGATGTATTATATCTTTACAACTCTTACTTTTTAATGAAAATGTTTGTGTCCCAAGCCAACCGTATCATAGATGAAAGCATAAAACATATAGGGTAGGGTCAATATAATGAATAACCATGTCTATCTGATATATAGCAGCATCATAATTATTCTTCTGTCATTATTAAAGGTGGTTATATTAGTTTAAAGCTTTATTTGTGTTCCAAGTGGCAAGAAAGGAGACAGTGTATTTTGTTCAAAGAATAAAAATGTGTCAGGAACATATGGATAAAGAGGATTTCATTTGCCTCATAAGAACTGGGTTATTTCCATAGAATTTTTTTATGTTTAAGAAATTAAGATTTTAACCTTTTTGAATTTTGCAAAATCTGCTAATCTGCTTATTTGGCTGTTTGAGGTAATGCACTTAGAGCTGTTAATTTAATGGTTTATTTTGTTCAGAGAATGAGTAAACTCTAGATGGAAGAATCCATTCGACAGTTGAAGTCATACAATTAAAACCTGATTCAAATTAGATTGACTGAGGAGCCAGTGTCCATTGCTTTTTAATATATATATATATATATATATATATATATATTGATTTCAGAGAGGAAGGGAGAAGGAGAGAGAGATAGAAACATCAATGATGAGAGAGACTCATTGATCGGCTGCCTCCTGCACACCCCACACTGGGGGATTGAGCCTGCAACCCAGGCATGTGCCCTGACCAGGAATCGAACCATGACCTCCTGATTCATAGGTCTACGCTCAGTCACTGAGCTTCCTAGCCAGGCAGTGTCCATTGCGTTTTACTATCCTTTGGTATTCAAACATTACTCATTCTTTAATTCAATGTCTCCCTGAGTGTGTGTCATAGAACACTTAGTTCTGTAAGATATTTTGCAAATAAGGTTGGGAATCCCTGCTGTTTCCCTTTTCTAGATTCATAGTGCACATCAGCATATGAGAATCTCTGACAGGTCCTTCAGTAAAGGCAGAAAAAGCAACTCTGTTGGCTCAATGTTTTGACCCTATAACCCTTTTTCATGTACACCCAAGCAATAACCCACAGAACTAGTATTCTGCAAATATCTCTTGGAACACATGCCTTTAACATATATTTCTATAGTTATCAATATAGTCTTATTACTCCCAAGCCTAGTTATCTCCAGTCATTTGAAGGGTGTTATGAAAAATTCTTTACACATACGTTTTTATGTAATACACACATAAACATACACACATATTTTAAGGAGGTGAGGCTCACTCACTTTATAAGTTGCTCAGTGATTCTCAACCTCTTTGAATTTTACATATAATCATACACACATTGCTACTTATATAAATTTTCTCATATAATCATAGTAATGACTCAAACTCCTGTAGCAAGGGAAGAATTCTTTGTCAGTTAAAGCTGTTAATACATGAAAATATTCAGCCTAGTTCCTTGTTATAAAATACAAAAAATAGGACATTCAAGTATTTTCCCTTTATGAAGATACCAGTCATCCTTTCCTTAAACTAGAATTAGGGAAAGTATTTTTTTTTCTATTCCACTGAACGTCTTAGAAGTCATATTTAAGTATTTTGGGGGTATCTACTTTGTGCCTAACTAGTCCTGTTCTAGGCTTAATGGAAACTAGGAAACAAATTAATTCATGGATCAGGTTCATAAAGAGTATAATATGTTTAATTAAACAAGAGTTGGGAAACAAATGGAGAACAATGCAAGAGAGTTTGTATTAAGTGCCAAATCATATCAAGTGCTAAAGCTAGGATGTGTCTTTAATTATTGTCACCCCAGTCCCTGTATGACGCTGCTATAAATGTGGGATTAAAAATTGAGATCCTAGTAGCAATAAAATGTAACATGGGAGGAGTCTGAATGTAGAGATGAAAAACACTGAATGTAATGGCTTCTCTTTTCTCTCTTGTGGAATTGCATTCCAACCAGAATAGTGCCTTAGAATGAATGTGCCCAACTGCTCTGTATCTATGCAATATTTTAATAAAGTGGAAATATATATATGCTCTTTCTGCTTCAATCACATTAACTAATTGTTTGCACAACTTAGAGCTGCTTCCATGAGCAGTGGCAACAGGCACCACAATTGACTCCTGCCCCTAAGCTGGAATCACTTTACTCTCTGCATTTAATACAGTCAATTTTAGCTAGTAGGGTTAGTTGTAGTCATAATGTGAGCTACATCCTCCCCCTCATCTATATCATAAACACACCTAACTGGATTTTACAGGGTAGAGAACCATCCATTATTTATTTTGAGGCACTGAATCAAGAAATACGTGAAATAGTTATTGGAAAAAGAGATCATAGAACATTGTATGAGTGTCCCTAATTTTACTTCACAAAAGTAAGGGCAAAATACAGTACAAAAAATACAGTACCTACCTATCTTGTAATCAGTATGAGGAGCAAAAACAGTACCCACCTTATAAGTACTATGAAGATTAAATGAAATATATTTTGTTCAGGCCCTACACAGTGTAAGCTTTCAATGAATATCCAGCATATTGTGTTTTATTTTTTGTTGTTTAATGATAAAAGCATTTAAGGCTATGGACTTTCCTATAAATATGGCTTTGGTCACATTCCATAGTTTTTATATATAATGTTTGTATTAATCAGGATTCTCCAGAGAAACAGAAGCCAATATATATATATGAAGAGGTTTGTTATAGGAATTGACTCATGTTGTTATGAAGATTGAGAAGTCCCATAATCTACCATCTGCAAGCTGAAGAAAAAGGAAAGGTAATGGTGTCCTTCAGTCAAGAGGCTGAAGACCTGAGAACCAGGGGATCCGATGGTGTAACTAAGCCAAAGTCCTGAGACCTGGGCAGGGGGATGTAAATCATGAAATCTGAAAGCCAAAGAACCAGGAGATCTGATATCTGAGGGCAACAAAAGATGTAGGTCCCAGCACAAGAAGTGATGGAATTCACCCTTCTTTGTCTTTTTGTTCTATTCTGGTTCTCAATGGATTGGATGATACCCCACCCCCACATTGGTGAGGGCAGATCTCTGTACTCACTCTACTCAATCAAGCGTTAATCTCTTTGAGGAGCACCCTCCCAGACACACCCAGAAATATTTTACCAGCTCTCTGGGCTTCTCTTAGCCCAGTCAAGTTGGTATATAGGATTATTCATCACGGTGTTATTATTGATAATTTAAAACTTGATATTACTGTATTCATCAATATTCCCTCTGACCCAAGAGCTATACAATATTGCCATTTTCCACTTAATTTTTGGTTTTGCTATATTGTGATTAGAAAATATGGTTCATTCTATTTCTGCTTTTAAAGTTCATTTAGTTTTTTTAAAGACATATTTGATAAAATTTGGTAAGTATCCTAAAGACCCTAGAAAATAAGGATTCTATCTGTAAGGCACAGGTTCAGAATACAGTATTGGACCTCTCAATTAAGTTAATGTCTTTAGGAGTGTCCTTGGTGCTTATGAAGGGACAGTGACACAGAATAGATTACTCCCCATTCTGAAAACCAGAATCCTGGTATTCTCCATTCCCCTCTTAAGAGTTTTATATTTTTGACCCATTTTATGGATGTCTTATAGCAATTACTAATAGCTTCCCAGCTATCAAAGCTGGCAGTTAACGCTGGAAGGCAAAGGACCTAGGAGAGACCTAGCCTCTCCATACCAGGATGAGGAAGCTCTCCCTTGAGATTCCACAGTGGTTTGTCCTGAAAGCAGAGAGATAGTGCAACTCTGCAGCAGTGGTCCTCCTGAATCAGCAGGGATTGTTTCACAGTGTGCTGAGTAGGTTGTCTAGGCTAAAGTCAAGGTAATCAGGGAACATACAGGTGAATCAGCCCCCAAGTGGCTCACCATCAGGTTGGGAGCAAAGACATTATACTCTGCCTTCTTGCATCTGCAGTCATCATGACATTCTGAAGAGAAACATTCTGGGCACCTCCAAGAAGCTACATGATCTTTGTTCCTGATACCCTCTCTCATTTCTAGCCTAGTCATATGGGCTGAACATTCTTTTAAAGAACCAAAGCTCACACTTAAAACTTGAGCAGCCCCTGCTTCTCTAGTCCTATTTGACAGATATAGAACAGATGGAAAGGCAGCTCATCTCTTAGTCTTTTCTCAGTATTAGTAATCTGTTTACTCAGCCCCCGATACTGGAATTTTAACTATTGGGGTTGGGTGTGGTGGTAGATCCTTTTCTCACCAGAATTATGTATAGGTTATTCTTTTTTTTAAAATATATTTTTATTGATTTTTCACAGAGAGGAAGGGAGAGGGATAGAGAGTTAGAAACATCGATGAGAGAGAAACATCGATCAGCTGCCTCCTGCACACCCCCTACTGGGGATGTGCCCGCAGCCAAGGTACGTGCCCTTGACCGGAATCGAACCCGGGACCTTTCAGTCCGCAGGCCGACGCTCTATCCACTGAGCCAAACCGGTTTCGGCAGGTTATTCTTTATCTAGCCTTTTTCAGCTTGCATTGTCAGAAAGGACATCTCAGACATCTAGCAAGGCCTAAGTTCACATTTTTAAGAATCCAAAGATATTAAAATCTGTATATCTTCCTTCTGAATGAGTGAAACCCATCTCAATCCCCAACAGACATGATTTTCAAAAACAAAGTTTTATCACCAAGGGATTACCTAGAAACTTGATTCCTATATTAGAGAACCAGTTTACATTCAAAAGATATATAACTACTGAGTCACTGAAGAATTTCTTCAGATTTTTATTTGAAATAAGCAATATCAGTAGTCCGTTTTGACTCCGCCTTGCCTCTTACTGCTGCATTCAGAATTTTCTTTCAACAGAGCAATGACATATTCCATCCATGATCTTCCCTCCTGGACACTCCTATCACCATCTTTCAATATTGCCTGCATTTTGAAGTGCTATATTCTAAGGGGGAGAATGTCAGACTCACATTTCTTAAACTACTTGCTTCTTCATACTCCTGTTGGAGGCACCTCTCACAGATACCAGGGAGGTATTACCAAACAGCCCCCTGAGTCAGTGGGAGAGAGCCATTCCCAACCTTGATCCTTGTCTTCTCATATAAACAAATTTATACGAGACCTTAACTGTGTTGTGAAAAGCCAAGTTATTAAAGTAATTAAAGCATGCACCTTTACTGAAAAAGCAAAGCAAACAAACACATACATCTGGCTTATGAAGTGCAGACAGGCTCTCAGCGGATCTTAAGAGTGCGTTGGGTGGGGGTCCAAGGCATTATATACACTCCTGTCTATAAGTTTCAGAATTCTTCTGCTGAATATTTTGATACAGATTAATTCTCAGGGTCCCTTTTTACTTTGTTGTGGCCTTCCCAGAATTCATGAGAAGCACCTGGCAACTTTATCTTGCCAAGCCTTGAGACTGCTGGCTTCTCTGCTTGGGGAGTAAAACTCCACTTTTTCCTTTCCCCCTTCCCCCCTCCCTTTCTGTATTCTCTCCTTAGGGAGGTTGTTAACCATTTGCTGTCAAGTGCCCTTGGCTGGGGAAGATAATGGCTTCCTGGTTGCAAACTGGCTGCAAATTGTCCACACTGTTTGGCCTTGTTTTAACTTTCCTGTCTCAGTTTCCCTATTCCTTCTGCCCTGGAATCCTGTAACACTGTCTTTCAAAACAAAGTACCTTTACTCTTCAGCTGTACCAAAGCCCCTGCTCAGTCGGACTCCTACATAAACTGACCCAGATTTCATACTTCTAGAGAATTGAAAAGCATGAAATAAAGAAAGCAAACCACCCTTCTGAATGCATCTTTGGCCTTATCCTTCAACTGCTCCAGCTGCTGAAGAACTATGGAAGTTGAAAAAAAATCTCTTTGTTGTGCCTACAACACCTTGCATGAAAGTGATGAATTCAAACCCGGATGCTCTCTCTATTTAGCTCAACGATCTTCAGGTCCATGTAGACCTCCTCCTTGACACACTAAGTTCTGAACAATAGAATCTCCAAGCTTTGGAGCCTGGTTTCCCCTTAGAGGGCATTATCTTAATTTTCTCACAGCACTATATTCTGATTTACCTCTTTAAAGGTACCTGATGTTCAGTGGAGTAACTTTAAGGTCTATTGTGAGACAACAAGAATGATAATACCTGGAACTGTTATTGGTCAGGATGTTACTGATTTCAAGGGGTTTGACACTTGGGGTGGTCTATTCAAGAACCAGATATGGCTATCGTTAGGTAGTTTTATTTACTTATAATAGGTAAAGAAGACAGAGGATTCACATCCAAAGCTCTGTCTCCCTGAAGGGATGCTTAGTCATTGCTTATATACACTATTTGGTTAATTACATGTTGATTTCTTCTTTGCAGTTAGCTAAACTTATCCAGTTGCAATCCCAGTCAAGCACATTGGTTTCAGCTGCATCTGCAAAATTATTACATTTTAGCAAGAGTAGCATTTAGTAAGAACCAACCTTAAGTTTGTTGTCCTTTCTTAAAGGAGACAAGAAGTATTAAGATGAAGACTCAAATAATGTTACTGCTTCAACAATAAAGATTAAAAAAAACACACAAATAATGTTAGTGCCAAGTGTGTGGCATAAAAAATGACTGCTACAGGTCCCGTCTAGGCAGAGAAGACAGATGCACAACAGAGGTGACTGGGGGCCACGCAGGGCCAATTGCAGTAGGATGCTGGGTGGTGGGCTCATCATCTCCAGCCCTTCCCGTCTATAATCAGTAGGGTGGTCCATTACAGAAATGACATCACGGAGGGTTATATGAAGGAGGAAAAGGGGAAGGAGCAAAGCATTGACTACAAATGTCTTAATAATGAGCAAATATGGCAGGAAAAATATATTAAGTAAAATGACCATGCAAACAATTGAATCCCAGCAGGGTGGAATAGATTCTATGTAACATTCTGTGACAGAGAGCAAATCTGCACATATGCAAACTTAGACTGGTCAAAATTCAATCTCTGATTTAGCTCAGGTTTCTGTAGCTAGATCCGGTAGCAGAAGCAGCTCCCCAGCTGTAACTCTAGTGTAATTGCCCTCAGGCCAAACACTAGTGTCCAAGGAGTAATTGAGACACCACAAACATTGGTTATTCAGTTGCCACAAATACAAATTGTTCAGGTAGCAGCAATTGGAGAGAGAGATGAATCTGCAGAATCAGAAGGTGTAATCAAATATCATAATTGTAGAGAAATCATTTTATGAAGACACTTTATTAAAAAGTACTGAATGAACTTCCCTCTGCTGATGTGACTGGTGTTTTCAAGATTGAAGAAGAAAAATCAGAGGAATGAGAAATGCCATCTAACACTGTTACCATGGCAATACCGATTAGTATATGGTACATCAGACTAGCACAGGGCAATATGGTATATATGCTGCAGTAAGATATGATACAGTAGTAGCTTTGTCTTCTCTATTTATAGTAAAGCAATGCAGGTTTTGCATTAAATTGATCCGTTTAAAATGTATCATTAATACCTAACTTGTGTATTATAAAATGAAAAATGATTTTTTTATTAAAGTGAAATTTTTAGTGATGGCTGTCATATACTTTTGAAAAGTAAATATTTTGTTACTGAATATAGAAGACAATTTGGGGTTAAAATAAACAAGGAACAGTTTTTTCTATTTCTATGTTCATATTTATGTTTTGTAAAAGTTTAAAACTTATTTTTGTTGTCTTTATAATGCATTCAAACATGATAAGACACAAATGTCTGTATTTGATTCTTGTTGGCTTTTGGTACCAAAAATTATGTATCATAGTTACTAATCTAAAGGAAGTACATTTGTTTTCTAAATTATGTTTTAAATGTAATTTGGTTTTCACTACTCTCTACTAAGTTCATTTGTGTTGCAGTTTTTCCCTAAAAAATGGGAAAAAGATTTTTTTACCATACCAATCAGACAGGTCAATTTATTTAAATTATTAGTCACTAAACAAAGGCAGTCATCACATTTACTTTTTTAAATGACTTACATGAATTATATTAAGGTTCAGAGTGAGATAACAAGCATGGATGGCACTTGGAATAAAGTTAGGGTTCAATGTTTGATAACAAACAAGTAGATCTGACTGGAATAATTTTAGATTCAAGCATGAAACAATGCACTGGATCAAAGTTTAGATTCATTTTGAAACCACAAGCACAAAGACAGCCACTTGTTCGTGTGAGACAAAAACAGGAAATTTTCACTGGGAAAGGTTATGGTTCAGTGTGAGACACCATGCATGAAGACTGCTGGAATAAGGCTATTCTCAGTGTGAGAAACAATCCTGAATATGACTGTTGGAATGAGGTTAAGTTTCACTGGACAACACAAGCAATTAGATGGCTGCTCAAATAAGATTATGCTTCAGTTTAACACAACAAGCATACGATGAATGCCAGAGTGAATTTATTTATCAGTGTGAAACAAAAAAGTATCAAACTGCTGAATGAGGTTAGGTTTGGTATGCAACAAGAAAGAAAATCACCCTAGCCTGTTTTTCTCAGTGGTTAGAGCATCGGCCTGTGGACTGAAAGGTCCCAGGTTTAATTCCAGTCAAGGGCGTGTAACTCAGTTGCAAGCTCTATCACATCGATGTTTCTCTTTCTGTCTCTCCCCCTCCCACTCTCTCTTAAAAAAAACAATGGAAAAATATCCTCAGATGAGGATTAACTAATAATAATAATAATAATAATAATAATAACAGAACAGAAATTGGCAGAGTAGATTTTTAAAAAAAAAAAAAACATCTCTATGCTGCCTACAAGAACCTCACTTCAAATTTTTAATGTGATTTTAAAGATTTACTTATTTTAAACATAGTTTTTTTTCTTTTTTATCCTCACTGGAGGATATATTTTTACTGATTGTAGAGAGAGAAGAAAGGAGAGAGAGACAGAGAGAGACAGAGAGAGACAGAGAGAGAGAGAGAGAGAGAGAGAGAAACATCAATGTGAGAAACATTAAGTAGTGACCAGGGATGGAACCCGCAACCTAGGTATGTGCCCTGACCAGGAATCGACCCCACAACTTTTTGGTGCATGAGGCGATGCTGAAATCAACTGAGCCACACTGGCCAGGGTGTCATTTTAAGCATAGTTTTATGCTTCTTATTAAAAAAAACACAACACATTTTTCCAGGGCAGGGGGGGGGGAGGTCAATGGGGGGAAAAGGAGACATATGTACTACTATTTGTAACTAGAGGCCCGGTGCATGATTGAATCATGCACGTGTAGGGTCCCCTACATGCTTTCGCTTTCGATCACGGGGGAGCTGGGTGCCTGTCCGCTGGTGCACCAGGCCTTTCAGAAGCCTCAGGCTCAGCGGAGGCTTCTGAAAGGCCTGGTGCCTGAGCGGACAGGCACCCAGCTCCCCCGCTTTTGATGGTCTGCGGTGGGACGTGAGCTCGCTGCCCCAGAGGCCCCTTCTGTGCCGCAGCACAGCCATGGCGCAGATGCTGAGCTCGAGCCACCGCTGGCGACGCGAGCTCAGCGTCCCACCGGCCCAATCGGCCACCCCGCCCACCCTGAGTCCCGCCCCCCCCACGCCTCCTGGCCAATCGTGGGCATAGTGAAGGCACGGTCAATTTGCATATTTGTCTATTATTAGGTAGGATACTTTAAACAATAATTAAATAAAGTAAAAAACATTTTTCCAAATATATTACAAAATAAATTACTTAATTTTATAATGAACACAAATATTAGTGAACTTGGAAGCAAAAGAGCCTGGAATTGTAAAGGTTCTTTCAAGCCATCTAGTTTAATGACCCCATCATGGAAAACTTAATTTAACAATATCCCTGACCAATAATTTCCAAGTGGTGCTAAGATACTGCAAATGACAGGAGCCTTATTGCTTCTCAAGGTTGTCCATTCCTTAAATTGGCCAAAGACAGTTTCAGCCGACTGGTCTAAATTCTAAACCACAGAATAGTACTGTGGTAGTTTAATCCCTCTCCAGCATAGTAGGCCTTCAAGTATTTGAAGGAAATCTCCTATCTCTTTTATGTTTTTGTTCTCTAAACTACAAACATTTCAAACATTCATCACAAGGCATGGATCCAGTTCTTTCATCACCCACATTCCTTTCCTCTGGAATCACTCCAGAGGAATGCTCTTTTTTTTGTTTTTGTTTTGTTTTGTTTTATTTTGTGACATGATAGAAGTCAATTGGTAAAGATTTTTTAACATGCAATTTTATATTGAGTTTTTTCTTTATTGATTAAGGTATTACATATGTGTAAAGCCATAAAACAAATCTAAAAATATCTAAAAGAATGGGAAGCATACCGCCCAGCTGGCGTGGCTTAATGGTTGAGCATCAACCTATGAAACAGAAGGTCACGGTTTGATTCCTGATGCCCAGGTTGCAGGCTCCATCCCTAGTGTGGGGCGTGCAGGAAGCAGCAGGTCAATGATTCTCTCTCATCATTGATGTTTCTATCTCTCTCTCCCTCACTCTTCCTCTCTGAAATCAATAAAAATATAAAAATTTTAAAAAAGAAAGCATATGGAGTTTGATTTCTGAACACAATGGGATCAAACTATAAATTAATAACCCTATATAATAAAAGGCTAATATGCAAATCAACTGAACGGCGGAACGACCAGTCGCTATGATGCGCACTGACCACCAGGGGGCAGACCCTCAACACAGGAGCTGCCCCCTGGTGGTCAGTGCACTCCCACAGGGGGAGCACTGCTCAGCCAGAAGCCTGGCTCACGGCTGGAGAGCACAGTGGCAGTGGCGGGAGCCTCTTCCACCTCCACAGAAGCGCTAAAGATGTCCCACTGACGGCTTAGGCCCGTTCCCCACCTAAGCTGTCAGTTGGACATCCCCCGAGGGCTCCTGGACTGTGAGAGGGTGAAGGGGGCTGAGGGGACCCCCCAAGTGCATGAATTTTATGCACTGGGCCTCTAGTAGAAAGATAAGAAAAATCTCCAGACATCCAAAGTGTCTCGGCTGAGTATCATCCTGTGTACCAAAAGGTTGCCGGTTCGATTCCCTGTCAGGGCACATACCTGGGTTGCAGGTTCTATACCTGGTCTGGGCACACGTATGGAAGGCAACTGATTGATATTTCTTGCCCCCCCTCCCTTCCTCTCTCTTAAGCATGTTCTTGGGTGAGGATTGAAAAATCTCCAAACATGTGAGAAATAAGCAACACAATTCTAATTAATTTATAGAATTTCTACATAATAATAACAAGCATGTGGAAACTCAAACTAAAAATACAATATCATTTATAATTGCTTTAAAGAAAATGAGTACTTAGGAATATATTTACTAAACATGTACAGGATTTGAATGCAGAAAATTAAACAAATTTTGACGAAAGTAATCAAAGATCTAAATAAAGATACATAGTATGTTCATGCATTGGAAGACTAAACATAAAAATGATGTCAATTCTCCCCCAAATTGGTCTGTAAGTTTAATACTATTTTAATCAAGAATTTTGTACCCATAGACAAACTTATTCCAAAATTAAGCAGACAAACACAAGTCCTGGGATAGCTAAAGAAATGTTGAAAAACAAACAAACAAACAAATGTGAGGAATCATTCTACTCAATATTTATATATACTATATAACCACAGTAATCAAGAAAGTGTGGTATTGGAGAAAGGGTAGATATCTAAGTCAATGCAACATAATAGAGGACACCAATATGCTCAAATATGACAAATATAAAAAATAAATTCAAAGGAGGAAGGCTAGTTTTTATAACAAATTGTGATCTAGCAATTGGACATTCATAGTCAAAATTTGAACCTGGACTTTAACCTCTGAAACTTACCAAAAATTAACTCAAAATGGACCACAGACTTAAATGTGAAATTGATCTTCAAAACTTTTAAAAGAGCCCTAACTGGTTTGGCTCAGTGGATAGAGCGTCGGCCTGCGGACTCAAGGGTCTCAGGTTCGATTCCGGTCAAGGGCACGTACCTTGGTTGCGGGCACATCCCCAGTAGGAGGTGTGCAGGAGGCAGCTGATCGATGTTTCTCTCTCATCGATGTTTCTAACTCTCTATCCCTCTCCCTTCCTCTCTATAAAAAATCAATAAAGGAGAAACCAAGATGGCGGCATAGGTTAAACACCTAACCTACAGCCGGGCACAACAATATCAAAAACACAACTAAAAGTCAAAACGGACATCATCCAGAACCACAGGAAAGCTGGCTGACTGAAATGCCCACAATTAGAAGGAAAAAGAAAACCACAAGGAAAATCAGAGAAGCCGTAAAAGCTTGAGGTATGGAGACACAGGCGGAGACACGAGCCCGCGCGCGTGCGGGGAAGACGGAGCCGGAGAGGAAGGGGCGGCTGACGGCCTGGCTGGCGTTCTCTGGCGGGAAGGAGATAAAAGCGCCAGATTGTGCTGAACCCCAGCTCCGACTGCACTGAACCCCATTTCCCGGCGAAACCCTGGGAAGCCGGGCTCATGCTGGGGGAGTCTGAGCTGTGGGACGGAGACACAGAGGAGCTGCGCCGGAGCCGCGCACGGGAATGCGCGCAGAGGAGGGTCTGTTGCCTGTGCCGCTGGATTGCCCTAGCGGGAAGGAGACAAAAGCTCCGGACTGTGCTGAATCCCTAGTTCCAACTGCACTGAACCCCAGTTCCGGGAAAGACCCGGGGAAGCCAGGCTCATACTGGGGAAAACTGGGCTGTGGGGCAGAGATGCAGAGAGGCGGCGAAGAACAGAGCACCGGAGGCGCGCAGGGGATTGTGCGCGGAGGATGGGCTGTTGACTGTGCCGCTGAGTCGCCCTGGTGGGAAGGAGACAAAAGCGCCAGACTGAGGTGAGCCCCAATTCTGACTACACGGAAACCCAGTTCCGGGAGAGAATCTGGGAATCCAGATTCATTGGGGGAGAGACTAGACTGTTTGGCAGCGCGCGAAACTCCAGGGCACTTTTCTCTCAGAGGTGTTTGCTGGGAGTACGGAGGGACACAGGAACCTCATAGGGCGGGGCTGACAGGAAGCCAAGGCGGTAGGCTCCGCCCTGTAACTCCGCCCCATCCAAGCTGAACACAGAGGCTTTTACAATTTTGCAAGTCTAGTTGAATGGGGCTGTCTCCCGGCATAGACACAGCTGATCCTCACAGCCAATTGGGCCGGAGGTCACATCCTCCCAGTGTACCAACAGCAATCAAGGCTTAACAACACCAAGACTTTGCACTCAGCCCACAAAGGGGGATATCAAGAGCGACCACCTAGGGAGATTGGGGAAGCTGAGCGATAGGGAGGCAGCCAAAAGGGGAAGGCACCGAAACAGGTCACGAATATAAGGGATGCTGTAATTCCTGCTGAGGGGCCACAGGCAGTAGCTGACCTACACTACATTGGAGACCCAGAAATGAGGGCATCTAGTGGTCGGTGTGAGATGACACCAGACTTCGACCACTCCCATAAGGGACACATTCAAGAGGCAGACGCAGTGAGCGCCGAAGCCTTGCTGCACCAAGACCCGGCACATAGGCGTGTCTTCCGCACAGCAACTCTTCCTTTATAGTCACAGAGGGTCCGCACGGCCAATAGGCCTGGAGGACAATTCCTCCCAGTGACACCAACAACAATCAAGACTTAACTATACAAACAAGGACCAAGATGGAGGCATAGGGCAGAAGCCTGATTGCTGCCTACCACAACGGTTTTGAGACTACAACGGGAGAGCAGAGCAGACACCATCCAGAACCACCGGAGGGCTAACTGAGCGGATGCTATACAACTAGAATAAAAGAGAGGGGTACGCGGGATGAAGCTGATGCCGGTGACCCAAAGACCACACTTTAAAAACTACGGCTCAGGCGACACAATGGTGGCCTGGAACGTGCTCGGTGCAGTTCCCCCAGCGGTCTCCGGCTGAGGGGAAGGCTTCACTCGCTGCCGAGCACGGACAGACGAGCCCCTGGGAGACATGGGGCGGGAGACTACGCGCTTGCTGACCTCCGAGTCCTTCAAGAATCTCAACACCCCGGAAGCGGCCAGGTGCGCACGCTCGGCGACCGGCCACCGCTGCAGACCCAAGGGCCGACGCAGCCACCCCGGACCAGCCCGCCGCCGCGCACCGGGCACACCGGAGCTTCGCCGAGCCCGCCGCCCAACGAGTTCTGCGGTGGCTGCCCTGGAACTCTGAGAAAATGGCCGAAGGAATTGCTGAGAGGGAATTGACCAACAGGAATTGGGATCAAGAAGACGAAACCCCGCTGGGTCCCGGATCCGGGTGAAGCCGCGTGCCCCTGGGTATGGGTGAGGCTGGGAACTGGGTCAGGGTGAGGCTGGGCCCCGGGTCCGGGTGAGGCCACGTGCCCCTGGGTCCAGGCGAGGCCATGCGCCCCTGGGTCCGGGTGAAGCTGAATCCTGGGTCCGGGCGAGGCCGTGCGCCCCTGGGTCCGGGTGAGGCTGAATCCTGGGTCCGGGCGAGGCCGCGGGCCCCTGGAGCCGGGTGAGCCCTGGGCCCCGGGTCGGGGCGAGGCCGCGGGCCCCTGGAGCCGGGTGAGCCCTGGGCCCCGGGTCGGGGCGAGGCCGCGGGCCCCTGGAGCCGGGTGAGCCCTGGGCCCCGGGTCGGGGCGAGGCCGCGGGCCCCTGGAGCCGGGTGAGCCCTGGGCCCCGGGTCGGGGCGAGGCCGCGGGCCCCTGGAGCCGGGTGAGCCCTGGGCCCCGGGTCGGGGCGAGGCCGCGGGCCCCTGGAGCCGGGTGAGCCCTGGGCCCCGGGTCCGGGCGAGGCCGCGGGCCCCTGGAGCCGGGTGAGCCCTGGGCCCCGGGTCGGGGCGAGGCCGCGGGCCCCTGGAGCCGGGTGAGCCCTGGGCCCCGGGTCGGGGCGAGGCCGCGGGCCCCTGGAGCCGGGTGAGCCCTGGGCCCCGGGTCGGGGCGAGGCCGCGGGCCCCTGGAGCCGGGTGAGCCCTGGGCCCCGGGTCCGGGCGAGGCCGCGGGCCCCTGGAGCCGGGTGAGCCCTGGGCCCCGGGTCCGGGCGAGGCCGCGGGCCCCTGGAGCCGGGTGAGCCCTGGGCCCCGGGTCCGGGCGAGGCCGCGGGCCCCTGGAGCCGGGTGAGCCCTGGGCCCCGGGTCCGGGCGAGGCCGCGGGCCCCTGGAGCCGGGTGAGCCCTGGGCCCCGGGTCCGGGCGAGGCCGCGGGCCCCTGGAGCCGGGTGAGCCCTGGGCCCCGGGTCCGGGCGAGGCCGCGGGCCCCTGGAGCCGGGTGAGCCCTGGGCCCCGGGTCCGGGCGAGGCCGCGGGCCCCTGGAGCCGGGTGAGCCCTGGGCCCCGGGTCCGGGCGAGGCCGCGGGCCCCTGGAGCCGGGTGAGCCCTGGGCCCCGGGTCCGGGCGAGGCCGCGGGCCCCTGGATCCGGGTGAGCCTGGCCCCGGGTCCGGGCGAGGCCGTGGGCCCCTGGATCCGGGTGAAGCAGTGCCCCTGGGTCCAGCCGAGACCAAACCAGAGGGAGTCGGACCTGCATTACCACCATTTGTCCACCATCCAGAGCTGAGGGGTCAGTGCCGACATGTACTCATAGGGAACCGGTGGACATTGATATTGGGTCTCAAAAGAACTGTTGGTCCAGAAAGAAACTCACTACAGACTGATTCATTTGCCTGTCAGCATAACTATTATTGCACGTCGCACATTCAATTCTTATAAGTATATCTATAGTGACACATGATTTCGCTCATCTAGGGGAAATGATGAACAACATAGACTGATGAACAAGAACAGAACCAGAAACAAGGAGGCATCGATCGGACTATCGGGCCTCAGAGGGAGGATAGGGGAGGGTGGGGGGAGGGGGGAGAGATCAACCAAAGGTCTTGTGTGCATGCATATGAGCCTAACCAATGCTTAAGTTCAACAGAGGGTTGGGGCATCCAAGGGGAGGGGTGTGGGATGGGAATGGGGGGATGAGGACAAATATGTGACACCTTAATCAATAAAGAAATTTAAAAAAAAAAATCAATAAAATATTTTTAAAAAGCTTTTAAAAGAGAACATAGGAGAAAATCTAAGGGTTCATAAAAAGTTCTTACATATGATGCCAAAACCACAATCCATAAATAAATTGGACTTCATCACAATTAAAAACTTTTGTCCTGAGAAAGCCCTTGTCAACAGAATGAAAAGACAAGCTACAAACTGGGAGGAAATGATTTGCAAGTCACATATCTGACAAAGGACTCATATCTAGAATATATAAAGAATTCACAAAGCTTAATCAAAACAGTTCAATTAAAAATGAGAAAAGACATTTCACTGAAGAGGATATAGAGATAGAAAATAAGCACATAAAAAGATTTTCACCATCAGTACCATTAGGGAAATACAAATTAAAACAAGTTAATATCACTATATATCTGTCAGATGGCTAAAATCAATTTAAAAACACCAAATACTAAGGAGGATGCAGAAAAACTGGATATAATCACAAATTGCTGATGGGGAATGTAAATGTTACAGCCACTCTGGAAAACAGTTTATGAGAGTCTTTTTAAAAAATATATATCTTTATTGATTTCAGAGAGGAAGGGAGAGGGAAAGAGAGATAGGAACATCAATGATGAGAGAGAATCATTGATTGGCTGCCTTCTGCACGTCCCCCTACTGGGGCTCAAGCCCGCAACCTAGGTATGTGCCCTTTACCAGAACTGAACCTGTGACCCTTCAGTCCGCAGGCTGATGTTCTATCCACTGAGCCAAACCAGCTAGGGCTTTATGAGAGTCTTAAAAAACAAACCATACAATCCAGCAATCATACTTTTGGGCATTTATCCCAGATAAATGGAAATTTTTGTTTATACAACAACCTGTAAACCAATATTCACAGTAGTTTTATCCCTAATAGCCTCAAGCTGGAAACAATCCTGATGTCCTTCATGGATGAATAGTACAAAAACTATGGAACAACCATATCAAGGAATATGACAATTAAAAGAAATTAACTATTAGTATTGAACATTCCCCAAAACTTGGATGATTCTCCAGAGAATGATGCTCAATGAAAAAAGCCAATCCCAAAAGGATATACAGTGTATGATTACATTTCTATAACATCTTGAAAAGACATAGTTATAGTAATATACAACATAGTAGTGGTTGCCAGGCATTAAGAAAGGAGAATAAGATGGAAATGGGTGTGTTCAAAAAAGGCAACATGAGGGATACTTATGGTGATGGAACTATTCTGTATCTTGACTGTGGCGGCAGATGCATGAACCTACACATGTGATAAAATTCCATAGAGCTAAATACACACACATGAAAAAAAGTAAATTGGGGAAATCTGGACAAGATGGATTGGTTGTGTCAATATTCTGATTTTGATACTGTACTATAGTTTTGAAAGATGCTACCACTGTGGATAACTGGATAAAAAATACATGGGATCTCTCTGTATTTTTTCTTACAATCACATGTAAACCTACAATTATCTCAAAATAAGAAGTTTAATTAAAAAAATCAATTGCAGCCCAGACAGTGTGGTTCAGTGGTTGAGCACTGACCTATGAACCAGGAGGCCATGGTTCGATTCCCAGTCAGGGCCTATGCCTGGGTTGTAGGCTTGATCCCCAGTGTGGGGCATGCAGGAGGCAGCCGATCAATGAATCTCTATCATCATTGATGTTTCTGTCTCTCTCTCTCTGTCTCCTTTCCTCTCTGAAATCAATAAAATATATTTTGAAAAATCAATTGCAGTTCTACATACTAACAATGGACATGTGAAAACCAAAATTAGACACATACTATCTTGTGCAGCCACTCCAAAGAAAATGAAATAGATATAACTCTAACAAAATATGTACAGGGTGACTGAGTGAGAACAAAAAGCCCAAAGGAGTTCTTATGTGGTGATGAAATATTTTTGTATTTTGATTGTATTGGTGATTATACAAATCCTGACATGAGAAAAATCACTAGAGTAATACATATGCGCACACACAAATTAATGCAGGCTAGAAAAATGATGAATGCTGAATTAGGCTGTGGTCTAGTTAACAGTAATGTACCAAAGTCAATTTCCAAGTTTTGATACTATACTGCATCTATGGAAAATGTTACCATTGGGGAAGCTAGGTGAAAGGCACAAGGTCTTATTTGTATTATTTTTGCAACTTCCTGTCCCTAATTGTTTCAAAATCAAATGCTAAAAATAAATGAGATGAGGCTAAGGAGAGGTTTCAGAAATGATTGGAGAAAACCAGCACTGCAAATGAATTAAGCTGAATCCAGTCTAGAACAAAGGGTTTATATGTGGCTCAAGTCTATATTTCTGTGGCCCCTTTTTTCAAGTAAGTAGTATTTTCATTGAATTACACAAGTAATACTTATATACATGTAGATATGCATACATATACACAGTAAAAAGTGTTATGCTGTCCTTCCTACTGCCTTAACCAGAGTTAAACAATGTTGACTAATTTGATATATCTGCCCTGGTATTTTTTATGCATTCATACCCATGCATATTATGTCATTGATAAAATCATGATGCCACACAATAATCTAGTGTCTCTGAAACTTGTTGTTTTTCCTTGACCATGTAGGTATGACAATTGCTCAATCAGTGTACATTAATCTGCTGAGTTCTGTAAATAGTTACACAGATGCCATAGTGATGTTCACTTGTGACAGTGAACAGACATTTTGAGAGGCCCTTAATACTCAGGCCAGCCCCCCTCTTGAAAACTTGGATGAGTTCTTCCTAAATCCACTTCTTGCAGATAGAATTTTAAAAGTTATAACTATAATGAAGCGTGAGCATTTCAATAGTCATGAAAACATGGTCAAGTTTGGGTTGGATTTGGTTTAGAATAAAAATGAGATGAAACCATGAAAGGGCTTTTAAGCCCACCAGCAAGAAAAAGTCATGAAAAGGGCAAATGAAAATCTGAGAAGACCTGCAATATCCAGGGCAAAGATAGACTAAGAGGAATCCTTAGAAATCACTATGGAGTGAAAGGTAAGAGCATCGGCGCAATTCATGAATAAAGAAAAACACACATGACCCAGCAAATGTACCAGAAATGATACTTTGTGGGTTTGTTGGAACGCCATAGTGCATTGGTACTAGAGAAATAGGAATTAAACAAAAGTACGACGGGTTGGGTGGCCAGATTTTCTGTGGAGACAGTGAATGGTGGGCCTTCCATAAGGACTCCTTATACCAGTCCAGAACTTCTGCCCTCCACTCTGCTCTAGGGCTTTCCACAAAAGGAATCCCTGGGGAGCACCGCTTTCTAATTAGCTCAAGCCCTCAGGCTCTGCTCTTAAAAGCATGGGCTTGCCAACTGGGCCGTGTCCTGGGGAGGCCTTGCCAACAGGGATGGTGCCATTGGTGGGACTATATTCCCTGCAGAGGCTCTGTGGCTGCAGGCAAGAAAGGCTGATAAAAATGGAGGGCGGGGCTATGCTGGTGGCCACACCCCCGGGAGCCGGCAAAGGGGCGGGGCTGTCTGTGGGTCTCAGCGGAGGGGCAGGAGCTGCTGCAGCGTCCTCCAGAGAGCTGCTAGGGAGGAGGCTGAGTGCGGAGCCGGGCAGGAGGGCTTCCAGGGCTGGCGGGTGGCTCCAGGCCTCCTGAACACCTGCCCTTGGCTCATGCTCCTGCGGGTCCGCGGGGCCTGAGCCTGCCCGGCCCATGGCGGCATCCGCGGCTCTGTCGGTGGCGGCAGCGGCTGCGGCCCTGTCCGGTGTGGCGGTGCGACTTTCGCGCTTGGCCGCGGCCCGCGGCTCCTACGGCGCCTTCTGCAAGGGGCTCACGCGCACGCTGCTCACCTTCTTTGACCTGGCCTGGCGGCTGCGCGTGAACTTCCCCTACTTCTACATCGTGGCCTCCGTGATGTTCAACGTCCGCCTGCAGGTGCGGATCGAGTGAGCGCCTGTGGCCCCAGCGGCCCCGCAGGAGGGGGCCGCTCCCGCCCGCCCGCCCGCCCGCCCGCCCACATGGAGGACAGCCGGGCCGCCCAGGTCGCCGGGCCGCGGCGCGGAGAGGAGGAGGGGTGGCCCGGGCCCCTGGACCCTAGAGCTCCACGAGAGGACGCTGGCCACCGAGCCACCAGGGCCACCGAACCCCGAACCCAGGCGTGACCTGCGCACACGCGTTGCGGCCAGTGCAGCATTGCACAGAAACGGACAACACGGGCCCTTTCCGGAGGGCTCCGGAAAATGTTCTGACTACAGCCGACCTGTTGCCTCACGTTGGCCAAAGTGGGAAACCAGAAAGAAATGCTGCTGCAGGGACTTGCTTTGACTGGTCTCAACCAAAAAGGTAGGCTGCCAGAGAGAGGCTGCACCTGCGGGCTGGAGGGAGGCGGTTGCCATGGCATCTAAACTTCTAGGCCCCTGGGGTTGGGGAGGGGGGCGGTATGGAAGGACCCAAGGAAGCCAGCCCAGAAAGCTGTGGAGCGGAGGCAGAGTCACAGGCTCTTGGAGTCCCTTGCCATGATTCCAAATTGGGGGTGAGGGGTGGCTGTAGCTTAGGCATCTTGCATCTCACCACCCATGGAGACCTGGGTGTCCCCTCCCGCCCACAGCCAGCCCCTCCCCCACCTCTATCCCCAGAGGCCCAGGAGGTGTCACCTGAGCAAGAGGCAATGGAGGGGAATGGGCTGAGGTGGCCCATGGTACCACACTTCGCCCTCCTGGATAGGTAGCCTGGAACCCCAGGTCTGCCCCCTTCTCAGCACTCAGGCCCCCGGGCTCCCTGCAGCCCCCTGAATCCTGCCCCTGCTCTCCCTTTTGCTCCCCTCCTTCCTCTTTGAGGAAGAGTGGAAAGATGCCTTCCTCCCTAGCAGTCCCCCAGTTTTGCTCTTCTGCCATCTCCAGCCCTCCCCTTGCCACAGAATGCCATCCTTTGGCCCCGGCAACGTCCGGGAGTGCCCTGTGAACCCACAGCACCTGGGAAAATGTGGATTTCCTTGAGCCAGAGGCAGGTTTCAGGCTGGGGTGGGGAGAGCAGATGGAGAAGGGGCTTGTAGAGAAGGCAACACGTGGAGAACTGGGGCCCTCTCTGGGTAGGGAGGCAACTCTCAAGTCTCCATTTCTTTGTTTCAGGAACCAGTGTTTGTAGCCAGTGACTCGCCCCTTCTACAGCCTCATCAAGAGTCAAATCTGTGCCCAAGGACCCCCTGCCCCTGGAGCTTCCTGGTAGCAGCTGAGTGAAGGGCCTGGCTGAGGAGGAGATGAAGGGCCTGCCAGGCAGAGGCCCGAGGTATGGGGCAGCCCAGAGGTCTGGTTCTGGCATGGGGCAGCCCAGAGGTCTGGTTCTGGCATGGGGCAGCCCAGAGGTCTGGTTCTGGCATGGGGAAGGACAGGACGATGTCACTCCTAGCACACCAAGAGGGTGTTCTATTCTCTCTACCTGCTGACATGGGAAACTGGGGTTCTGGGAGGGGGCTCACATTTGCCCTTGTCACACAGATCAGAAGTGGTGGAGCTAAATCTTCCCTAAGGCCTGCACTTCCCCACCTGCACCCCAGGCTTCTGGAAGACCTGGCCCAGTGGGATGGGGCCGGTGATCACAGGCTCCCAGGGGAGCTAGGAGAGAGAGGTTCCGGGTGGGGAATGGGGGAACTAGCTTTCCTTGGAGTGGTATGGGTGGTCACAGGAAACACCAGGAGGACAGTCTGAGCTGAGATGGGCACTAGAGAGATGAGTCCAAGGATCCCCTGGGCAGCTAAGGCCCTCACCCACAGAGCCAGGTCTTCCCCCCACACACACACCCCAGGCTTAACCAAGGGCTCCTCGACAGTTGGGCACAAGCCTCTCAGTTTGGGTGGGGGAGGTGGGGGTAGCTCCTGGGGACATGATGTGACCAGAGGGTAAAGGATGAACTGGGGGTGGGTGGGGACAGGGAACCATGCACGACCCATCTCTCTGTCCCAGGCTCGGATCCCCCACACCCAGGATCACACAGGAGACTCTCCTCCAGATGGGCTTGGATTGGTCCTGGAGGCCCGGGCTGTGCTGCTGACTGGTGTACCAGCATGGCCAGGAACAGCCCAGAGGGGAGCCAGGAGAGGCCCTGGCCCTCACCACCCACCCCCGGTCCCACATCTGCTCTGACACCGGTTGCTGTCAGCCCAAGTACTCAAGAGTTCCTGAGACTGAAAACCACAGTAGTGTGGTCAGCCCCAGGGACGGAGTGGCCCAGTCTCACCACATCTGCCCTTCTCAGCTGCCCAGATGGAGCCTGGGGCCTGGGTGAAGTACTCCTCCTGCCTCACCATAAGACTGGGGACCAAGGCTCCCACGTGCTCCCTGCAGCTTCCCACTAACAGGGCCTGATGGCTTCCTTCCTTGTGCCAAGTCACCTGGGAGCCCCTGGTCCTGGTGGCCCCTCCACCCCAACCCTGTCCAACCAGGACCACTTCCGGGAGCCTGCCAGCCTGCCTGCCAACTCCACCCGTCGATCTCTGGGGACCGCCTCAGAAAAAGGAGAGCAACACGGGCTGTATAAGATGGGAGGAGGACCAGGGGCCTCCTTGGGGATGATACACAGATGTGCCCCTTTCAAGCCCAGGTCTCACCTCTGGGTGACTCGATCCTCAGCTCCAGCCTCTTCCTGGGCTGGCCCGGGAGGAAGAAGACCTGAGAATGGCATGAGGGAGGCTCCTCACTGAACGTGTGCTGGTGTCCCACAGGGAGAAATACGTCTCTGAACCTCAGGGTGCCCTGGCCTCATAGACCTGCTCCCCTGCCAGGAAGCTCTTCCCACCCAGGGGGACACGGGAGTCCTCTGTGGCTCTGGCTGTGGCTGTCTTTGCTCAAAGGGAATGGCTGGGGAAGGGGCCAGCCACCAGTCCTTAGCCTGTTCCTGCGCCGCTTTTCTTACCATTTTGGCCTTGAGTAGTGTGAGCTGCTTCTGCTTTCCCACCGCCCCCAACCCCACTGGGTCCTGGCTGCTTGACTGGCTCTCAGTGCACTTTACTTATTAGCCGTCTGTTTTCCAGGCGGAAATTCTACACAATCAGACACCAACCTGAATAAGACGACTCAGTTTTCTGTGTGTGTTCACTCTGTACTGGTCAGAAATGTTCTTGTTTCTGGTGTTGTTAAAACTTGTTGTCTAAGTTATTAAAAAGTTCTTAAGTTCAATAAAGTAAATAAAACTGGAGGGCTCCTGTTTCTGGTGTGGTGCAATAGCCTTGGAGGACAGAGGGGTCAGTGGTGAGATCACCACTGATGCCCAGGAGCTGGAGAAGGGAGCTGCAGGTGGGTAGGGCCTCCTCAAGAGACGCTGGAGTGGTATGGGCGGTCACCCACTGGCCCTGGACCATTGCCCCCATGAGGGGAAGGCAGCAGCATAGGCCTGGCCCCGCGGGTGGCAATTGTCCCACTCACAACCTTGTTTGAAGAGACTAATACCTAAGTCTCAGCTTCATTTTAGAGCCTGGTGTAACAAGGTGCTTAATTAAATTGAACCCCAAGGGTGGGAAGAGGGAAGTGAGGTGAAATTGTCTGTCTGCTGATCATTGTGTTTCACCAGAAGCCCCTCTGCAGCAGCAGGTGGCAAGGTCCCCATCGCCTCCCTGCCGGCCACATGGGTGCAGAGTTTTGGTGGAGATAAATCACAAAAAAAGAAGCTTCCCTTCCCCCCACCTTAGATCCCAACTCCCATCGGAGCTCCACTCCCAGTGCCTCCCCAGAGAAGCCAGGCCAGGGGTGCTGCCTTCTGAGGCTGCTGCAGGGGAGAGGGTGGCAGGTGGGCAGAGGGCTGAGTGCAGGAGGCCTGGGGAGGAACACAGCAGCCAGGAGAGAGAAAAGCAAGTCCACAGGCTGCAGAAGGAAGGCGCCTTGAGGACGCAGGATTGTGGTGACAAGGAGGAGCACAGGCTGGGGAAGGGCCCTGGGTGCACCCCTCATCTGTCACCAAGATCTCCCCAGGGGCCAAAGCATCCTGATAGGACAGACCCTTTCAGCATCTGCCACCACAGGAAGGAAGGACCCAAGTGCCCTGAGCTTCCCACCCTTTGTCCAGATGGTCCAGTCCAGTCCCTGATGGTCTCACACCCACTCCAGGGATCATGTGGCCTTGGCACACCACGATGGGAGACGATCAGAACAGAGCTCCAAGGCCCTCTGAAGAGGGAGGACCACCGTTCCCAGCTAGGCACACCCTGTTCTGGTTAAGACCTGTGCCCTGGCCCAGCTGGCATGGCTACCTATGAACCAGGAGGTCACAGTTTGATTCCCAGTCAGGGCACATGCCCAGGTTGCAGGCTCAATCCCCAGTGGGGGGGTGTGTGTGTGCAGGACACAGCCGATCAATGATTCTCTTTCATCATTGATGTTACTATTTCTCTCTCCCTCTCCCTCTCTGAAATTGATATAAATATATATATATTTTAAAAAGACCTGTGCTCTGAGCCCAGCTCCTCCTGTGTAGGAATTCAAGGGGATGTTGTCCTGTCAACATTTGTCCTCAGGCCTTATCATCATGAGAAGAGAAAAACAGATGAAGGGAACTGGCGTGTAATGAGAACCTACTGAACCCCTGGCACTGTGATGGGTGGTTTGCTGCCATCATCCTATATAATAAAAGGGTAATATGCAAATCGACCGAATGGTGGAATGACAGATCACTATGATGCACACTGACCACCAGGGGGCAGACGCTCAATGCAGGAGCTGCCCCCTGGTGATCAGTGAGCTCCCACAGGGGGAGCGCTGCTCAGCCAGAGGCTGGGCTCACGGCTGGCAAGCGCAGTGGCAGTGGCGGGAGCCTTTCCCACCTCCACAGCAGTACTAAGGATGTCCAACTGCTGGCTTAGGCTGGCCCCCCGGGGAGCAGGCCTAAGTCATCAGTTGGACATCCCCCAAGAGCTCCCGGACTGTGAGAGGGTGGAGTCCAGGCTGAAGGATCCCCGCCCCCGAGTGAATGAATTTCATGCACTAGGCTTCTAGTCTATATATATAAAAGCCTAAGTGACCGGATAACCGGCCAGTAGCTATGATGCGTACTGACCACCAGGGGGCAGACGCTCAATGCAAGAGATGACCCCTGGTGGTCAGTGGGCTACCACAGCGGGAGCGCCACTCAGCTGACAGACAGATGCCAGACACAGGGCTGACTGCTGGTGAGCCTGTCCCAGGGACACTCGCGTGTGTGCCCGAATTGCGGTGGCAGGTGCGGCAGGGCTAGGATGAGCAGGAGCAGTGGGGCACCCAGCCCAGGCTTGGGCTCTTCCCAGGCCACCTACCACTTCATGCACTACTTCACGTTGTGTGAGATCAATGAGGACAGTGGGCTGGAACTTGATGAGTGGGTAAGGCCAGGCTGTGGCATTGTGGAGGTCCACTGATCCCCACAGGCCAGGCCGAGCGACCCCACTGGTGCATGACCAGGTCTCTAGTTTTATTATAATTCCACATCCATCTGCTGGCGGAGGTCATTGGGCGGATGTGACCACCAGTTGACTCTTGAGCTGGACCTGGACAATTAGGCCCTTTACCCTCACCCTTGTCCTTGGATTGTACATTCTGCCCACCATTCCCATAGGCAGAGCTGTTTCAAAGACAGAGCCTTGAGAGAGTAAGGTGTTGAGACCATCTGGACGATAGAGTGACTGAACCAGTTAGGGAATCTATACAAACTTTAAGATTCTCACAATCACTCAACAAGCCTCAAATGTTAGTTCCCTAGCTTATTTAACCTGGCCCCCACCAATCTGACTGGTCTGTCTCTATTCACTCTCCCCTTGTCCTCCATATTCCTTGAGGTTGGGGGATGCATAAAATTATGACTATATATCTTTCTAATAGATATATTTTATCAGTATAAACAGCCCCTCATGGACATGCTTAATGCATGATTCTTTGATTTGTTTTGTTGGAAAATGAAAATGCTATTTACTCAACCATTTCTCCAAGGATTCCTGGTCCTTCTTATTGGAGAACATCCTGTTTAAAAGCAAAGATCTTATTTCTGTATCTGGCAAAAACCTGACCAAATCCAACACCCATCCATGATAACAATTTCCAACACATTTAGAACAGAAGGGAATTTCCTAAACCCGATAGTGTCTCCATAAACTTACATTGCACATAATACTTACTGGTGAAAATGAATGTTTTCCTTAATATTGGCAATAATGCAAGATGTCAACTTTTGCCTATTCATTTCAAAATTGTACTGGAGTGTCTAGCCAGTGGGACAACCCCCCACCAAGACCACCCCATCCCAACAAAATAAAACCATCCTGATTGGAAAGAAAGATCTAAAACTATCTTTATTCACAGATGACATGATCCTATATGGAGAAATTGCCAAGAAATGACAAACTTCTTTTGTGATGTATGCAGTGAAGGGTGGATACAGCCTCTCAGTGTCTGCTCATACTCAGTTATATCTCCCTTGGAAAGCAGCCTGTGTCCACCCCAATATCAGAAACACTGCAGGAGGAGGAGGAGGCACTTCGTGTCCCCAGCTTGCCCACACAGTCCCCTATTGGGAAAGCAGACCAATCTCAACAGCGTAAGTGCCCTGTGTCTGTGTGGAGAAGCAAGTGTCCTGGGCTGGAGAGAGCTCCCCAAAGAGTAGGGGGAGGGGGGAGGAGAGAAAAGCATTGTGCCCACAACAGCTCTATATTCATTGACCCACCTATTTAGTTTTAGGCATTCGCAAAAGGAAAGATGAGGCCGTCCCAGCAACCAGAGGACGGAAAAGCAGCAAACGAATCATAAACTGGAAGAGCCAGGGCCAGCCTTTTCGAAAAGCATACATAAGCTCAGGGGACAGAAGTTATGTCTCCCAGAGGTACCTGTGACAGTGGAGCAAGTGGGCCTCCGCTCAGTGCGGAGGGGGCAGGGTAACTGATGCAAGAATACACAATGACTGCCCAGGCCCCCCATCCCACTGCAGCGCCATACACAGGAGAGAGCAGATTTTCTCTCTCTCGTGTGTTGAGCCCCTCAGAGGCCCCAGCAGGACTCACACAGCTCCTGTAAGAGCAGAGCTAAGGAGGCCCCCTGGACACGAGAGGGACTGAACACATAAAGCCAGGGGAGGAGTGTCCATGACAAAACATGTGGCCCCAAAACTGTGATGGCAGCAGGGCAGCCAAGTGAATATTCATGAACAGAGTAGAGGGGAGGTTTCGAATATCGAGTCAGGAGAAGAGTATAAGGCACTGCTCCAGATCGTCAAGAAGAGAGCAGAACGGACAGCAGTCCTCTCCAGCTCAGAGAGAAGATCAGCAGCATGAAATAGAAGATTCCAGCCGTGTTTCTATCCTTTGAGGGTACCGCTGTAACAGAGATTAATAGGATGTGTAGAAAGCAGAGCATTATTCTTCATCTTTGATCTGATATTCAGTTGGAGATCAGGGGCAAGTGTTCATCTCTGCATCTGGATTTTTCTCAGCACCACCGCCAGACACACACCTTTCATCAGGCCAGTTGGAATAGACACAAAACTCCTGATGGCAATTTTCTGCTGTGGATCAGGCCTTTTTCATATATATATATATGTAACTGATTTCAGAGAGCAAGGGAGAGGGAGAGGTAGAAACATCAATGATGAGAGAGAACCATTGATTGCTGCCTCCTGAACGCCCCACACTGGGGATCCAGCCTGCAACCTCCTGTCGCGGAATTGAACCGTGACCTCCTGGTTCATAGATTGATGCTCAACCACTGAGCCATGCCAGCCGGGCCTGTCTTGTATTTTTGATTCACCGGTGGGCCTCTTCCACAGATGAACTTCTCTCCTGGCCTTACAACGCTTGCCCCACCCCTGTGATATTGGAAGCTCAAAAGGTAGCCCCACCCCCATCCCATTAGTTCCAGAACAAGCCTAGGTCTCAGTTCTTTCCCCACTAGGCTGGATCAGACAGAGAGCGGGGATCTCTAGTGAATGGTAGGGTCATGTAGGACTGGTGTGCCACTCTCCCAGTGCCTGCCTAGTAAGAAACAGGAGTGATAGCACTCTTTAGGAAAAGAACAAAAGAGCTTTTGTGCCCCCCCAGCAGGCTTGTTCACACTACCCTTGGGCTTGACTCTGAGCTCTGACCCTGGAGCCTTCTCCTTGGACACGGGATGTCCTGGGCTTCTGGACACATCAGTGCTACCCCTACATAAATACCTGCTCCCTCTGGACCCAACCCTATACCGTCCCACATTCCCAGCAGTCCCAGCAGGCTTCCCCCAGTTCCTCCCAGGAAGAAGATCAGAATGGGCAAGTAGGACCAAGGCAATGGAAAGAGAGCCCTGAGGGGACCAAAGTCACTCCACGGGACATTCCAGCTATTACCTGGATGTAGAGCAGCGATTGAGTCCCTCCAGCAGGGCGATCAGACCCTCAGGAAACACTGGGTCTGGCCTCTACAGCCCAGAGTCCTGCTTAAGTACAGGTTTCACCAACCCAGAGGCTGATGTTTCTGTGAGCAGAAGAGGGTGCTACTGGCCTAGCCCTGCCTCCACAGGCCCTACACCTGGAAGAGGCCCTTACTTTTGGTTGGCCATGATGCACCAGGTTTTTCCTGGCATCTGGGTGTTTGGCACACAGTCTTAGGACCTCAGCCCTCGGGGCCTGCACCCCCAAAGGATGCCTAGGTGCTGCTCTCCCTGGCTGTCTCCTGGCTCGGCCCACCCTTAGAGCAGGATCAAGGTCCGTCTCCTCAGACCTCACCCCAGCATCTGCACCCATCCATCCTTCTATGAGCAGCCCCCAGCCCCAAAACAGCAGGCTGCCATCTGCTGTCCCTCCCTCAGCCTCATCCTCTGGTCTCAACCTGGCCTCTTCCACTGCCTAACCCCTCCTCCTGCCTCCTGCCTCCTGCTCTGCTCCCAAATTTCCACAACCCTGAGCCCAGGGCTCACTCAACATCCCAGCATCTGGACCCAGAGGCAGTCTCTTTCCTCCCGTCTAGTGTTTCTGGTGCCTCTAGGCCTCCTGCTTGGCACCCACATTTGTCCTGGACCTGAGGCTGCTTGCGAGTCTGCGTACTGAACAGCACTCAGCTCCCTGTTCCCTGAGACCTCTTCCCCAGTCCACCATGGAGGCCCATTCTGGTCCCTTGGCTGCCCTTCCCACCCACCCAGTCAGAAACAGGATGCCTAGACAGTGTCTGCCCATAGAGGCCACAGAGCAGGTCCCTCCCTCTCTGGCCAGACAGCTCACGGAGGCCCATGACTGAGCTGTTTCATCTCCCCAAACAGCAGGCCGCCATGGCCCACGGCCTGCCCAAGGCAGTGAGACTACCAGTCAAAAGTCCCCAGGCTTGCTTCCCGCCCCCACCCTCACCCCCCACACAGGCATAATGCACCAGATTGGCTGCCTGGCTGACAAGGGCAGATGCCCCTGACCGCACACCAGTCACTGTTGCCATCTCTAGGCTCTGTCCCACCTAGGCCACCTGCACCTGGAACCATGTTGGACCTGGGGCCCTCTCCCACTTCTGCAGAGCAGTCCCCAAGGCCACACCAGTCCCTTTTCCCTTGTCCTGCCACCGCCCTTTCTCAGAAGCCTCCCTCTGTGACCACAAGGACAACCCTCCCTGACTCTGGTCGCCACAGAGTCCAGCTACAACAACCGCTGCTGCTCTTCCACCAACAACACTCCCTTCCACAGAAACCAGGAGTCTAGCCCATAAACCCCACCTTCCCCTCCCCCGCTCCCGCTTCCCCATGTACCAATGCATGCCATAGTCCCTGGGTGGCTCATTAAAGTTTAAACGGGATCCATGCTCCCAGGAAAGGCCTTCAGGACACCGTACAAATAGGCTCACTGTGACAACCACAGGGCCTCAGTGGAGGCAAAAATCCTTGGCTGTTCACTTGGTAACATATATTTCCTGGACCCCTCTCCATGCCCGACCCATGGTGGGCCCTGGGCACAGACCCCCCTCCCCCAGTGGACCAGTTAGAGAATCCTACAGAGAATATGTGAGTGCTCAGCAATTGCGAGGATTGTATGAGGGCTCAGCCAGGAGGAATGTATCCCCCAAACCCAGGAAGTAACCTGGGGTGTGGGTTAACTCAAAACAACCAAACTGCCCAAAATAACACAATCAGAAGTGGACTTCACAGTTCCCAGAGACTGGCACCCAGAGAATGTTTTAAAAATTGTGTTATTAAAAAAAAAATAAAGGCAGGGGGTGAGGGTGGGAAATGTGACAAGAATGCCAATGGATGCACCTGACACAATGGGAAGGTAATTCTATTGAAATTCCAAAAGTGCATTCAGTGCAACTTTTCTGGAAGGCCTTTTCTAAATAAAGCACTTCCCAGGTGAAGCCCATAGCCGATCTGAGCGCTTTGTAAAGCACATTTTATTCCAATGTGATGCAACATCTTGCTCCAGAGCCTGTGTGGTGTTTCCATCCTCCACTTCCTACTTCCCTCTATGGCAGGTTCTTTCCCCCAGGAGTGCAGAAGGCAGAGTGCCAGTCTGAGAGTTCCAGCTCCATGGCTCACCAGCTATGGGGACATGGGCGTGTCACGGCCATCCTCTGCACCTGTTTCCCCATGTGCCCCACAGACACAGTGATGCAGGCCCCAGGGGAGTAACGTCACAGTCGAGGCAATGTTTTGAGAAGAGTAGACTCATTTCTCTTCTGTTTCTAGTTTCTCATGTTCTATGACCTCACCATCACAGCAAGTCTCCATACACATGCCACCTGTGAGTTACTGCAGTTCAAACATGTGCTGCTGGGCCAGCTTTTCCCCAATGTCAAATTTAATTTTAAAAAAAATCAGACCCTATCACCCCGAGAATCAAATGAAATTGCTAAAGCAGAGGCTCTACAACCACACGCTGACTTCACTCCCCCACTCTCTTCCTATGCCCAAGGACCTTCCTTCTCTTTCTTCTCTTCTCTTTACCAACACCTGCTGTGCCCAGGTGACTGGGGCTCTGAACTGTAGCCTTAGCAACACCCACCTGGGCTTTCTGATGTAGTTCAAGGAAACAGCCAGTAAGTGGCGACGCTCCACTGGCTGAGGCCAGACTGGGGCTGTGGGAAGGGACCTTTCACCCCTCTTAGACAGTCAGCTTCCTGTAAGTGATTGAAGCACGAGAAGGAGAGATATACGTTTTCAAAAGTTATACGTGGTGCGAGCTCTTGAACAAATAAGAACCTCTCACCTGAGTATGTGTTTCTGATTTCTACGCATGTTACAGCAGTGATTTGCAGATACAACCTGGGAGAAGGACCCCTCCATAAGTCAGGGTCCTTTCAGAACACCAGTAATACTGGGAGATGGTCAGTCCCATCTTTCAACTTGGAAAAATGCGGTTTCAGCGGGCTTGGGAGAGGGAAACAGCTGTGGTTGAACCCTGGCTCTCCAGGTCATGAGCAGGGTGACCATGGCCAGGTCCCACAGACTGTCTGAGCTTCACTTTCTTCACGTGCAGAATGATTAGTACTTGAGAGGTTCTGTGAGGAATCGGTGAAATAGTGCACATCGCTCAGTGAACACTGAGCTCGGTGCCTGACACGCGGGAGGTGTCAGTGAAGGAGGACTAGTCTTTGTGAGCTATTAGCCTTATTCATCATCGGAGCTGTTCAGTCTCAGGGACATCCAAAGACAGCACTGAGTCCGTGTCAAGGGTCAAGGGCAAAAACATCGTCGTGAGACACAGCAGCTCTACCACTTGACAAGGACTGTGGGAGCACCCCTTGGCCTCTCTGAGCCCCAGCTTCCTGACTGGTAAAATTAGCTTGTGCACCTCAAGGGACGTCATGGCAATCAAATGCCACTCTGTGTGTGTGGAAGTGCTTGGCACTTGGAAGGGCTCCATAGGTGGCAGCTGCTGAGGCACTCTGCCAAACAGGAACACCAACAGCCCCAGCTCCCCACTCCCACCCCACCCCCACCCACCCCGTGGAAACCACTCATTCCTTCCGCCTTCACCTTCTCTGAGCCTTAATAATCTGTTTCTCACAAGCTCTCACCCTCAGTTGCACAGATCAGGTAGCAGATATTGGGCGGTGGCTGGGAAGGCGGGGGGAGGCGGGGGGAGGGGGCGGGACAGTGACATAAAACAGGACATTCTATCCGTCAACATTTTTCTCAATTTGGAAAAGACAGTCACTCCATGACTTTGATGATTGTACTACAGCTTAAATCCACACTGAGCCTCCCCGAAGCTCCCAGCCTTCCTCTGCTGGCCCCCAGCTTTGCTGGAAACACACAGCCTCTTAGTGTGCCTGAACCTTTGGCCTCCCGCAGCCACAGAGCAAGCTTCTTGGTACTGACTCTCCAGGAGGGTGCCTCTGGGAAGAAAAGTGAAGGACAAGAGGCAGGCCACATTCCTGCCCCTCACTCTGTACTGTTTTCTGCCTCCACCCACCTCTCCCTGTGCTTTTCCATCACTGTGTCTTCCAAGGAGCATAAGGATTTGCTCAGCCTCTCAGGCCACAGAGGGCTTAAACTGCAAAGTCGGCCACATTTTCTCCCCCTCTGGAACCCACACTATTCTGAGTCACCTGGGGCTCCTGAGGTCTTTGTGTCTCCACTACCCTGTTAAAATACACCTATCCTGGGATCCCTTTCCTTTAAGAATACCGTCTGCTTACTAATTCATATTGGTGGTTTATTTTGACCACTATAGTTCTCAGTCATGAAAGTTGATTGGCACTCTAGTTTGTAGCTCAGTTTCTGGTGAGTTTGCCTCAATTCTTGACTTTTGCAAGAATGAGTTTTTTACCTTGCAAGGCCGAGGTCTAGCCCTTCAACATGGTAACCAAGCAGGTTTCGATCATCGATCTAACTGCCTATGGCACTCTCAAATGTTCAAACTTGAAATGTTCCAAGTTGAACTTGCCTTTTTTAAAAACAACAACAACAAAAAACCACAAACAAACAAAAAACCCTTCTTTTCTTCCTTGGTTCCCTACCTTGGGTGGAGTCCCCTGCCCTTCCAAAATCAGGCGTCATCTCTGAGACTGCTGTGTCCTTCTCTCCCACGTTGTATCCAGTTAGTAACACTCCACTTCCTGTGGTTTCTGGAATCCATCCCCTGCTTTCCATACCCACCAGCCTTGCCTTGGTTTAAATACAAATGGTTTTGGTGGTGGGGGGAGGGGTTGGAAGGGGGAGGGGTAAAGGGAGGGGAAATGGGAGATATCTGTAATACTATCAACAATAAAACATATATTTAAAATGAAAAAAATATATATATAAATGGTTTTCCCCTTGGCTCTTCTCTACAAGATTCCTGTCACTGTCTATCTGTTCCCAGGTTTTCAGCCCCGCCCCCCACCAATGCCAAATTCACCCTCCTCATTGGGATAATGTGATCTATGGAAAACATAGATATGGCCAGAACACTCACCTCCCAAACATCTTCCAACAAATCTCAAAGTTTAGGATTGGGCCACATCTCCAGAGCCTCTGACCCTTTTTCCCGGAACCCAGTTTCCAATGCGCAGTGTGTACTGTGAGGCTTGTGTTTTCCTGCCCTCCAGAGAATCACAAGCTTCATGTTCAGGAGGACCTGAATTTGCGGTTGCTCTCCGAGGCAGATTGCATTTCACAAACATCGTGGAAACATTCAAAAGCATGGAAATGAATAAGTCATGCAGAGACACTGCATGCCCCATCATACATCTACATTGAGTATCAACCCATAGTTCAATTGGGCTTGATTTCTGCCCCCTCGTCTTTCCTACGACCACGGGATTATTTTAAAATCAATCCCATGCATGCTATATGAGTATGTATAGGACATTGTGTTCAAAAGGAAGACCAGAAAGCCTTACAAATGGCTCTCAGATATGTTGTATTCATCCATTTTGTTGGCTTGTAAAATACTTCAGGCATCCCCAAAGCCAGGACTGGGCTGCTGGGGTGGCTGATGCGGGGATAATTTTTTGAGTTCCTAGGTATGTGAAAGGTATCCAGCCCTATGGGAGAAGAAACCTTTGCAGGTGAGTCCAGGTGTGAGGCAAGGAAGTGTACCAGGCAGTGTGATGCCCTGCAGTGCATATCAGGTCACTGTATGCAGCCTATGGCAAGTCACAAGATGAGCCTCTTCCAGATGTATACTAGTGTGCTGGAGGAAGCCCATACTCTCTTCACCTTTTCACCACCTCCCTTGGATATTCAATACTAGGCCCTGCTACTTGGAGACTGGATGCCCCATCATGAGATACCAGGTCCCCCAAGCTGCCCTCCCCAACTAGTGATTCCTGAGGTTTAACCCTTTGTTAAGGAAGGAAAGGGAATTGATAAATAAGTAACTCCCTATGAGAAGTGACACCTTGTGCCACTACATGAAAGCCACAGATACACCTTTGAGGGTTGTAGGTGTGTTCAGGGAAACCTCCTGACCCTGCTAATGGTAAAGCAGAGGTAGGGTGGCTGGTATGGTCTTACAGAAGACCGCATAAGTCCAGGACCAGAACTGGAAACAGTGGGCACATGGCTAAATCCTGTTTAAACTGATATCAGAAACTTAGTCCCTTCACTCTTATGTTTCTCATTATACCACAGTGCCTGGCTTTATAAAATCTTTGTCAAGGCAGAATCAAAATAGGTACGTCAGCCCTGGCCAGGTGGCTCGGTTGGTTGGAGCGTCATCTCATATACCAAAAGTTTGTAGGTTCCATCCCCGGTAGGGCACATACCTAGGTTGCCGGAGCCCATACCAGAGGCAAACAATCCATGTTTCTCTCTCTCTCTCTCTCTCTCTCTCTTTCTCTCTCTCTCTGACTCTCTCTCTGCCTCTCTGTCTCTCTCTCTGTCTCTCTCTCTCTGTTTCTCTCTCTCTCTCTCTCTCTCTCTCTCTCTCTCTCCCTCTCTCTCTTTCTCTCTTCCAAACCAATACACATATCCTTGGGTGAGGGTAAAAATCAAATAGGTAAGTCACAGGGCTACTTCCGACATGGCAATGAGCAGAGCTTCACAGACCCACTCCTACTCCCGAGTGAAACTGATGAAAATTATTTCAAAATCAGCCATTTAAAATCTCCCTAATGATGATGAGGGAACAAATAGAGTGAGCAAAAAAACATTTATTTAAGAAAGCCTACGCTGAAGAGCAATTTTAAAAATCTACCGAAATAAAACTCAGCCTTTGTATGACCCCCCCCCCCCAAAAAAAAAAAGAAAAAAAGAAAGTCTACTAAAACACTAGTTCTCAATGGATTTGACCTGATTTGCCTTTGGAGGGCTGTGACTTTGGGTTTGTCTTTGCCTTTTGGTTGTTTTCCTTGTTTACAATGTGTGAATTTGTGCTTACACAAAGGTCTTGGAATCTTATATGCGGAAAGATATGAAAACATATATGTCCTGTATTTGTATCCTACAGGGTGAAGGCGGTAGTCACAGGCTGACTGGTTTGTCTAGCAGGCGCCTTTTCTCTGAGAACTTGCCACTGCACTGACACCCTTCTCTTGCTTGTGTGACTGAGTCCCCTGCTTTAGCTACTTGGTATGATACTTGTGGCTTCACCCTAGTTGAGCCAATATTAGTCTTTGTTCTATTAATTTTTGAGTATTGAACTAGACCCCAAGACTGATTGGTTTCCTGCTAAATCTCTTTAAAGCTATTGCTTGAGGTAATTTTACTTGAGAGACCTGCTGTTGATTTCACCCTTGTTCCTGCCCTGTGACACTTGTTTGTTGCTTTGGTTTCTAGGATTTTGTAAAGTACTCGTGGTCTTGTAAGCAAATTTGCTTGTTGGAGAAGCTCCCGCTTGCAGATTTTTATTATTTGCCTGTATACAAGTGTACTCAAGGAAGCTGGTGGTTCTGCCATCAAGGGTGTACCAGGGCGGAGCTCTGAACTCTGTAATCTGGGGCATTGATGTCAGGGGCTTGGTGGCAGGGTGAGTGATCGCCGGGCCTGGATTGAAGATCTTCCCTTGCTAAGGTAAGAAAGGTAGGAGATAGTCTAACACTTTCCTATGTAAACGATCCTTTTGGCCACTACATGAAGATGACTAATACATACCTGGATATTGTGATGGGGCATCTCCTGTTCCTGCTACAGTAAGACCAGCATGGTTCTGCAGAACATCTTTCCAGAAGTCATGAGGAGCAAAACTGAAAGCAGTGAGCATGCAGTTAATTCCTAGTCAAGCCTGCATTAGAGTCTTGGTCCCTTAAGTCTGAAGTGTTTCTCATTGTACAACACTTCCTGGTCTTATAAAGCATTAGTAAGGGCAGAATCCAGAAAGGCAGGCCAGTGAACGATTATTTGTCGCGTTGTCCCTTAAACGTATCAATACAGTAGGCCTAAAAAAAAAAAAAGATTCTATAAAAACAAAATACGGTAGGTCTTATCCACAGGGGATATGTTCCAAGACCCTCAGTGGATGCCTAAAATATATATAATCTCCCCACACACATATATGCACTTTATAGCTTCTCTTTGGCATATCCGAATTGCCAGCATCTTGTTCTTTGGGGCCATTATTAAGTAAAATTAAGGTTTCTTGAACACAAGCACTGTGATTCCCTGATAGTTGATCTGATAACTGAGAGGGCTACTAAGTGACTAATGGTGTGGGGAAGTGTAGCATTTCCAGCGTAGATAGGCTGGACAAAGGGATGATTCATATCCTGGGAGGGATGGAGTGGGACATGAATTATTTATTTCTGGAATTTAACATGTTTCATTTAACATGTTCAGACCACAGTTGACCGTGGATAACTGAAATGGCAGAAAGGGAGACCACAGATAAAGGTGGACTGCTGTACATTTTCCACTACTTGTATAAAATTTCCAATTAACTAAAATTGTAGACCTCTGTACAGCTTAGCATGGTTTAAACACACATCAGATGAGCTTATCATGGTGGTCATGAAAATCTCCCCCACGAGAAATGAGAAAAATATTGTGATAGTCTGTCCTGCCTGAAGGTGGGCCACGCTGGGTGGTTGGGCATGCGTCTCTCCCTGGGATTTCATGAAGATCCTGGGCCGCAGGTGTCAGCAACTCTGTTGTTGCCATCCAGTTTAGAGGGGCCCAAGTTTAGAGGGTTTCCTCAGTATGCAGAGTTCAAAAAACCTCCTATGGTTCCCCCATAGCAGTTAGAACTTTATCTATATCCCTATTATTAAGCTCTGTGTGTTAAGAATTAGTCACCAGTAGGCCACGAGCTACTCCCACCCAGCTATATACCTCACCCTACCACCCAACCAGTATACTGTCCCCTCAGTGTGTGTCCCTCTCTCCAGTGATTGTCAGAAATGCTGTTCTGGGTGCTGAGCAGTTTGTAAGGGACTGGAGAGTTAGATGAGCAGACGGTCAGTGACATTTAGGGTATTATTACTAACCAGACTGTATTTCAGCACTGGCACAGTCACAGGTGTCAACAGATGGTCTTCCTAAGCTTGTGATTAGAATCCAGTAATGAATCTTTGTCACAACTCAGATGTGACTTGGATGCCTGGCTCCACTGGCTGCCCAGCCAAGTGTATGGTGTCTTCCCTCAGCTGTTGTAGATTCTCTGGGCTGTCACCATCCACAAGCCAGGGGGTACTTAGGGCTGCTTTACCTGCCACCCTAATGCCCCCAGAGAGATTTTGAGTAGCGGCCTGGAGAGAGGCTTCTGGGGAAAGAGACATTATGGGTTTGTGTGAATGTGCGTGGGGGCGGGGCGGGGGGAAGGGGTGTTAAACACCCTCAAAGGAAAGGTAGGACCTGCAGGGCAAGAACTGAGAGAAAGCCTTGGGAGACTCAGGGGACTCCCATCTGTTTTCTGATTTGGGATCAGCAAGTACAAACACACCAACACACACATATATGAACATACAAACAAGCAAGTAAAACAGGGAGGTTGGATGTTGGCTCGTGACAACTGAGACAATCATAGGGGTCACCTCATGTGTGTTTGTTTTCCTTCACTCTTAAGGAACACTACCCTGACTGCTGGGTGTCCAATGTCAGAAATCTGTTGTTCCATATATGTTGAATGTTTTGTTTAACTTGTGAATAATTCAGGTAGGTGCACAACAGATATTTTGCACTTGAAAGGTCATGGGGACACCAGGCACTGTTGCAACTCAAGGAAGTGGAGGCAAATTTGCTGTCACCCTATTGGTTTGGGGCAGAAGCTGGCTCTGTAGCTAATCTAACTCTAGCTGCATCTCCTCCATCAGCTTCTCCAACTCGGGAGGAAGCATGTGCACCCCCTGGGGCAGCGCCTCCATCCATACCTCCTCTATGTACCCACAGAGGGGAAATGAGCATCTTTAAGATGTTGTGCTATCCTATCTCAGACCTGTGTATGCATTTCTGTTTGCGCGAGTCTTCTTTAGCATTGAAAATGTTTTTTAAGTGTCTTTCACGGTTTTTCAAATATATTCCTATTTCTTTTTACTTGCTTTTCTGAGTTGAGTCATTAACACCATTATCTATTATAACTGGTTATTTTCTGCATATATAAAAGGTTGTGAAGGATTTGTATTAATTTTGTACTCAGCCAACAAATGAATTCAGATATAACCTTTAATAGTTAGATTCCCCTCCTTCAATTGGTCAGTTCCCTAGTCGTTCCTTTCCTTTATTCTTCAATATGGAAATGAATAATGTCATGGTTGGAAAGCATCCAACAGCTCTTACTTTTGACTTTCCGTTTCTATACTGATAATCCTGTCGAGTCCAAGAAAGAAGATACCCACTAAGAAGGGCTCCTGGTGGCTAACTGGGCTCAAATTAAAAACAAAACCCAAAACAGAGACTAGCAGCCATTTCTACACAGGGGCCTGTCAGGAAAACTGCACTTCAGGGAGAAACCTACACTGAACTGCCAGCTTGCACTGTGTTCCTGCCATCTGAGCCAACCCTTATAAAGTAGTTCTGGAATTGTATTTCAACCAGTAGGACTGAGACTTTCCCCATCTAATCCGGAGCTGCAGCAGCTTGTCCCTCATCAGCATCTTCACCAACCAATCAGTGGTTCCATTAGGACCCATCACGACAGTGCTTTCTGGACCAATCAAACTGGGAGGATTTGGCATCCTCATTTGCCTGAGGACAGACTAATTGGGGACCAGGGGTGGGGACTTCTGTCTATATAAGTCAGCTCCCCTCTGCCTGGGAGAGCGAACTTTCCTTTTTGACTGAACATTTGGTGTTTCCCTGGCTGCAGGTGAAACACCAAAGATGAAACACAAAAGACAGAGCAGGGCAGGGCAGGGCAGGGCAGAGCAGAGCAGTTTAGCTGGAGAGGGGCTTTGCCCCAGGGCCTCCTCATAGCCCTGCTGTTTCATAATTGAGCTGTAATACTACTGAGCTATTCCACAGCCCTGGTGTTGTCACAGCCATGTTGTATCACAGTTGAGCTGTTTGCACTGAATAAATTTTCCTTCTTCAGCGCACCCCAGATTGGGGATTCCTGTTGGTGTTGAATTGGTGCCAAGGACCATTGGTTGACAATCCTCTTTTGGCCTCTTAATATAGCACATTAAGAGATTTCTTATGATTTAACCCTCTTTACATTAATTGGTCATGGTGCATTATTGTCATATCCTGCTCTGGATTATGTTGGCCAACATTTGGGGCTTTTCAATTTTGGTGCACGGCCACCACATCTACAACCAGCAGTGCAGTACTTCTCTGGCTGAAAGAGACATCCATAAGCAGGGAAATGTGTTCACAGAGTCCAAGGTCAGCAAAGGATATGCTGGGGCTGAGGGACTGAAGGGGTGAAAAGGTAGGACGCCATCCCTCTCCTCCTCCCCCTGGCCCTGCCCACGCTCCCAGCCCAGTCTCTCAGGCCTCCTTGTAGGCGGAGCCCGCGCATGCGCCTTGTGCGACCCGTGCTCCCGCCCACCGCGGGCCTGGGCCCGCCTCTGCACAGTGGCATTTCCCTCCCCGCCTCCCCGCCCACCTCCGCCCAGCCCCGCCCAGCGCAGACAAGCCAGCGCGGTGCTGCGATGGACGGCCGAGTGCAGCTGATTAAGGCCCTCCTGGCCCTGCCCATCAGGCCCCAGACGCGTCGGTGGAGGAACCCGATCCCCTTCCCTGAGACGTTTGACGGCGACACCGACCGGCTCCCGGAGTTTATCGTGCAGACGGGCGCCTACATGTTGGTGGACGACACCCTGTTCTCCAGCGATGCCCTGAAGGTGACGTTCCTCATCACCCGCCTCACGGGGCCTGCCCTGCAGTGGGTGATCCCCTACATCAGGAAGGAGAGCCCCCTGCTCAATGATTACCGGGGCTTCCTGGCCGAGATGAAGCGGGTCTTTGGATGGGTGGAGGACGAGGACTTCTAGGCCAGGAGACCCTCGGGCCTGGGGACAGGTGCTCTCGGGGGAGGGTCCCCGCGCCGGTGGCTGCCGCCCAGATCGCCGCAGGCGTCCTCCCACCGCGCCTCCCCATCCCTGTGTTCCAGTGGCGGTGATCTCCCCCGCGCTCCTGTTCCCTCCCGCGTAGTGCTTGCCTTTGTTCCAGGAATAGCGCCCCAGGTTCCTGCTGCAGCTGGGCCTGGCTCTGGAGCGCGCCGCCGCCCTCTCCCGCCAGCCCGGCCCCTCCCATGCGGACTTGGACTCTGTCCTGGGCTCCAGCTGCGAGCTGGGCTCCCGTTACACACTGGACAGACCCCCGCGCAGACCAGCCGTTACCAACCTCTCCCTGCCAGGCTAGCAGGCCTGCATAGATGTGCCCAGAGACCAGCGCTGCGGCTGCCATCACCATCCACCACCTCCCACCGACAGACTGCAGCCTCCAGGGATCTCGTCTCACCCAGGAGGTATCTGAGCTGGCCACAGCCCCTGGACAATGATTCCAACAGCTCGCCAACCCCTTGGAGGGGCCGGCCAGCCTTTCACCTTCAGGGGGCCCATTCCCTCCCTACTCCCAGAGACACCTTCTATTCCTGCCGGGTGGCTGCCAGGTCCCAGGGGTGCCCAGCAGCCAAATCGAGTCACTCGTTTTCTCCTGTGGACCTGTTAGTTTTGCCCAGCACCCAGTTCTCTTCTGAGTTTGCAGCTGTCTCTCTGATGTGTGCCTTTTGTTCAACACAGTGACCCCTGCACTCTGCCCGGCTCTTCTACACTACCTAGGCAACAGTCTTTTCCTTATTTTCAATAAATGTCAGATGCTATTAAAAAAGAAATTGAGTCTCGATTAATGTGGGGCCTCTCCCTCCCTGGTCCAGTACGTGGGGTCCATGTCTTGTTCAGCAGGTATGCCCCCTGCCATTCTGTGGCTGACATCGAGTCTAGCCTTATAAAATAGCAGTGGTAGTCCTCTGGTGGTCCTGGAGGTGGAGACCCTGCTGCTGATCATGCAATCCCAGATGCTGACTCTTCCAAACCAGTCAGTTCCCTGCCCCTTAGGAAGTGGGCCTTGATCTGATTTTGGCCAAGGTGATGTAAGGAGAAGTCAGCTAGGAGGCTTTTCAGAGAAGGTCTCTTTCCAAAAAGCTGCTTGAAAGCACAACACCTGATTGTTACAAACCATGAGTCCCACACATTTGTTGGTGAACACCCATCAAAGTGTTATTTGACCCATTATTCAGGGAATCAGTAGAATGACAGAGGTGCTTAGAAAATGCATTGACATTTTTGGAGCCTTGATCTTCTAAGGCTCCAATAATGTCTGCAGAACTGCCCTTAATTTAGACACAAACCTGGTTGATGATCTGCAGGACCATAAAATTATAACTTTTTCTAATAGGCGGAAAATTAAAAACAAAAACAAAAACCCACGCATTACCCTCTGCATGCTAACTTCTTATGTCCACAGTGCTTGCTGATGAAAAGCCTCTGCTACCTCATGTGTGGCTGGGAAAACTTGTATCCCAATAGTCAGATAAAGGTGGGCTTGTAAGACAACACTCAATCAACTCTGCCTCATTTCTAATTTAGGTGATTTTTCCGGAACATATGAAAGAAAAATCAACCACAGCAGTGATTTTTATTGTCTTTCCTCTCTCCTTATGAACAGGTAAATCGTTGCCCTTCATGTTTAGTTGTTCATAAGGCTGTACATGGGTCTAGACGTGCATTATGTTTGTTATGTATCTGACAATGCTTTATTCCCAGAAATAGTGGAAACATTAACTTACAATTTGGCATGTAATAGATCAAACTCTTCTTGAAATTAGAGGGAACATTTGAGTTAATACAATGTGGTTGTTATGGCTCACAGGTTTCTTAAGACAATTGAAAGCAGCTAAGTATATTGTTCTAGGTGAACGTGCTGGCAGTCTGCCTTCCTGGATGAGGTGGAAGGATGGTCGTGTTAAGCATAATCACTGTTTGGTTTTAAACATAGATTCTGTTAAAGTGGTTTGAAAATTGTTTAGAAGCAGTTTACTTAGTGAGTAGGTCCAGAATATTCCCTATGACCCGTGTCCACCTGGCTCTAGAGGTTAGTAGAATGGGTATCCTTTGAACAATGTCGGTAACACCCTACCTCGCTCAACAAAAATACCCCTGCGAGTTTCTTCCTCCTGCCAGAATGGCTCTCTTAGGGATTGTTCCTTGGACTACACTGATTGTATCATACCAACTCATCTTTCATGCTGAAAATATCTTTGGAGACTTGATCGTGTAAGCAGTGGGGTAAGGAATGCAGAACTTTGGTTAAGTGAGGTACAAACCTGTTTGATGACATGCAGGACCATACAATTATAACTTTCTCAGGCAGAAAAGGGAAAAAAAAAATCAAGACTCCTTACAGGGACAAAGGAATGACATTTGCTAGTGAGAAGGGAGTTTCTTTCTCACCATTTTGCAAGCTCACCCCTTCCAATTGTCATGTTTGGCGTGTTTCCCTCACCTTATTCTAGCAGTCTACTCAATACCCAATCAAGAAGCCTTAGCTCAGAAGAAGGAAGAAATATACAGACTGACAAAAAGGAAGATGGATGTAAGAGGGACATATAAAAATTCAGTTAACCCTTTTTTTTTTTTTTTTGGTGCTGGGGACCTAGAATGACTTGA